>NC_044495.1:59355404-59437904 GCF_902362185.1 Chanos chanos | reverse complement strand
GGGACAAAGCACCCGCTCCCTGCGAAATCCTCTGTGATGTTACTGCCTCCTCGCCACTGTCCTCATCATCACCTGCAGACTGCTTAAATAGCACACTTTGCGGCGCGGGTTTTCTCTTTCTATCCATGTTTAGTGAACAAGTGCTAGATACTTTTAACGAGTGCTAGATACATTCAGTTGTGATGGCAGCTGCTATCTGTTATTACGGTTTGCAGTATCCGTGTCGCTGCAACTAAGATGACGTAATATCTGTGTACAGTACAGGCTATAATGCTGGGGATGGGGGAAAAAAGACCAGCCCTCACAATGCCGGGCCGCCGGGAAAATCCCGAACTTCCCGATGGCCAGTTCGCGCCTGATACAACATTACTGTGTCTGAAAATAGGGTCCATTGTTTACATTCCTAACATAATAAAATGTTGACAAATAGACATGGTCATTCTTGTGTAGAATAAACATCCAAATCCTGACTTTTTCCTTGATTTTAAAAGAGAAAATACTAGTTAGTTTCATATAATGTACTACATCAGCTCTTAAATGTTTTGTTTTGTATTTATGGATACACCACAATACCATGGAAATTTTCCTTGGACTGAACTGTCAAAAAGTCATGGATATTGAGTAGATGACTCAGTAGCTCCTATCTTTCTGTGATTCCAAAGCATGGACTTGGATTGAATATACACTGTGTGAAAGTGTATGTTGGTCAAACAAACCATATCAGTAAATCATTCAAAACAGCCACATACATTTGTTCATTTCACAATGAGCACTCCCTAAATTGGGTTGCCACTAACCAGGCCCTTACACGTTATTCTAAAATAATGTTATTGTCATTTCACAATTAGGGGACTTGTTACCAGATGCAGCCCAACTGTGTTACACTTGAATATGCAAGTGTATGTTTGATTTTCTTTTCTTACAAGGATGAACCAAGAAATGAAATTTAATGGTGTCTTCACTAAAACACTTCAAAAGTCTTGATATCCTTTTGCAACACTTTTGAAACAGATGTCCCATAATGATAATAAGTCTGCTGGACTCCCACATGTGTCCGAAGCGCTTGTGGGAGTCCAGCAGACCCAGTGTGGAGCACTGAACAAAAATGCTACAGGAACCCTTTTTTCCAAAACTACAGTTTAATGTGGAAATTTGAAAGACTATTACGATTAGAGGGACTGACAGAATTCGGAAGTGATACCATGTACATTTGTCCTTTGTCCGTTTGTTTAATTGTGTGCAGATTTGTGAGGCGGTAAATAAGCGTGATAAAGAAGGAGAAGAAGTCAAAAAAAAAAAAAACCCAATCAGACAACTCATGGCTTTCTGAATACCATGTGACTGAGGAAAAAAAGGAAAACAGATGGTGTAAGAGCCGTTTTTAGAAATCAGAATTTGATTTGTTTTGCAATTACTAATGCTTGTACTTCAGCACGAAGACTTACTTTTGATCAGAAAGAGTTGGAAATTGTTAATAAATTATGTAAGTTCATATTGTGGCTCTTTAACAGTTTTCTGTTAAGAATTGAGGTAAGAACGCAAGAGCACAAGGCAGTATGCTCTAGCAGCCCTTTTACATTCAGAAATCATTTCAAACTGTTTAGAAACGGTTGGAATTTTTTTAAGGAAGCAAACAAGTCTTTTGACCATCACTTTATGTCATGTCACTTTTATTTTTCGATTTTAGTTGCATATATGTACGATCGGGGCGCTGATAGAAATTTTGGGCCCTGTGAATGAATATAATAATACTTAGGACAATAATAATAATAATAGTGCTCTGTGAGGGCCCATTGTCAGTGCTGGGCCCTTGGAATCATCCTAACCCCTGCCCCCTTCTGATCGGTTAATCATTCAATGGAAAAATTTGTCGCTATGCTTGAACCTGTTCAATAGTTAGTGTTACATAACTTACAGTCACAGATAGGAAGAGAACTAAGGCATGTGATTTCTTTGAAATGGCTCCTGAAGGATGATATCATTCAAACCCACTCTTATCTCATGGTGTTAGCGACTGCTGATCTGACATTGGTTTCTCCCTTTTATCAGAGCTGCACTCTGATAAGCGCAGAGCACCAAGATTCACAAACTAACAACGAAATGCATTGTGACTACACCCTCAGGACAAATTCAAACAAAAACAATGAAAAACCTCAATTAATTGTTTTTCAGTCCCGATACCTGGGCTTTGGGTATCAGCCAATACCGAGTACCGATCCGATACCAGTGTTTAATTCATAAGCTGCATGCCTCATGAAGAGACTGGGATCACTCTTTTATGTGTAAGGCAACATCAGATTTGACTTAAACATTGCTTTCCTAACTTTGTAAAACAAAATGTATAAATACATATACACAAATTTTCTGAACTGTTATTTATTGTTAAAATATTTCCGTGATGGGAAACTCTACCGTGGTTCCAAGAGTTCAGTCGTTTTCAATGATTATCACGGGTTGCACATCCAGAAAAATGAATTCCAGAACCTTTTGTGCTAATTTTGTGGATTTCACACTATCACTGGGAAGTTTCTAGCGTCTTTGAAACGTACCTGTCAAAGTTAACAGCTTCTTCCAATTGTCCCCAGTTTTTTGTTTGGTTGAACTTGTCGTGTTCTTTGGCATGATGCTACTGGAGGTGTTTGATTAAACTGGTTGTGTTATATTTTGCAGTGCTACCACCACCCCTCGAAACACTGGCGGTGCAGATATTGCAAGTAGCCATAGAACTTGTTGGCGTTGCAAGCGTGAAATGCCTCCAAACTGCTAACCCTTTGTTGTTGAAGGAGGAGAACAATTTCTCTGTTGATTTAGCCTCCAGTACTAATTCCTCCTCACTTTCTAGTTGGGTCTGGGAATGACGAACAGATTGCTGTTGTCTTATCTGGAAGATCCAGTGTCACAATTATGGTGCTGAGGCAGAGAGGGGAAAGACCTTGAAGACATTTTAAAAGTTGCATAATAATTTTAAAATTAAATCTGAAAGACTTAGATAACTGATGAAGATATTTAAGTGTCAATATAATGTGTTAAATGTTCTGGCAGCACCATTTTAAATGTGTGGAAAATGCTCTTGTAATTGCTCTTGTTCAGGCCAAATAAAAGAATGCTAAAGTAGTCCAGTCTTGCTGATTCAAAGGCTTTTTTGAGTTTCTCATTGCTGGGATCAGGCGACGTGTCAAGGACCGTGGTGATGTTACAGAGGTGATAATAAGGTGTTTTGAAGACTCTGCTGAAGTGGTTTTTAAAACTAAGATCACTACTTAAAACATCTCCTCAGTTCTCAATGTGGCTTTTGGCCTTCAGGGACAAAGAATCCAGACACATCACACCATCTTTCCTCAGTGCTTCATTCCCAGAACTTCTGTCTTGACTTTATTCAACTGCAGGAAGTTCAGAAATACCCATAAGTGAATATTATCTATGCATTCAGGCAGAGAACTGATAGACCTGTGGGCATTAGTTGCCAGGAACAAGTAAAGCTGCATGTCTTCTGCATATCACTGGAAGGAAATCTTGTATTTATTAATTATACTGGCCAATGGAAGCATATCAAGGTTAAATAACAGTGGCCCAAGAATTTAGCCCTGGGGAACACCACATGGTAAGGTTAGATGAGTGAGGAAATGAGTACATACTGAAACATAACATTCATGACCAGTGAGGTATGAACCAGTTGAAGACTAAGCCAGAAAGTAATGGTATAGCAGTAAAAACAATAAAGTGATGATGCAGCAATAAAAAAAACTTTTGGTCAAATTTGACGTAGAAGACCCTCTGTGCTCTCAGGGTAATTATGCTTGTTATGAAAGATGTGTTATGCATTCAAGACCTCTGTACTGCTGAAATCCATGCCAAATGAAAACATCTCCACACAATAGATATAAAGTGGAGAACTGCTTAAAAGCTGAAGGACCCACTGTTGATCCAGTCCAAAATATTAACCTCACCTCACCTCACCTCTCTCTCTCTCTCTCTCTCTCTCTCTCTCAGACATATGAACTAGCACATATGTTTCTCTAATAGTTTTGGTCTGTATGTGAATGCAGATTTCCACACACATATATGTGTATGAATATTAATATAAAATAATATTTTTATATTGTTTTATATTAAACAACTATTACTGTACAAAGAATAACAGAAAAAACTACAATGATTTGCGGACTCGTTCTAACTCATAATGAAACCAAAAGTATTATTATGGTGTATGTGAGACAGTCAAAAAAAATAGGCTTTATCTGCCTGTATTACACTCATCAGTGACCTAGCCACAAATAAATATCTAATAAGTATCTCACTGAGAAATTTCAAGGACAAATAGGCATAAATTTCTGAGGGAAAAAAGCTCCCGACAGAATTCTAAATAGCACATGTAAGAAAGAACAAAAAAAACTATCAACATTATATAATCATAATGAGCCAAGACTTTGTACCCCATGTTTTATGTGTAATAATTGTCAGGATTTTATAGTCCCTATTATATTTTATATTTTGTTGTTACACAAATCTCTTGATATATCATATTTATTTATCATCTGTTTTGGCTCTTACAAAACACTAAAAGACTTGTTTTTACAGTTTTTCACTATTGTTTAGACACATTTTCTGAATCTTTTCCCAAAACTCTAAACGCAAACCACAAAATCACAGACAAAATGCAAAACTCAAAACCAAATCTCTAGCAAAAGCAAACACAGGATTCCACGCTGTATTATCTCTTTCCAGAATGCATTTTTTGCATCAAAATGACACACGCATGCCATCATATAAATAGATCTTTCTAGCAACCAGCAACACACTGATGTGCTCGACAGAAAACACCATTATGAATCTCTTATCAGTAGGTTTATGCCTTTTTCATTTACAGTGTTACACTGTAGCAGGTTGTAAAAGATTGTTACTATAATGTATATCTAATCAAATCTATGCAAATAAACACACACAAATGCATGTATTTTGGAACACTTTACATACCCAACAGGAGAAAACCAGGAAAAACATTCAGTAAGATAAAGCATTTTCTGTAAAAAAAAAAAAAAATCTATATATATACATATATATATATATATACACACACACACACACACACACACACACACACACACACACACACACACATATATATATATATATATAAATAACTTACTTGCACATATTCATAGCACTGCTCTTTAACCCTCTAAGTTTCGCTCAAATGGCACCCTGTAGAGGTGTTTCATCCTGATTTGGTTGTGCTGTAATACACAGTCCAAGGTAGACAAGCCCACTTGGTGAAGGTTATTGAATATTGTGTTGTCTGCAGTTATGTGGCTCTGGATTTCTCATAGCCTAGTGGTGTTGTTTGCCACCACCACATTCACAGTAGAGGTCTCCTGATCTGGTGCGAACGGCCGGTGTCTTCCAGCATGGCCTGGTTGTCTCTCAGTTCTGCAGAAGATCCAAAATTATGATTGGTTGCAGTAGGCTAAAATAAGTTCTTTTTTTCAGTATGAAATGACATTACTGTCACACTGGCCAACAATCACTGAGTAACATAGGCCTACTGATCTGATGGACTCTCTGCTCAGCCTCCCTCATTCTCAATGCATGGTTGAGCACATAGTCAACCAGTATGGCCCTGATCTCATCTTAGACAACTGTCCTTCCTCATCCTCAACCTCCTCTTCCTCCTTGACCTCTAGCTCTTCAAGCTCTTCACCATTGACCTCCAGAACAGGAGAGCTCATCTGTGGCCTTTTCGTAGTGCTAAAGCTCTGATTTCAAAGTGAACAATTAAGCAACTGGTGTTTACACCTGTGAGGAGTGAGTGTTGGTAAATAAAGTTTGGCATTTTCATTGGCGTTGCTTTCCAAAGGAACACGAGAGATTTTAATCTTGAATGTTGCACCTAATGTAGAGAACTGTGTGTAGGGTTTTGTTTGAATTGAGAACTGAATGTAAAGCATTTTCTGGGGGAAAAGTCACAAACAAAATGAAGCTAATTTCTCATTTTTATGGTGTTTTATCACTACACATTTAACCGATTAACTGGAAAGAACTCCATGGTCAGTTATATGTTAACTAAATGAGCATCTCAAAATACAAGGTGACCTCTGGTTCATTTCATTTTTGCCGACATTGACCTGAGCAGAGCACTCACACACATGCACACGCACACGCGCACACACACACACACACACACACAAACACACACACAAACCTGCACATCTTCGGCTGGTTCACAACAGCCAAGGATTGCAAAACAAGGCTGTCAAAGTGAAAGTATAAAGCTGGTTAGTTTCATTATGACTGGTGGCAGTGCTGTTTCTTGCTGATGATGCATGTTGGAAAATGTTTGGTAAATTTCTTACTGAAGTTGAATCAAATAAGTTGAATCTACACATGGCCATGCATTTTTGGCACATCAGACATCATCATCTGACAACAGGCTTTTTGCACAGGGTTTTTATACTGTTTGTTGCAGCGCTGACGAAAATGCAAATTGGGATGATTTAAAAAAAAAAAAAGCTAAAGCAGATACAAATGCGTTCACACACACACACCCACACAAACACACACACACACACACACACACACACACATACACACACACACACACACACACACATACACACACACACACGCACATACACACACACACACACACACACACACACACACACACACACACACACACACACACACATACACACACACACACGCACATACACACACACACACACACACACATACACACACACACACACACACACATACACACACATACACACACACATACACACACAAATACACGCACACACACATACACACACACACACACACACGCACAGACATACACACATACACACACACACACACACACACACACACACCAAAACAGACTTCAGATAACAAACCCACGAGGTTTGGCTGCAGACCAGTAGCTGTCAGAGAATATGAATCTCTCCAATGAAAGTACTTCCACATCAGACTCTGCTGATGTGGTTTTTAAAACTAAGATCACTACTAAAAACATCTCCCCAGTTCTCAATGTGGCTTTTGGCCTTCAGGGACGAAGAGTCCAGACACATCACACCATCTTTCCTCAGCACTTCATTCCGATTAACCAGAACTTCTGTCTTAACTTTATTCAATTACAGTAAGTTCAGTTACATCCACAAGTGATTATTATCTATGCATTTAAGCAGAGAACAGATAGACCTGTGGGCATTAGGTGCCAGGGACTAGTAAAGCTGCATGTCTTCTGCATATCACTGGAAGGAAATCTTGTATTTATCAATTATACTGGCCAAAGGAAGCATATCAAGTTTAAATAACAATGGCCCCAGAATTTAGCCCTGGGGAACACCACATGGTAAGGTTATGAATTCCTCATTATGAATGAGGAAATGAGTACACAATGAAAAATAACATTCATGACCAGTGAGATATGAACCAGTCAATAAAGTGATGATGGAGCAAGTTCAAGTTTCAAGTTCAAGTTTAAGTTTATTTAGTGCCCAAGATCACTGTTTACAGTCTCAAAGGGCTTTACATGCCCACAGGATTACAACTAAACAGAGCAGGGTGGCACCCCCTGACTTGATCCTCATAGTGGGCAAGAAAAAACTCCTCAAAAAACCCAGACGTTAGGGAAAAATAGGAGAAATCTTGAGAAGGACCACAAAGAGAGGAGACCCCTTCTAGGCCAGCCAGGCATGCAGTAGGCGCCAGCCCAGAGGGCAAATTACAAAACAGCACAGTGATAATAAAATGAAAGCACAACTAGTAGGCAGAGCAATAAAAAAAACTTTTGGTCAAAGTTGATGTAAAAGACCTTCTGTGCTCTCAGGGTAATTATGCTTGTTATGAAAGATGTGTTATGCGTTCAAGACCTCTGTACTGCTGAAAACAATGCCAAATGAAAACATCTCCATACAATAGATGTAGACTGGAGAACTGCTTAAAAGCTGAGGGACCCACTGCTGATCCAGTCCAAAACATGAACCTAACCTCACCTCACCTCTCCCCTCTCTCTATCTCTCTCTGAGACATATACACTAGCACATATGTTTCTATAATGATTTTGGTCTGTATGTGAATGCAGATTTCCACACACATATAAGTGTATGAATATTAATATAAAACAATATTTTTATAAATATTACTGTATAAAGAATAACAGAAAAAACTACAATGATTTGCAGACTCGCTCTAACTCATAATGAGCCCAAAAGTATTATTATGGTGTACGTGAGACAGTACAAAAAACAATAGGCCTTATCTGCCTGTATTACACCTATCAGTGACCTAGCCATAAATAAATATCTAATAAGTATCTCACTGAGAAAGCAGCTTTTTGGAGCAGCTTCTAAGTTCAAGGACAAATAGACATAAATTTCTGAGGGAAAAAAGCTCCCGACAGAATTCTAAATAGCACATGTAGGAAAGAAGAAGAAGAAAAAAAACTATCAACATTATATAATCATAATGAGCCAAGACTTTGTACCCCATGTTTTATGTGTAATCATTTTCAGGATTTTATAGTCCCTATTATATTTTATATTCTGTTGTTGCTAACTCTTGATATATCACATTTATTTATCATTTGTTTTGGTTCAAAAGACTAAAAGACTTGTTTTTACAGTTTTTCACTATTGTTTAGACACATTTTCTGAATTTTTTCTCAAAACTCTAAATGCAAAACACAAAACCACAAACAAAATGCAAAACTCTACAAGTCTCTAGCAAAAGCAAATACTGGATTCAAAACTTTTATTTCTTTCCAAAATGCATTTTTTGCATCAAAATGACACACGCATGCCATCATATAAATAGATCTTTCTAGCAACCAGCAACACACTGATGTGCTCGACAGAAAACACCATTATGAATCTCTTATCAGTAGGTTTATGCCTTTTTCATTTACAGTGTTACACTGTTGCCGGTTGTAAAAGATTGTTACTATAATGTATATCTAATCAAATCTATGCAAATAAACACACACAAATGCAAAACAGTCACAAAAACATTTTTTTTCCAAAATGCAGTATTTTGGAACTTTACATACTCAACAGGAGAAAACCAGGAAAAACATAAAGCATTTTCTGTAAAAAAAAAAAATATATATATATATATATATATATAATCTCTCTCTCTCTCTCTCTCTGTATACATATACATACATATACATATACATATATATATATATATATATATATATATATATATATATATATATAAATAACTTACTTGCACAAATTCATAGCACTGCTCTTTAACCCTCTAAGTTTCGCTCAAATGGCACCCTGTAGACCTGTTTCATCCTGATTTGGTTGTGCTGTAATACACGGTCCAATGTATACAAGCTCACCTGGTGAGAGTTATTGAATATTGTGTTGTCTGCAGTTATGTGGCTCTGGATTTCTCATAGCCTAGTGGTGTTGTTTGCCACCACCAGGTTCACAATAGCGGTCTCCTGATCTGGTGTGAACAGCCGGTGTCTTCCAGCATGGCCTGGTTGTTCTGCAGAAGATCCAAAATTATGATAAGATTGGTTACAGTAAGCTAAAATAAGTCATGTTTTCAGTATGAAATGACATTACTGTAACACTGGCCAACAATCACTGAGTAACATAGGCCCACTGATCTGATGGACTGCAGTACACTACAGTATACATACATAAAGAGCAGTGGCATAGTGTAGATAGCAGGTAACTTATTGATTCTCATTCCTGAGTGTACTGATGACAGATGCAACCGTGTAGTGGCTCAGGTTGGGCTGAACTCTCTACTCAGCCTCCCTCATACTCAATGCATGGTTGAGCACATAGTCAACCAGTATGGCCCTGATCTCATCTTAGATAACTGTCCTTCCCCATCCTCAACCTCCTCTTCCTCCTTGACCTCTAGCTCTTGTTTCACCATTGACCTCCAGAACAGGAGAGCTCATCTGTGGCCTTTTCATAGTGCTAAAGCTCTGATTTCAAAGTGAACAATTAAGCAACTGGTGTTTACACCTGTGAGGAGTGAGTGTTGGTAAATAAAGTTTGGCATTTTCATTGGCGTTGCTTTCCAAAGGAACACGAGAGATTTTAATCTTGAATGTTGCACCTAATGTAGAGAACTGTGTGTAGGGTTTTGTTTGAATTGAGAACTGAATGTAAAGCATTTTCTGGGGGAAAAGTCACAAACAAAATGAAGCTATTTTCTAATTTTTATGGTGTTTTATCACTACACATTTAACCGATTAACTGGAAAGAACTCCATGGTCAGTTATATGTTAACTAAATGAGCATCTCAAAATACAAGGTGACCTCTGGTTCATTTCATTTTTGCCGACATTGACCTGAGCAGAGCACTCACACACATGCACACGCACACGCACACGCACACGCACACACACACACAAACACACACACACACACACAAACACACACACAAACCTGCACATCTTCGGCTGGTTCACAACAGCCAAGGATTGCAAAACAAGGCTGACAAAGTGAAAGTATAAAGCTGGTTAGTTTCATTATGACTGGTGGCAGTGCTGTTTCTTGCTGATGATGCATGTTGGAAAATGTTTGGTAAATTTCTTACTGAAGTTGAATCAAATAAGTTGAATCTACACATGGTCATGCATTTTTGGCACATCAGACATCATCATCTGACAACAGGCTTGTTGCACAGGGTTTTTATACTGTTTGTGGCAGCGCTGACGAAAATGCAAACTGGGATGATTTAAAAAAAAAAAAGCTAAAGCAGATACAAATGCGTTCACACACACACACACACACACACACACACACACACATTCACATAGACACACACATTCACACACACACACGCATGTACACACATATACACGCACACACACACACAGACACACACACATACACACACACATACACACACACATACACACACACACACACACACACACACACACACACACACACACACACACCAAAACAGACTTCAGATAACAAACCCACAAGGTTTGGCTGCAGACCAGTCGCTGTCAGAGAATATGGAATCTCTCCAATGAAAGTACTTCCTGTTTCCTGCCCACTTTTGACTGCCCATCCGCACATGTTCTTACCACTATAAAAGCGTGTCACACACCTTACAAACCAAAAGTCTTGACATCTTTACAGTTTCTCAGTTTCTTCAGTTTCTCAGTTTCTTCAGTTTCTCAGCTTAAGAGAACTCATAACAATGGGACGACTGAGAACGATGATCCAAGGTAAATTTTCTTTCTTTTAATAGACACACTAAAATTTTTTTTTTAAAAAAATGAAGAACTCCAACTAATTTAGTATTTGTGTTGAAACAAGACAGATACAAAAGAAAAACAACCCAACTTATAACACAATCCCTAAAAACAGACTAAAAAAAAGAGAAGAAAATGTATACGACAGAAGCCAGGAGAGACAGGATGAAAGACTAGTAGACATTCAGTCATGTTTCCCGTCCTTGCTCCGTCATGCCAGCCTTGTCCACCGTTTGCTTTGGGCAGAAATAGTGCTCCTTCGTTCTTGGCTGAAGGACCGTCGCATTTGTTGGCTTAGTCTCCAGAACTAATTTACTCTCTCTCTCTCCAGGGCTACGGAATTGGCATAAGTGTGGATGCTTCTGTCTGGGGCCGTTGACTTTTCACACGGAGGCTGTGGGGAAGCTGGTGACGCTGAGCCAGAACGCTCGTCGCGCGTCCAGAGATGTGTCGTCTCCCAGAGACGGTCTGGTGTTCAGCAACCGTCCTGTGGTCAAGCGAGAAAAAGTGTGTTTGCGTGTGGAGCGCTGTATGATGGCATGGCACGGCGCCATTCGTGTCGGATTCACCAACGTGCCACCGGAATCGGTAAAACTTTCCTCGCTGGACAGTCCTGAACTGACAGACCGACCTGGTATCACAGCCGTGGCAGTGCCTGCAGAAACCTGCTTTCCCGGCTCAAAGATCAAGTTCTGGATCGAAAGCGATGGACTCCTGACTATCCGAGCAGCCAACGGACTGAAGCACAGAGCTCCGAGTGTAAACCTGGACCTCAACCGGCCAGTGTGGGCGATGATTGACATTTATGGACAGACTGCTACGGTGCTCTTAAAGGGTGAGTCCACCAGTCCCACGTTATGTGAAACAATGAACTGATCAATCTAAATGGCCCAGCTTTAACATCTACTTCACAAAAATCAGCTTCAGATCATATTCAACCTGTTTATTTTATTTTATTTTTACTGACTATCTGATTCTGTTGTCATGTTCCAGGTTCAAAGAAGAAAGATCAGATTTTAGGCGTTCGTAAATCGTCGTGTCCTGTTCCTTACATCCCCCCGAGCCCATCCGAGAGGGGTTATGTGGATAAAACGAACAAGCCTCTGGAGTGTGGGGAAAACATGAGCCACAGTCATCTTCGATACCCTGAAAACAGACCAAATACAGGTAGGCTGTTGTAGTCCTAAAATATGCGATAACCTCGTTTTGCTATTGATAGCCCACCTCTGATTTATTTATTTCTGTCTTTTCGTGTCCTCTCTTTGGAATACGTGCATCGAACTCTCCCCCTTCTTTGTCTCTCCAGAACTGTACATAGAACAAAGCGCAGTGTATGTTTGATCGACTGCCTGAGTGAGCTGTGCTCTATGCGTTTCCACTGCACTGTGACAGTATCTGCAGGAGTTGTGTCGGCCAGAGATCCTGGGGATTCAGCTCACGTTTCAGCTGTAGTGCTAAACAGGTCATGAAAACTGTGAAACCTCTGCCGTCACTGAAAGCGCTCATGGCGGACTGTCTCTGTCAGCAATTCAACTGCTGTTCAGCTTTTGGAATATATTATAATATGTACAATTTTACAGGTTTTGGCGTGAATAATAACTATGTGTAGGTATATGTATATACGTGAAAGATGAAAAAAAACTGTAAATTGTATTATACTTTTATGTACATTATGTAAATTGTATATAGATGACATGTAAGAAAGCATTTTGTATAATAAAGCTGCATTACCATGTGCCTCCTTCACTATGTGGAAGTGTTGATGTTCATGTGTGCATGTGTGCTTGGTTGGTAAATCTGTCATATCTGTAGAATATTAACCAAAATGAAAACAATCTAATCTGTCACCAAAATTTGCATCTGTAGGTCAAACACCCTCTGTTTCAAACCCATGGATGACAGAAGCAAGTAACAGCCTAACAATAAAAGCCATGAAATGAATGTGGAGCTGTTTAGAAAAATTGACTGTGACAGACCTTCTTTGGTGTCAGAGGTATTGTGTATGTTATGAAAGATGCATGATCTCAGGACCATTCAGGAACTCTGTACTGTTGAAATCCTGACTGGAGAAATACACCACTGAATATTTGATTATACCAGTGTTTGTTTACATATGTGACCATATAACTAAACGTAAAGGCCTAGCTTGGTTCTTGTCCATGAACTCACTCTTTCCCTCTATCACTCTCTCTCTCTCTCTCTCTCCTGTTCTCTTATACATACACTCTCTCTCCCAGTCTGTCATAGAAAACTGACAGACAGAATTTTGTTGGCCTTGTTAATCACATTTCCAAAAAGCATAGCATCACCTGAGAGGTTCCACAAGGATCCATTCTCTGACCATCTTTGTTTTACCTGGATATGCTTCCACTGGTTAGGACCACCTGTGATCATAGTGTAGTGAATGCACAAAGTGCACAGGGATATTCAGCATTATTTGCAGTTGAGGTTATGGATGCAAATGAACACATGGGTTGCAGAACACGGGTTGCAGTGAGCACATGGACCGCAGTGTTCATTTGTAAACAAGGCCACATGGTTTGCTGTGGAATTTACTTGGGTGTGTTGTGTTAACTGCAGGGTGTGTCTCTGCTGGTTCCTTTTGCTTTGGACTGGACCTGACACAGTCTGACTGATAGAAGGGGTGTATTCCCACTATATCAGTCTTTAACAGAGATCAGCTCCCTGTCCAAAATTCCATTTCAACAACAGGGACAATATTATTGTGTCTGAAAACAGTGTCCATTGTTTACTTTCTTAACGCAATAAAATGTTAACAAAAAACCATTTTCATTCTTGAGTGAAATAAATATGCAAATCCTGGCTATATTTTCTTGATTTTAAAAGAGCAAGAATTATATAGCTTTGGATAATGAACTATTTAAGAATTTTCAAATGTTTTGTTTTTACTGTGGAAATTTTCCTTCAAAATTTCTGCTGTAGACAGAATTCATTGTGTTGAACTGGCAAAAAGTCACGGATATTCAGTAGATGACTCAGTAGCTCCTATCTTTCTGTGATTCCAAAGCATGGACTTGGATAAAATACACACAGTGTGAAAATGTATGTTAGTCAAACAAACCATATCAGTCACTCACTCAAAACAGCCATATACCTTCATTCACCTCACAAATCAGTTGGGTTGCCAGGCAACCAGACCCTTACACATTATTCTAAAATAATTCTATTGTCATTACAGAATTATGTGCATGTTACCAGATGCAGGCCAACTGTGTTATAGCCTACTTGAAGAATGTTTGATGTTTGACGCGAGGATGAAAGAAGAAGTGAAATTTAATGGTGTCTTCACTAAAACGTTTAAAAAGACCTGATATTCTTTTGCAATACTTTTGAAACAGTTCCAGAACGATGATTAGTCTGTGGGACTCCCACATGTGTCTGAAGCAGCGGACACTTCAGGGAGTCCAACAGACCCAGCGTGGAGCTTAGAACAAAAATGCTACAGAACCCTTTTTTTCCTAAATCAACAATTTAATGTAGAAATTGAAAAGATCTCCACAATTAACAGAATTCAGAAATGATCTCATTTCAATTTGTTCTTTGTCTGGTTGTTCATTTTAAAGTGTGCAGATTTATGAGGCCATAAATAAGCTTGACAAATAAGAAAAAAAACAATCTGACCACTCGTGGCTTTCTGAATACCACGTGATGGGCAAAAAAAGGTGAACAGATAAGAAGAAAAACAAGGCATGTGATTTCTTTGAAACGGCTCCTGAGGGATGATGTCATTCAAATCCTCTCTTATCTCGCAGTGGTAGTGACTTAACGCTGATCTGACATCGGTTCCCCCTTTCATGTTTAACGTTCAGTTAGGATTGGAGGAGTTGCTCTTTGATAAGCACAGAGCGCCAAGATGGCAGTGAAACATCACTGATTTCCCACTTAGCGACTAGGACACAAAGTTGTTACCGTCCCAGTTAAAGTGCCAGATTTACTTTCAGCTATGATGGAGGAATTAGAGAGGGTATCATGTGTTGAACCAACTTTTTGAGAGCAGACATAGATCAGCTTAGAGGGGAAAAAACAAGAGTTTAAGTAGAAGGAAGAGTTTCATTCATTGGGAATTAGTAGCCAAACCCTGGGGTTAAGGGAATGGAGAATAGCGCACTTCAAGTGGTTTTCTATGATTTGTAACACAATGCTGTGGATCAGGGTTGTCTGAAACAACCATGGTAGAGGCTATACTACAGAAAAACAATTGTAAAACTGTTTGTCCACTGAACATGTTTGTCAACATCCAACAATCTCCCGTTTTATGGTCTTTTAAGGTTTTATGGTCCTTTTCCCAATAAGAGAGCATTAAGTAACAGCTCCTATACTACTTCTCAATAATAAAAAAAAATACCACCATTATGCATCATTACGAGCCAATATTTTATACCCTATGCTTTATGTGTAATCTATTTTATGATTTTATGGTCTGTATTCTATTGTCTATCCTGTTGTTTGCTCTACTTCTTGATAGCCTATATCTCTTTATGATCTGTTTAATTTTAAAGACCCATTTTTTAAGTGTTCATGACCTGTTTGAATTGTTCTTTCTTTCTTTCTTTCTTTCTTTCTTTCATTCTTTTAGTTTTCTCTTCTCTTATTCTTCTTCTTCCTGTTTTTCTCTTTCCTCCTCTTAACGTTATCATTAATATCCTCAACATTATTAGAAAAGAGCCATAATCACAGTCCTAAAATACAGGGGTCAGTAGAGAGATTTGGCCACAATATACATGATGTAACTAAACCACTGAACTCTCTCTCTTTCACTCTCTCTCACAGACACACACAGATATAAACATGCATGGGCAAGAACAACCATAAAGACATATTAACAAAACAAAACAACACAACACAACACAAAACATGTCCACATTTGTCCTGTGTTGTTTTGTACATGAATGCATTTTTATACAGATATCTGCACAAAGGTTCTGGGGGAAAAGTCACAAACATGTTGTTTCTTCCCTCAAAATGAAATTCATTTTTATGGCGTTTTATTGCCATTCACATAACAGACTAAATAAAACAATTCCTTGACATGGTCAGTGGTTACATAAGCTAAATGGTTAGATAAACTACATGGTTTCATGTACTAAATGAGCATATGCATTTTACTGGCTGTGTACCTGTACACTCTGCACGATGACAAAGTTGAATCTAATCTCATCATGTGTATGAGCAGAGTACAGACACACACACACACACACACACACACACAAATTCTCTACTGGTTTAGCTGAGATCACAACAGCCAGGGATTGCAAAACAAGGTTATTGAACATTTAAGGACATCAAAGTGAAAGTAGAAAGCCGGTTAGTTTCATTATGACTGGTGGCAGTGCTGTTTCTTATCGCTGATGCATGTTGGAAAATGTTTGGTCAATTTTTTTTACTGAAGTTGAATCAAGTCAGACAAACCCACACAGGGCTGTGCATTTTTGGCACACCATACATCATCATCTGATGATAGGCTTTTAGCACAAGCTTGTTTCACCTTATGTATTAACCTGTCAGTAAGAGCCAATGAGCGTCCACTTACAGAAACTGTAGCAGTGCTAAGAATTATGTAAATCAGGATGAAACATTTTTTTAAAAAAAAAAAAAGCCAAAACAGATACACATGCATACATGTACAAAAGAATCACATTCCTTAACTCACATGCACACACACACACACACACACACACACACACTAACACATTCGGGCACTCACAGATACACATATACACACACACAAACACAAACACACACACACACTACAGCTGGACCCAGATATTTGACTATTTGGATAATCGTTCATCGGGTAGGTATTCGGTTTCCAATTCTGGGATTCGGATATTCGCTATTTTTGTTGCTGTTGTTGTTTTGTTTTGTTTTTCTTGCTAAATGTAGGCTATCAGTAAATGCGAACTGCAAAATACATTTTGTCAGCACATTCTTGTACTATATTTCTATTTGATTGATATTATAGTGTTTAACCAGTAAAGTTACACATATGGTTTGTCCGGGATTGTCCCGGTTTCAAGCTGGGTGCCCCGAGTCCTGACAAATATCTGTAAAACACTAAAAAAATGTCCAGGTTTTCAACATTCGCTACCAAATTATCCCAGGTTTCACCACAATTAAAATAACAATAATAACATTACACTTGTTTTCAGTGCTTACATAGACGATTATCATGTTCTGTCCCACTCATTATTACCTAAACCAATCAAAAAATGCAAACAATGCACCGTGTGTCTGAGTTCAACACTGATTTGTCTGTTTGTGTGTCAATCAAAAAAACAAAAAATTGAACGACAGAAGCCAGGAGAGACAGGATGAAAGATAACAACAACAACAAAAAAAAACATCTAGACATTCAGTCGGGTCTGAGAAGTTTTCCCACTTTTCCATCAGGCTTGTCCACTGTTGCTTGGGGCAAAAACAGTGCTCTTTCATCATTGGTTTAAGGACTGTCGCGTTTATTGACTTAACCTCCAGTACTAATTCACTTTTTGGAAAATGTGGTCATTGAATGCATTTTGTGTGAAAGCAATAAAAAATGAGTCACACTTTAGTTCACATGGACCTCTGTTTCACTGACTGTGTAAGAGTTTTGACAATGTGACTTCAGTTTTGACCCGTGCATGTTAGCAATAACAAAACCCCCTGTAAATACATTGTTAATTTCTATAGTCATAGTCAGTGTGGTGTAAAGTAGAATGAGGTCTTATGGGTCATATGGTCACTGGGGGAAAAAAACGTGTGTTTGATGCTTTAATGTTGATGCTGAGGTGGTTTTAACTCTGAGGTATAAAAGTTACACCATCACTACAAAATATCAGTCAGTCAGAGATCAAGAAATGTTTTTCAGCATAATTCTCAGTCTTTTATCAATCTGTTCTTATTCAGTTATTCTGGTAGGACAGAGAAAATGTCCACAGTTACAACAATATGTATCAAACTAATAATAGATATAACCAGTTTTATACAAAAGTAAGTAAACACAAAAACAAAACAGAAGTTTCATAAACAAAAAAAATTACTTGCAGTTGAAATTTGCTCTCAACAGCTGCAAGTTGGGAGTTCAAATTAACACTGATACCACAGAAATGTTGGACTACCATGTTGGATCAGAAAATACTATTTTCTGATCAAAATACCACTTGCAACCTGAATTTATAGGTAACTTTGTTTTTATTCAGTCTGAAAACAATGTTAAAAAGCTGTGGGTATGCTTCAACTGGTTAGAGCCTCCACTGGTTAGAGGAGTAAGTAGCTCCTATCTTACTGTGGTTCCAAAGCATAGACTTTGATAAAGTATACACTGTGTGAAAATGTATATTGGTCAAACAAACCAAAAAACTCAGTCACTCAAACTGTTTAAAAGGAACATCCATTGAGAATTTGTGTTTCAGAGACAGTGCCTGGTTTGTTTGCTCAGGGACGCATAAGACAAACTCATCTAGATTTAACATGCATCTTACATCATCTCACATGCTAAAAATAGTCAGGTGTGCCTTTCTGTTTTATTCCTTTAAACATTTGATTACTGATGCACTGTGCAGGTTCACCGCGTTCTCTCTGTCTCGATGGAAATGATTTCATCGACGCTGCTTCGACGCCGTTCTAGCCTTTGCCTTTGAGTGACTGACAGGTTTCCGTCAAGGGAGTGGTAGGACGGAACATTTCTCATTGTGATTGGAGCACACAAGACTTTTTTTTGCACTTTTACACGAGATTGTATTGATATGTGCTGTTGTGTGCAGTTAACACCACTAGATGGCAGTGTAATGTAACAGGCCAGAACCTCATAACCAGAAGTGGTTTGATGATACAGCTCCCAAGTAAAACGTTTTCTGACTAGAGTACATGGTGTGTAAGCCTCATCAATACATGGTACACTAGGAGAAAATATAAGAACAGAATGGAAATATGAATTCCGTCTGCTAACCAAATGAGTAAAAGTGGACGAGTAACATCAATGAGAACGGGAAAGCTTTCAAACAAAGTTTCGAACTTTACACACTTACTTATTGTGGAAGGAAATGATCGACCGAAAATGTCGTTTGTCTTCACAGAAGAAGAAAAAAATAAGTTCGAGGCGGTGGTAGAAAAATTTGAATAGCACTACACGCCAAGAAAAAAAATGCAATCTAGGAGACGTATGTTTTTAAAAATCGAATTCAGAGGGAGTCGGAATCGATAGAACAGTATATCACAGACTTAAGATCGAAAAGTCAATCATGCAACTTCGGAACGCTATGTGATTTTATGATAAGGGACCAAGTATTGAAGTATAAGACCAAAGAGTGAGAATGCATTTACTGAAAGAGACTGACCTTACTCTAGAAAAGGCAATAAAAATTTGCCAAGTGTCGGGGAGCGCAAAGGCGCTAAAAAAAGACATTTTTTAACTTTGAAAAAGCTAAAATGATATATATATTTGACAAACTTTTCAAAAAGTGTTGTAGTTTCTGAAACAACAGATTTCTTGTTTTGCCTAGGCTACATATAAAGCAGAGTTAAACCACAAGATTTACAGCGTCCTAGAGCGGACGAGGGGCGATACACACATTATACAATCAAACACATATCAGCTTTGTGGGAAAACCAAGAAACACGCCCTTGTTGAAGTAAAAGAAATATTTTATAGGGAATTAGTCGCTAAACCCTGGGGCTAGGAAACAGGGAATAACGCACTTCAGGTCATTTTCCACGACTGGTGACGCACCGCTGTGGATCCCTCGCACAGGTACGTAGTCATGTGCAGCATTCCAATATTAATTCTATCGACAGTGTATGCGCGTGCTCGAAGAGACGTAATCAGTTTCCGTTGCCATTCTGAGGAGAGCATTACAGAGGCTATATTACAGTAAAACAGCCGTAAGACTCTTTGTCAGTTGTGGAACCACATGTTTGCCTTCCCCCCCTTTTATGATCTTTTAGTATATGTGTTGCGCCACACTTCCCCAGTGAGAGAGAATTAAGCAGCAACTCCTGTTGCAGTTCTAAGAAAAGGCGAGGTCTTTCAGGAATGGTGAGAGCTATTTAAGCCTAATTTTAACTATTATATTTTTCCACTGCAGTTGGAGAGCAAGCGCTCTCTCTCTCTCTCTCTCTCTCTCTCTCTCTCTCTCTCTCTATTTCTGTCCTTCTGTTGCTAAACAAGTTAATAACGAATGAATGAATGAATGGATGAATGAATGAATGAATGAAAAGGCAATTCTGAGAGGTTGCAGAACGGGAGAGAGAAGTTTCATAGATTAGGTTGTGTTTTACGATAAATTTAAGTTCCATGTTTATTTCACAGATTGCCTGTCAGACAGCCAGAGGCAAAATGAATGATTTTAATAAGCATTACACACAGAGAGAATCCAGGCATACAGCGGCTCTGAAGTTTAAGGACAAATGACTGCAGGAATAACACCCCCCCCCCCCCCCGAACCTTTAAACATTTGAATTTCAAAATGAATCATGCAGAACATTCATTCATTCGTTCATTCATTCATTCATTCATTCATTCATTCATTCGTTCACTCATTCATTCATTCATTCACTCATTCATTCACTCATTCATTCATTTTCTAACCTTATCCTAATTAGGGTTACGGGGGATGCTGGAGCCTATACCAGCGCTCATTGGGGTGAAAGGCAGGGAAACACCTTGGACAGGTTGCCAGTCCATCGCAGTGCAGATAATGCAGAAAAGATCCATTCTTATGCCATTTTTTTTTCTCTCTCTCTCTCTCTCTGTATGTTTCTGCTGGACAAAACCAGCTCTCCTATTCTCAGTCAGATGCTAAAAATAGTTTTGAGAGAACTGTTGCGATAAAAACGTCTAGGAACATCTGACACAGGTCACATTACAGAAGTAAAGAGTAAAACGTCCATAGAGAGAGGGCCAACAGTGGTAAGAATTAAATCTAACCTCTTGGGGTCATGCTTTAGCATCTGATACAAGAGATCACAGTGTTGTGATCCACCACCTTTAAAACTGGACTGGTGTGTTTTCAGCCACCGTACATTGGCATGTCTCTCTCATAGAAAACTGACTGACAGGGCCAGTGCTGCGGAGTCCGAGTCAGAGTCATGGAGCTAGAGTTGGACTGGGAAGAAACTACTGGGTTACTGGAGTCGGAGTCTGTGTGGATCGACTCCAGCTCCGACTAAATGCGCCTAAATGTACCTGCACACTCGTGCGCTTACGGCTCGGGCTTAGTCGAGGCAGCAGAAGTCAACAAGTAGTCCCATTTCATATAAAATTATAAATGTTGTTTTACTCACTGTGTCCTGTTATATGATAGGATGTTCCTGATTTTCTCTAATAGCATTTTTATACTTTATTTCTTCAATGCCCATTTACTTAATAACTTTCTGATAAAAAAAAATAGCCTCTTTTTAAAAATTTTGTAACTTTTATGTTTATTATTACTCAACTTCTCTAATAAATAATATAATACTACTACTACTACTACTACTACTACTACTACTAATAATAATAATAATACTACTACTACTACTAATAATAATAATATCCTGTTTATGTTATGTTAAGGAAAAGGGAAATAATTTTTTGAAAGAAATCAAAATAGATACGCATGCGTATGTTGTCACATTCCCTAACCGCCACACACACACACACACACACACACACAGATACACACACACACACAAAGTAGATAACTAACCCCTGAGGTTTGGCAGTAGGCCAGTGTTTTTTTTTTTGAAAAAGAATTTGGCCTCTTTCAAATGTGGGTACTTTTCCAAGCGTTTTCATTACCCTGGCCCCGCCCCTTTTCCTGGCCATCCTATGATGAGTCAAGTTTTGTGTATAAACAGGAAGCACATGCTCTGGCAGCTATAAAAGCAGATGTAACACACCTCCTTTCAAACTGAAAACAGACACAGACTTGACTAGATTTCTAAACTTTCTCAGCTTAAGAGAGTGTGAAGGAGTGAAAATGAGAAAGATAAAAGGTAAGAATTTTCAGAAGTATTCATTGAGTTAAAAAAAAAAGCTAAGTAATTTAAACTGAGCCAATTTTCATTGAGAAAATGTATGTCGTGCATCAAAACTGATATTAATTGTTGTAACTGGTGCTTAGCAGATATGTTAATATCAGTTTGGGCTAAGAATTGCAACCAAGGATTCTTATATTTTAGGAAATCACAGGGAGATTTGTACATTTTTGTGAATGTTTTATCAGTATCTGTTTATGGAAGGCATGAGCTGGCAGCAATTCAAAATACTGATTAAAAGCAGATCTTACCAAAATGCAGAGTCTGTCATCACACCACTGATGTGGAGTCTGTTGTCCTGAGGGAAGATTCCCATGAATGCAGAGAACAGAGACATTATTCTGTTTGCGGTCTGATTTTGCAGTGTGTGCCAGTTCAGATCATATGATGGGGCCTCTTCTTTCTTTCTTTCTTTCTTCATTTTTTCTTTACATTTTCCTGTGCTTGGTTTGTGCAAAACACGGCAATAGTGAAAGTGAAAGGAATAAAGTTGAAATGAGGGGTTGCACGTTCACACTCCTGGGAGGGGGTTGGGGGGGGGGGGGGTAGTTGGAGCACGCTGAGAGATGTGTTGAATGAGTGAAACACACAGTGAACGTTGCACAGTATGTATATCTCACTTGTCCAGTCTTTAGCTTTATTCAATCAGATTAGACGGAGATGACTAATATTTAGAATTAATGTTACTGGGTTCTTCTTTGGTAAGACCAGAAATGAAAATGAGGTGAAGTGGTTTAGTTCAGGAGTTTCCAACAGTAGTTTCCAGTTAAAATTGACCAGGCAGGAAAATAAGGCAGCACAGTTTTATAAGTGTCTGAAAATTGAAAATAAAAAAACATAATTACAGAAGAGGAATCTCTCTCCAGACCAAAACGTAACTTGAGTGACCTGAAGGGCATCTTAATGTGGTTTTGTCAACAGTACCAGTGGACAGAGGAAAACAAAGGAAGAGATTTTGGGTCAACACAAAGCATTGTCTTTTCATCAACCTCCCAACCTCCCCTCTTTTCCCCAGAAACATACAACAGAAAAAGTTCCAACTCATGAGAAAATTACTATGGAAAAGTCAGTGAGGTTGAAACATGCAAAAAGGTCTTAATCAGGTCAAACGTCTATGAACTTTGCTCTACCTTTCTCAGTAACACCAACCCCGTGCACTGTTAGTTTTTGTGCGCTGTTTGAGGAGGGCAGAAATAGTGCGCTCGCATGATTTGCTGAGGTAACGTTTTGTTGATTTAGTCTCCAGCACTAATTTACGCTCTCTCCCTCTCTCTCTCTCTCTCTCTCTCTCTCTCACTTTAGAGCTGACGAATGGACATAAGTGTGGAGGTCGCTGCCTGGGGCCGTTGACTTTTCACACGGAGGCTGTGGGGAAGCTGGTGACGCTGAGCCAGAACGCTCTTCGTGCGTCCAGAGACGTGTCGTCTTTCAGACACGGTCTTGTGTTCAGCAACCGTCCTGTGGTCAAGCGAGAAAAAGTGTATCTGCGTGTGGAGCGCTGCATAATGGCATGGCACGGCGCCATTCGTGTCGGATTCACCAACGTGCCACCGGGCTCCGTAACACTTCCTTCCTTGGCCATCCCTGATTTGACGGACCAACCCGGTTACACAGCCATGCTGGTGCCAGAAGAAACTTGCATTCCCGGCTCAGAGATCAGGTTCTGGGTCGGCAGTGATGGATACCTGACTGTCCGAGCTCCCGACGGACTGAAGTACAAAGTTCCGAGTGTAAACCTGAACCTCAACCGGCCAATGTGGGCGCTGATTGACGTGTATGGACAGACTGCTACGGTGCTCTTACTGGGTGAGTCCACTGATCCCTCGTAGTAGGCTATTAAACGATAAACCTATTGCTCTAAACAGCTAATTAGTGTTTAGTTCTAACAGGGCAAACAGTCATCATTTTTAAATGAGTGTCCGGTTCAACTGTCGTGTTCCAGGCTCAAAGAAGAAAAATCAGTTTGGCTTTCATAGATCGTCGTGTCCTCTTCCTCACACCCCTCCGAACCCGACCGAACGCGGTTACGTGGCAATAACGGACGATCTTGTGAAGAAAATTCAGCTACGGAAGAAAACAGAAAAGACCAGAGAAAACACGAACAACTGTCCTCTGGCCTGCCTTGACAACAGATCCAATACAGGTAGGCCTGAATCACAAACAGCCCACTATATATAGGCTAGTCTGACTTCATTTTGTTATCATCAGGCTTTTTAATTTGTATTTTTAAGTAGCCTAATTTTCATAGCGAGAAACTTAATTTTCGTAACCCATTTATTTTTATTGTTTCTTGTTCTCTCTTTGAAATACACGACTTAAACTTTGCTATCCCTTCTGTCTTTCTAGAACTGGAAACAGAGTGCGTGGTGTGCTTTTCACAGCGTGCCGATACTCTTTTAGGCTGCGGTCACATCTGTATGTGTCTACAGTGTGCTACGAGAGTATATGATCAGTTCGGCAGATGCCCGTTGTGTCGGAGGGAGATTCTTTAGCTCGTGCACAAACTCCAGGAATGCGTCACTCACTGAGCCTCGTGTCTGTCTTTTTTCCTGGTTATGCTGTTACCGCGTCATGTTTGCAATCAGATGTTCACAGTTTAAAAGACTGCACATCTCAGGGATGAAGAGGGCAATGATTATGCTAAACAGTTCATAAAAACTGTGTAATGGATAAATGCCATAGACGCGTGCAGCTGCCTTCATGAAAAGCACTTTAAGTGAACTGTCACTGTAAGCAACTCAGCTGCTGTTCAACTTTTGAAATCTATTATAATTTGTACATTCTGATCATTCTGGTTATTTTACGGTTAAAATAATATATAAATGTGTTTGGGTACATATGTGTATATGTAAAAGATAAAAACGTCAATTTTGTAAATGTATATAATTATTTTCTTTTATATGTATTTATTAATATTGTATTTGTGTATTGTGAAAAGTGTGAGCCTTACCATAAATCCGTTCCTGAAGTTTTACATAATAAACCGCATTACTGTGTCCCATCACTATGTGGCAGTGTTGACACTTTAATCATCCGCACTCCAGCGACTCGCTGACTCTTTTCATTGACTACGGCCGTAACGACACATTCACATCAAACCACGCACAGTGCAGCGAAAAGGCAGGGTGTGTTCAGCAAGAGTGGTTTGTGATTAAGAATTAAATAATATCCTTTCAACATTGTCGAAATCTTTTTGTCAGCGGAAATGCGACTTACTGGACAAGTTCAAACTTTGGGTACTTTACAAAATAAGGCGCGATATTGTAGGATTGTTTCTACTAAACGGATTTGCCTCTCACACAATATCAAAATCAAATTCCCCCTCTGAAGACCAATGTCATAATGATTCCATTAATAATGACCCTCGAAATTTAAAACAAATTTCACAATGAAATAAATTAATCACTGTAAAAGTGATGGAATTGCAATAATCTGACATTTCTTTAACAATGAGGGTTGAGGGCTGTTCAGTGATACTCCTTTTCTGCTTCTAGGCCTATAACAAATCGTCAAACACTGAAGATAAAAAATTAAGTTCAACAAAATCTGACGACTATTAATTACACAGTACATACTATCCTCTATGCGAGGGAGAGGCAAAGAATGATACTGAACGATATCGTTGTGGATTAGCTGTTTGTGACCGCAAGGGGCAGCTCTCTCTTGTGACTGTGACTGACGGAGAGCGAGCGAGCGAGAGAGAGAGAGAGAGAGAGAGTTTGGCAATTAGATTTACATTTATTTATTTAGCAGATGCTTTAATCCAAAGCGTCTTCCAAATAAGGTAAAATGCAATTCAAGCATGTAGCCGTTAAGAAACTGGCTGTAGCCATTAAGGAGCTGGGTGTGTTATAAGTGTCACAGCCAAGTTCAGCAGCAGACCAGTTACAAGTGCAAGAAAGGTTGAAGGAAGTTCAGAAGTTAACTACAATACATCATGACGCACAAACAAAAATATACACTCACCGGTTTTTGAATATTGTTTTCAGATTAAATTACAGTTTTCGCCAATTGCTTACACACTGGAACTGAATGCCTAGACAAAAGCAACAAAACCTTAACTTTTGTGACCATGCATTTAACAAAGGCACCAAAACTACAAACACATTTTCTGCTTTGCACTTTTGTTTGCAATTCTGCAACACACTGTTTCCAAAACACCACACACTGTTTCTTACATTAGACACATTGTTCATGAATGAAACCTCATTGGGAAAACAGTTCTATTAGAAATGAAAAACATACCTGAAATTGGCAACACCCACACACACATATGAAAACACTTGTACGGTAATTGAACATCAATCAGTCTGAGCCTTAGCACTCCAAATCGACCTCCAGTAAGCTTTTGGTGAGGGTGGGGTGTCTGTGGGGGCTCCTGCAAGGAGTCTGCAAGGTGCTCTCCATCACCATGCCACCCTTGGTCACTACAACACAGCACACATAATCACATCTCTGGATGCACTACATACTTGTACTGGACAGACCAGAGCAGTCCAGGTTTGTTGTGATCTGGGATAATGTAAGGAGCAGATAACATCATCATATTATGCTTCCTCCGCAACCAAGCCTGCTGCCTTCCGGGCCCCTGTGTCTGCTCATGCAGCCTTCCGGGTTCCTTTATCAGTTCCCCAGTCCCTGGACTCAGCTCCTGCTGCCTCCTGTGGCCCTGTATCAGCTCCTGACACAGTTTCTCCTGCTGCTCCTGCCAACCCAGTTGAACAGTCCAGGGGAGGATTGAGGTTGATATCTGCTATGACCTCACTGGCAGGTAAGCTGGAGTTGCTCCAGTCTGCCAGAACCTCCAGCTCTAGAGCCTCTCCCTGGTGCTTCAAAGGCTCCTGCTGATGCTGGAGAACGAGGAATGGCTCAGTCCAGGCAACAAGTGCAAGAGTTTACACGGTTACTGTCAAGTCTCTGTCTCTACCTGTCTGTCTACTGGCCAATCAGAGGTGGATCTGACTGGCTGCCCATAACGTTAGGTAATTATTGTGTGATCCCTCGTTTTGTCTGTGTATATATATACACACACACACACACCGTATATCTCCGTGTTTTCCTTTGTACCCTTGTGAAATCCTGCAGCCTTCCCTTGTTAGTTCTTTGTATAGCCCTATTCTACTTGTTTAACCTTGTTCTCTTTGTTTAGCTGTCCAGTGTACTGACCTTAGCTTATCTCTGACTTTGACCTCATATCTACCTAGTCCCTAGTAGTAGGTCTACAGCTTACCAGACCTTTCCTGTTCATTGACCACAATTTTTGGATTCCAATAACTAGAAAACACTGCTTGCACTTGGACCCAGTTTCCTCCTTGTTTTGTGACAGAAGACTTCGCCACCAAATGCATACCAGTGGGCAAATTTCAGGATTTCAGCCTTTCTGCTGGCTCTCCACATGTCCACATAGATCCAGTCACATGGGAGCAAATCCTTCAGGGGCTGAGGATTCTCTGTGAGAAGTTGGAAGAAGCCAGGCATAGAGTACAACAAGTTACCTCATCCTATACATCATATCACGCTTTCTCTGCCTTCCAGGCCACCATGTCTGCTCCTGCAGCCTTCCAGGCCCCTGTGTCCAGTCCCTGGATCCAGCTCCCTGGTACAAGGTCCCTGTGTCAGCCCTTGACCGGTGGTCTAGTTTGGGTAAACTGTGATGATTCTCCCCCTCCCTCCACATACACACACACCCCAGCGCAACACCCAACAACCCCATAACGACCATCATAATCACCAACGCATACTATACATGCCTTCACACACAACTGAGGCAATTCCAAAGGACTGGGTATGTATTTCCAGAGAATGAGACCTATTTATTTATACTTAGAAGCTACTTTAACTTAACCACACCTTGAAATTAAGTAGCCTACTTTTGCATTTACCAGCATACAGAAAATATCGGAGTTGTTTTTGACTATTTTTCTTTGGCTAAAACAAAGTTCCCTACTGTATACACCCATATCAATATCGTGTGCAAGACTGATGTTAACCAGAGATGCAATAGCTTTTCATTCCTGAGAGCCACCATTTCATTCTTTTATCCAGCAAGTACGGGGGGGGGGGGGGGGGGGGCTTCTTGCACCCAAGAAGCCCAGGTTCAAAAACTGAATCGACATTGCTGAAGTAGGGTTTTTTTTTTATTGATATCATAGTTACACAAAACAGGAATCTGAGGCCGGCAACTTTTGAAAACACAAAAGCAAGAAGAAAGTACCAAAGAGATAAAAAGGTTGTTGATGAAATGTTTAAGCCAATTTAATTTTGAATCTGTTATAAAGAGTTGTGACATCCAAAGAAATTACGCCCCAGACTGATTTGCATTTAATTATTACAGTTCTCTTAATAAGTAAAAGTTAAGGAAAAGACAAAAAAAAATGTGCACCAGTCAAGAGAAAATGCATGTTAGTCATTGTTCCATGGGATGGTACCAGTACAATTTATTACACTAATGAGACAGGTAATGATCAATTAAATGAAACATGGATACAAAACTCAGAACTTTTCATTATAGGAAAGCCTCAAATTAACATTTCTAAATCAAGTATTTATGTGTGTCATTTTTATGTAGCATATTTTCACAAACACGTTACTGAGTGTGTTACGGAGTGTGAGAGAGCGCTATCAGATCTATGCAATTTATGTCTGAGTACTCTTCTGCGTTTGTGATGTGAAAATGGTTCGAAAAGGGCTCAGTCATCACCATGGAAACTACACAACAGCTGTTTCCCATAATCTCAGTCTGGACCATTTGCCCGGTTTGGAGACGAGACTCGTGCTTCTATTTCCAGTACATTAATGTCTCTGCAAAATTGACCAGCCTTTAATCCCAGTTAAATGCTTTGATTTGATGATATTTAAGCTGGATTACTTACATTTGTTTTCCTTTCAATTGCATACATGTGATTTAGATCCAAGAACAACTACCACAACACAATTTTAGGGTAGAACAAAATTACCTAACAGGATCTGGGATCTCATGCCCAGAGTGGAGTAAAATTGATATTCATTTTAGATGCTTTGTGCTAGATGAGGCAAATGCTTTGTCCTCGATGAGGCAAATGTTTTCACTGAAATAAGTCAAGCGACCAAAAAGGAACTAGGTTCAGTTACAAAATGCAGCGCAAATGAACAGAATCCAATTCATCTATGATTGATATCATCAGATAAATCCGCTGGAGGTTTTGTTGTTTAACATGTATCATGTATGTTAAAAGACAGTTAAGAGGCCCTGGGTTTGTGCAAGGCAAGTTCATTCCTATTAGCAGGAGTCATAAAGCATGTAAACAATGACAAAACTGGTTGAGTACACATTACGCAGAATGTACAGTAGGTATTGCTTTTTTTTTTTTTGTTGCTGATTTGCAGCCACCACCGCCTCTCAGAAAGCTCAAGGACAACATAAAGTCAAACCAACAACTGGGCACAGGAGGTTCTCTTCAGATAGGAACACAATTCAGATAGGAACAAACTTTATGAGGTCACATTTGTGAAGTACATGATCTAGTTGAAAAAGGTTTTGGCTGGTACAACTCTCAAGTAAAAACTTTTCAGATGAACTTTATCTGTAAGAGAGAAGGGCAGAGAGAAGAACAGACTTGCGTCAGCTTTTATTCGCGTATATCATAATGAAATGGGAATAAAAAATGAAATGAACGTAAACTCAAGTATTGGATGCCGCACATTCACCTGTATGGGAGGAGCACTGGACTCCCCACAGATACTTGACCCCATTACCTGAAATATAATCAGAAAAGAGTAAACAACAGACTCCACTCAGCAATCAGACTGTGAGTTAAGACCAGAACAGGTGTGACACAGGTGTAATAACCCAGGTATAAACCATACAGACGCACCCAGTGTTACGTCTTGGGAAAAAGGGGGAGGGAGGTAAGCTTGTTTGTTTGTTTGTCTGTTTGTATTTCTTGCTTTCTTTCTTTCTTTTTTTTTTCTTTTTTTCAAAGTTATCAGTTATTCAAACACTTTAACAATTCAGCCTATCCAAATGTGTGTGTATATTTCCAGTTTGTCAAATATTATTGTGGGTACATACCTTCCTTCTCATTTCACAGTTGGAAAATGTCTTGAGCGTCCAAATCATTTTGGTCATTGCTGCCTCTGGTGTGATGTCATAGCCAACCACCACACCTGCCTCGGTCAGAATCTGAGAAACAAAGAGGTCATGAGTTTAAAGACAAAGAGCATAAAAATGACTTAGCTTGCATTTCTCTAACACTAACCAAAATCATGAGAGCCAGGAGAGACTTTGTGTGTGCGTGTGTTTGTGTGTGTGTGTGTGTGTGTGTGCGTGTGTGTGTGTGTGCGTGCGTGTGTGTACCTCAGATGTTTCGTAAATGGGTTGCACAGTTCCCTTGTAGACTTGAGTACAGTTGAGCATCATGACCTTTCTGCATTTAGCCTCAATCAGAGCTTCCTTCAGCCAATCATGTTCTGGAACATTGCCCGAGCCGAACGTTTCTAGGACGACACCATCTGCCCCCTCCAACACACTCCTCACCTGCACATGCACACACAGAGACACACTCACAGAGCTGCTGTGTGACGCAACTGTGATGAACTCAAACAAGCAAAGCGGGCTGGATCAGGATCCCACGTGATAGAAAAGTTCAAAAACACTGTCTGCCACTGGGATGCTACTGTAAAGTGGTATTAATGAAGATCATTCAGATGTTTTGAACGTATCCACTTCTCTGCTGGGCTTATTCATTGAGTTATTGTTGCGGTATGTGGTATGCCAGACTTACGTATTTTTCCTGGATTCCAGGGAAAAATCGTAGAAGTCTCACATCAGGTAGACCTCCATCCCTTGCAGTTTCCTGACTCTTGACCGAAATGGTCTCTCCCACTGAGCGAGACTTAGGATTACGCACTGACAGAGACAAACACAGTCAGTACTCAGAAACTTAATAAGTCTTCAGTGATTAATTTCCTCAGTGGACTTTCATAACCAGTTCATAATCACCTCATATATTTATAAATATGTCTACTGTTTAGTAGTTATTGCTATTCATCAGTCAGTTTCTTAGTCAGTCCTAATGTCAGTCCTAATGTCATGCAATGAAAGGCATAAGCTAAGTGTTCACACCTTTGATAATGGTGTCCAGGTAGGCCAGTGGTTTCACATTGGGACTGTCGAATACTCTGAAGGAGTCACAGTCAAACTTGCACACTCGATTTCCTTGGAAGACCTTGCAGTCATTACAAAGTGTCACCTAAGAGAAAATAAAACGCAGTGTTCTATAATTGTAAGGTACAGATGTGTAAGTTCTTTCATGTGAGGAGCCATATACTGCTCAAAAATCAGATTCTAATTTCATATGCAGGATCATATGAACCATTTTCACTGGGGAGGAAAATAATGAAATAAAATAAATTAAAAAACTGGGGCAATTTTGTTTCTTTTAAATCCTAAAGAAACGAACATGTTTTCTGAAGCGATATCTCGCCCTCTACTGACCTTCTGCAGAGCTGCGGTTTTGGAATAACAACCCGCAATTAGCATGGTACCAATGAAATTTTCTACAGCGTCACTGCGCGGGTGGAATATACTCCTCTGCCAATGGACAGAAACACAGTTTCATATGAATCTGTTTACAGTGCACCTATGTATGAAACATAGAATTAAGCTTGTGGTAGAAAGATAAATCACTTTATCATGTATATGGATGAAAGTATAAAGTCTCTGATAAATGTTTGGACTCTGAGTGATCCGACCTGCGCCCCGGTGAGAATGACAGGTTTTTTCAGGTCCTTCAGAATGAATGACAGAGCAGATGAAGTGTACGCCATCGTGTCCGTCCCGTGAAGAACAACAAAACTATCGTATTGCTCTTCGACCGCCTGGGAAGATGAAAGAAAAGAAGGGGTGGAAAGAGAAAGCACAACACAGAATAAAAGAATACAAAGGGCTTTTTTTAAACACGCAAAATTAGAAACACACGCTTTAGCTGATGTTCTTGCTGAAATTCGTTGGACTTTGAGCAGAAGTACCTGAATTCGACGAGCTATCTCGAACCATTCTTCAGGCACCATGTTAGAGGAGTCGATCAGAGGTTCCATAGCTTCGATCTTGTAATGAACATGACACTTTGTCTTCTCATCCTCAGGCCGACAGTCATCTACTACCTTTTGACTGAGGCACCAAAAATGAAAGTAGTGCAGGTTAATATGGATCTTTAAAAAGACTACATTTAGTGCGAATATCTACAGTAACGCGAATTATCTCTTTGATCTTTTAAATTTAGATTATTTCAGTGGAATCTAAAAAAAGTTGTTGTTACCTTCAGTATGTTTATTTGGAAGGGAAAACTCTTAAAAATTAAATCTCAAAACCTAATGAAATTTATTATTGACTTATTAATTGTTATTAATTATAAAATCACAATTAAGAATTTATTCAATTCTCTAAATTACACTGGATTTGAATTAACACGTGAGGCAAAACGAGGGGCTTGGTAAATGTTGCAGCATCTAATAGGCTACTGTATTATACGTATAATAACTGGGAACTGGACTCACGGCAGGAGTATCCAACCTTCCTTAGACACTATGCGTGCTCTGGCCTGCGCTTCTGTCTCATCGGCTTTCTTTTCATACAGAATGGTCATTCTAATGAGAAATTCCTTCAGCTCCTTCAAACTCGTTGGCGCCAGTTGACCTGAACACCACATTCACAAATACATGTCAAAAACGAACAGTTCAAGGAGTACAGGGAGGATGTATAAATAAAATGTTTTATTGGGCTGTTTGAACGCTGTTGGGTCTTCTTTCTATGTTCTTTTGGTTGCTCTCTCGCTCTTTCTCTCTCTCTCTCTCGCTCCACTCCCGTGCCAGCCCAGCTAAAGAAACTGGTAACGCGACGGGCGGGGCCAGGCTATAAAAACGGTGAAGGTCCAAGATGGGGTCCTCTCTTTTCCCTCCGACTGCGAACTGGCTGGCACCTTGCAGTGACTAACAGCTTTGTCCGACGCTTGTGATTCCTTTCCCTACACTGTTGGCGTGAGTGGGTTTAAACGTTACTCGATACTTACACGCACTTTGCTTGTCCTTGCAGCCCTGCCCTCGAAAGTGAAGTAGTTTACGGATTGGAAAGAACACGCTCCTGAGACGGAACATGCTCACCCAAGAAAGAGCTCCGCTGACGGAGGGAGCCCACACGTACTGCTATTAAAGACTAACTTTTTCCCCCAAGCAGTCAGACTTCTGAACCACTGACACCACAGTTGCAGACACTGCTTGGACCCTCAGACCCCTAGTCAGACCCCTAGTCAGACCCTTAGTCTGATAACAGTCTGATAACTCTACTTACATGGCACTAATGACTCAGTATTGCACTGTTCTCTACCCAAGCCGATACTGTGTACATCACAACTGTCTATGCTGCTGCACATGCTGTTGCTGTTGCACATGCACTTTAAGACTGTTCCACTCAGGACTGTTCACCCACTACACACTCCATTCTCCCACTCTACGTCTCTTATATTTATATTTATATTCTCGGTTCTGTACATTCTATTTATGCTCATGTATATATATATATATATATATATATATATATATATATATATCCCCTATAAATCTCCCTATAGTACCCCTATATTTACCTTGCCTTTATTGTTCTTATTGTTATTTAACTGTTACTCTGCAAGTTGAGCTGGCCCCGAGCCCAAGAATTTCATTGCTGATAATGATCTACATTGTTATCGAGTAAATGACAATAAAACTTGAAACTTGAAACTTGAAACTGAAACTGAAACTTTTAAACGAAGGACGTTTGTCTATTGCAGTAGGTGGCAACGAACGTGTTTTTTTCTTTTTACCGATTTATCTTCCAATTTTACTCGCGGTAGCGCTTGTTTTATAGTGTTATTGGGCTGTTCTTTTAGATTCGGTGCTGCTCACCCGGCAGGTAAAAAAAAACCTCTAATTTGCAGCGCGTTTTGTGTGTAGTGGTCAGTTGCGTGGAAGTATTTAATAACGTGTTCACTGTGGTGTGGGTTTGGTTTTCTTTACTTATGATTCTGTGACATATTGTGACATAATTTGCTTACATATTGCTGTGCCAACGCTTTTTATGTTTACTTATCGTTTTTTAATTCACTGATTTGATTAGCGTTGGTTAGAGGTTTGTTTTGTATGGTTTTACGCCGCGGAGGTAACACTCTTAGACCCCAACCATTTTAGCCCATTGTTTTATTTTTAGTATTTGTGTTTTATAAATCTTATTTGCAATAAAAGCACCTTTTTATTCTCTGTATGTGGGTCTTGCTCTGGCTGTTGTCTCAGAGATATACGGTAACCTAAACGTGGGGATAAATGCAACTATACTGTACCTTAGTTGTACACCTCCTCCCAATTTGTGACATACACGCATACTTATCTGTCATGCTTCCCATACTTATACAGACAACGTAAACTATGTCTCACTCCTTCAAGACTGTACAGCAGGCCAACCTCGCCCTCCTGAAAACAACTTACCTTCGGCGTCGTATCGCATTCCGATGGTGCCGCCGGTATACAAGACGAAAACCTTTCGGAACGCTTCCGTCGTCATTGCGATTTTTTTATGTAACACAACAGGTTTGAATCAGTGCACCTTTGTAATGTGGTAAGGACTCTGGTCCCTCGTGTCTTATATATACCTGTAACCAGGGTCGCGTTGGGAAACTTCATTTTACCAGGAAATTACGAGTTCCAGCGGCCCACGGCGCATTGAGAGGTATTACCACACCATTCGCACATAGCGGCATGCCCAACCCCGATAGCAACTTTTAGGGTGGCCCAACCTGATTTTGTCCTTTTAATTAGACGGCCAGCAGACCTTCTGCCAACTTAAAAAATGTTTTACCAACTTTGCCCCAACTTTAAAGATTTTGACATATTCAAAACATGGTCTGCTTAAGTCTTGAAAAACTTGCATGACAATGTTTAAAAGGTGTTCTTTATTTAACATATTTAACTGACAAATAGCCTAAGTTAGATATATTTGATTTTTCAATTTTGTGATCAAACGAGATGCATAGTTCATTTGCTGTACAGATATTGCTGTACAAGTTTAAACTGAACATAAATATAATATGTACATATAATAATTAAATGAACAAATAATTTGATAACAGGTGATAAAAATAAACATTTTTAATTACATTTAGATACTGTACATATTGCAACAAACAAACAGTTAGATTTGATTTAAAAATGTTTAATTAAATGTGCACACTGCACATATATATTGCTATAGGCTATACATTTTAACAATAAACAAGCAAATAAATAGATAAAAATAAATACAAAATCGGATAAATAGGGGGAAAAAATAGAACACACCTCACTGTATCACAAAATTTAACAAAAAGCTGATTCTTCAAAACTGCGATGGACTGGCGACCTGTCAAGGGCGTTTCCACACCTTTCGCCCAATGAACGCTGGGATAGGCTCCAGCAGCCCCCGCGACCCACATTAAGATAAGCAGCTTAGATAACGAGTGAAAGTGAGTGAGTGATTCTTCAAGAGGTTGTAATTTGTATTTCTCCTGTTAAAAAAGCAGAATTGATGCTTTTTAAAATCAACATTTAAGACCACTTCATGCCACGTTTGTATATACCTGATCATGTGTGTCATCTTTGTTTAAGTCATTGCACCAGTCAGAAACAATATTCTATCTTTATGCTGTGTAGATAAGACAATCTTTACAGTAGTGAAAGTGAAACAAACAGCATGGAACGTATAGGCTAGACAGGAGGAGAAGAAAAATTTGAGCATAATTTTCCCAGCACATTGCGGAGGGCACTTACATTCACTTTCAGAGCTGCTGGAATCTGCTTTTCTGAGTTGGACAAAAAAGTAACTGTTATGATCTAAACATGTAAATATCAAATACAACTACAACCACTTGCAAAAGTATTGAACCCCCTTGAAAAGCATCACAATTTCCTGTATTGGTGAAGAAACTTTCATATATTTTTCCCAGACAGCATTTTTTGTGTAGGCCTATTTTCTCAAAAGCAGATACAATTAGAAGTGAAATTAACTGCTTGCACAACCATTCAACCCCTCACTTCCTGTCTGGCGGCTTCACCACCAATTTAAATTGGCTGACACAGACAAATGCTTTCGAAAATGCATGGAAAATCCTACAATTACCTTTTGTGAGTCTTGGTCTGGAGATTGTCTGTGCAAAATTTCACCACCATACTACTATGGCACCACCAAGAACTGGTGCTTTTGACCGTTGACGTCAGTTCATTTGGGAAATGTGGAGCTCGCTCGCGATTCCCGAAGATTCTGCAAGACTTCTGTATCCCTTCCTTGCGCATTAGTGATAATCTAACAAGAGACTCACTAAAAATGGACTCTCCAAGATCGAAACGTTGGTAAGAATGTGTTTAGTCTGCAAATATGAACTACTTAAAATGCCCTGAATTAACACCATAAAAATGAAATGAAGACTACTGGAAATGTCATTAATTACTCGTTAATCACAACAAACAAAGGAAACCCCTCAATGAGCATCTTAAATCAAATATTAAACATTAAATAACATTTTATGGTAAAATTAAATAGTCTGTTTCACAAATTAAGGGCCGCTTCATTCAAATCAAGTGGTTTGGATTGTTTTCAGGGGTAAATTAAGGTAAATATAAGTACATCCTAAGTACATTGCGTTCCCTAGTGTTAGTGTAGTATTTGTAGTATGTTGTGCGCGGATGTGCTGGGAGAGAGTTCTGTTCAAGACAATTATATGTGGCCAAAACAACCAATAAAGAACAAGCTCGTTCGTTGTTTCTAAAATCTGGGACCATTGTAGGGAACGTTACAATACGCTCAAACAGGATGCAAATAGACTAATAAACTGGTTTCCCACAGGCTACACAGGATAACACAACCAACCAAATTATACGTCGGACCCACATATGTAACGGACGTTGAGCCACAAAAACTCGCGAGTAAACAAGCCGACCATGCCATCGTTGGCCCAACGTTGTGTTTATGTCGTATCAGTCGGGCCAACACAGCCAAACTAATTCAACGTTGGCCCAACGTCTGTTTGCTATCTGGGAAGTTTCCAGCATCATGTACGGACAAATATCTTTAGAGTCACCAAATCATTTCCGACAGGATAGCCAAATTATAATTATATATTGCGTGCCGATACCCTTGGCAGCTGCCCATGTCACCCATACCTAAATCCGCCATTGCTTTCACCAAAGCATTGTAACCCCCTAGTGGAAATTCCAGTTGAAAACCAGTAGAAAATCCCAGTAGAAATCCAGTTGAAAACCATCAGAAAACCAGCAGAAAACCAATAGCAATTTCAACCGGTTCCTATTGGTTTTTATAGGGAAATTGAAACACATTCAACTGGTTTCATAACTGGTTCCTACTGGAATGTCCAGTAGACATCCAGTAGAACACCAGTAGAAAACCAGTAGAAATTTCTACTGGAATGTATTGGTCTGGTTCCAGTTGAGAAAAAACTGATAGAAGCTACTGGTGTCAAATTGTCTGTATTGGTTGAACTGGTCTCAAATGGTCTGTATTGGCCGAACTGGTTTCAAATGGTCTGTATTGGTTGAACTGGTGTCAAATGGTCTGTACTGTTTTACCTGGTCTCAAATGGTCTCTATTAGTTCTAGCTGACGTTATAACGTATATAAGCCAGTATACTGGGTTCCCAATGGTGTCTGAATTGTGTTACAACACACACACCTAATAATTATGTCTTTTGATGTACCCGGCAAGTGGGCATATCTAAAGTAGCAGGTTTGTGTTGTGTAGTTGATTCGGTGGCCAGACCCGCTATGCAAAACACAACACAATTTAATGGTTACTTTGGATGTAGTTGGTGCTATCACCCAGGGAAACTGGTAGCAGGGCAAGTGAAATACCCTATTTCTGAATCCGATCACCCTGACAGAACTGAAAGAGAAATGCTGAGGCACATGGAGAAGGCTCTCCAATGCAGGGTCAGTTATAAGGGTGTCAAAGGTCCATCACCACTTATAAATGTACCACATTTCAACATAGTCTGGGGTTTTACACCGGACTACATGCACTGCACTCTTCTTGGTGTAACTAAGCAAATAGCTGAGCTCTGGTTTAGTTCAGTGGGGAGAGATTTTTACATTGGTGCTCCAAGTCACTTACAATTGATAGACTCAAGACTGCTTTCTATTCACCCGCCGAGAAATATTTCACGGTTACCCAGATCAGTGAAGGAGCGTAAATTCTTGAAAGCCTCTGAGTGGCGTACTTGGTTGCTATTTTACTGTTTGCCTTGTTTGAATGGAATTCTGCCTTCAAAGTACGTAAAGGATTTTGCCAAATTAGTCCAAGCCATTTATCTCTTGCTGAAGTCCAGCATCTTCCCAAAGGATATAAATGAAGCAGATGTCCTCTTACTTGAGTTTGTGTTTGGGGCTCAGGAGCTTTATAATGAGGAACAAATGACATCAAATGTGCACTCACTCCTTCACCTCGCAAAAAGTGTTAAGCTATGGGGGCCTCTTTGGGCACATTCTGCTGTTGTCTTTGAGTCAGCAAATGGAGAGATTTTGAAACTTGTTAAAGGAACAAGAGGTGTAGCAACTCAAATCGTTGACAAATTTGTGCTACGCAATACAATAACCTTGTTTTCTGAAATTTTCACAGTCCACCATGACATATTGAAATTCTGTGTCAACCTAACTTCTTACCCCCCATTACAAGTGGCTGAGGAGCGACATGGCACTCCAGTTTTAGGAGAGGGCTATCCATTTACACTCAGCAGTGAAGAGAGGGACCTCTTTTAAAAGAGCGGTAGGGCAGTATCAGCTGTGGTCGTGCATAACAGACAATGGTCAAAGGCTTGACAGAATCGGCTACAAAAGGTGCATCAAAACAAACAACACAGTTGTACAGTTGTCTGGTGGATGATTTGGTGAAATACTGAAGATTTACACATCTACACATCATTCAGAGGTTATGCTCCTTGTTAAACTTTTCAGTGTACATCGAAACAAAGCCTTTGCAGGCACCCCCCACATAACGTGCATCAGTCGATCAGAACATAATTGTATTGTGCTGCCTAGTGACATTGTTGGCAAGTGTTTACTACTTCAGTTCAGTGACAAAATGTATGTCTGTACATTTCCTAATCATCATGAAAAAGACTGATTGTTTGAGCAATACAATTGTTTGAATAAAAAGTGATCATGTCCAAATAAGCAGTGTGTGCACTTTTTTGGTCAGTCCATAGCTGGATAAGATTGACCAATAGGAAAGCAGAAAACTGTCTTTAAGCAATATGCAGCTGTAAAAATGAGTGTTTTAAATTGAATACAAAAGAAACACTAATGGTTGATACATTAAACAAATGACTTGACATTTCCATATGAAATGTATTTCCATAAAAAACGTATTCTCTTTAATGCAATTGTATACTGCTAATTGATAAATCAAACTATCCATTCCATTATATTTCATTATTTTTGAGTGCATTCTCAATTTACAGCACTTTCTCACCAAGTCCAGGCATTGGGTTTGCAGTTAAGACCAATTGTTTCCGGTTGAAATAAATAGCAGACAGCACCAGTTACATCCTATTGGTTTCAACTGGGTGGAACTGGTAGAGCAGCCACTGCCCATAGCTCTATTGGTCCAAATGGGTTTTAAATGGTTTCAACTGGTATTCTTAACTGGGCAAACCATTAGAATCTGAAAACCCAACTGGAACCGGTTGAAACCAGTGCAGACCATTAGAAACCAGTTCATCCCAATAGACTAGCTACTGGTTTTTCAACTGGAATTTCCACTAGGGCCATTTAAGGTCTTTCCCCAGCTTGCATTGTCATATTCCTGTACATACTAGAAGTGTATAAGGAAACAAAACTGGACATTATTCCTATGTGTCAGTCACTCAGGTATTAGAAAAATATTGCTCTCTGGAAGATGTGTGGGAGCAGATCGTTGCAGAAAAACATATCATGTGACGTTATCAACATTATCATGTGACAACCTGTCAGCAAACATGATCGGAGAATCTGCATGTATCTGCATGTATGAAGCAGACATTTTGTGAGGAGGATTTTGTTCTTAGAACTACAAACATGCACACATAACATACTGAATGTGTAAAAGATGACAGAAAAAGTGATCTTTTATATGGTGTAAAGGGAAACTGTAAATTTGATGTGCTGGAGTATTTTGATGTGACCAGGAGTCTTCCCCCTGATGTCATGCATATGTTAGAGGGAATTTTACCTCTTGTAATAAGATTAGTCATCTGTGAAGCTCATAAACAAAAGCATAGAACTATTGAAGAGATCAATGGTGAACTGAAACACTTGTGCATTGGGATAGCGACAAAGCGAACAAGCCAGCGCCATTAACTGAATAAAATTTTTCAAAATTCTTCTGTTGTTGGTTCAGCTAGCTAGAAATGGTGCCTGTTCAGACTGTTGCCTGTTTTAATGGCCTGCCGTGTTCCTGCTGGTAGTGCATACTGGCATGTGTACTTGCTCTGCCAAGAAACTGTAGGCTTCACGAGTGAAAAAAGATGACCTTGCGACTCTGAAATTACTTGTGCATGAATTTCTGACTGAGATGACTGCAGTTTTTGGAAACGTAATAACACCTAAACGTCATTATTTAAGCGAGATACTCGCGAATGTGGTTATGCACTGTAAGAAAAGATGCACCAAAGCTACTCAATAAAATTAAGGCAACAGATTACAAGCAATTTTATTAATTAAATATAACTATGTTTGGTATTGAGTTAATGTTAATTAAACGAGAGCCTTTATAGTTACCCATTTAATATGAGTAGACTAATAGAAAACAAAAAAGAATGAAATAACACCTAAACGGGGTCGGATTGGGAAACTTCATTGTACCGGGAGGTTACGAGTTCCAGCGGCCCACGGCGCACTGAGAGGTATTACCACACCATTCGCATGTAGCAGCATGCCAAAGTTTCCAGCATAATGTATGGACGAATATCTTTAGAACCAAATCATTTCCGACAGCCAAATTATAATAATAAATTGCGTGCCAATACCCTTGGCGGCTGCCCATGTCGCCCTGAGTCTTTCCCCAGAATCCGTTGTGATATTCCTGTACATACTCGTTATGTCGCATTGTTACAAAATGTTATAGTAGCTGGACGTCAGTTGGTTAAGATTGATTTGTAGTAACGCTTTCGTTCTACGTTGTCTCTATAGTGTTAGGCAGTTGAGAAGTCACATAAACAGACACGTTTTCTCCTGTCTTTGTTGTCTTGTCATTATGTTTTCCTGTAAGTATTTGATGTTCAGTTGTTTTGTAATTGTTTACCAAGCTCATCAATGCAAATCAGTAATAAGTGAAAGTCCACTTTGAGTCTTTGGTAAATTCCTGTATGCTAACTGTTAGCATGTCCATTGAAATTATAATGGTTATAATGTAAATTAGCTTGAAACTAAATTCGGTGCTGTTCAGTTCGTCTCATGTGTATGCGATTATGCACACAAACAGCAAAGCATGGATTCATTCCGAACTCTAATAGTCAACTGACACGTGTTTTATTTGTATGTTTTAGTTTTACAGAACTTCTTAAGTAAAGGTTTGAACCGAACTTTTTCTTGGGATTCTGTTATCAATCTGCCGAGCTCGCCGGCCGGACACCAGGCGTAAGCAGGAGCAGAATACCTGTACTTACTGTAAAGGTGTTTAGTCATAATGAAGACTAAATGTTGTGTTGTAGACATGTGTTAGTTTTGCTCTGATGAGTGCTTTTTATCGTATCTTGTAGGGAGAGAATAATTTTTGCAACGTTTATGGAAAGTTTGCTACCTCTGTCACGCGGCCTTTCGAATGACATGGTTTCTGAAAAATGATTGAAGATCGTAACTTATAGACCACTTCATACCTACAAGGATATGGAGCTTAAGGCAACATTTAGAGGTTTGATGTATTCAGTGGCAATATAAAGCGAGCAAGAACTTTTAGGAGCTGACAGTGAAATCACTGTTTTGGCATCTTTCATGATTGTCAAGTGTCGAACCTCAGTAATATTTCATTTGAGGAATCCTTCAACTACAAACCACTATTTTACCGTCTGATCAGTCTGCTAACTGATAACGCACACCAAACAAGGTATATGAATTCCAGCCCTCACCCCTAATGGTACTATTCATTAAAAGATTGGATATATTTTGGTGATTGGTCCCTTCACTTAATGATTTATAAACACTTCAATATTAATCCCTTACGTTACTGCACGACTCTTCATCGATAATGAAATTCCACAGAAATAAGCTTGACATAATGTTATATAGTTCCTGCTCTTGGTTTTCAACCTGTTGCAGTTCCTGACAAAATGACTCATATTTTGACGAGAAGTCACTCTAGGCACTGCGCACCCTTCCAGTTACGATGCGAAATTCCTCAGGCATGGGCTTTGCATAATGCTATATAATTCCTGATGAGTTGAAATTCCTGCTTTCATTTGTTAACCTGATGCAGTTCCTGAGAAAACACACTATGTTCCCATGAAGATTTACGCTTGCAGTTGAAAAGAAGGTGTGGTTGATGGCATGTGTGTCAGAGGATGCATGCACAAGTTGTCAACCTCCTAGAGCAAAAGTACAGAGTATGTGCCTAAAATAAAAAAAATATATCAGCTTTAGGCATGTTTTTGTCTGTTTGTGTTTGTTTGTGCAGAAAAGAGAGCAAAAAGAAAGTCTGAAGAATTCACTGCCCTTGTGTACCATTTTTAAATTTATTATTGTGTGCATTTATTCTCTCAGGTTCATGTTGGGAAGGACCAATGCATTAATCCGCACGTAAATTAGTTCTGGCCGAAAAAACAGAATGGGAATCCTGCTGGACCAACCTGCCACCATTAAATGCTTTCAAAGTCCCAAACCAATCACGCATTAATCCCAAACCATGGATCCACTACATCATCCTGTCCATTTTTGTGTTGCTCAATGTGTGTATGTATCTGTCAGACATAAACCAGAGGGCTGGACACACTGAAAAAAGTGAAATGACTGCCATCTATGTAAAGTGCATTTTTATATTGGATACAATATCACTATGGAAAAGGAAAAGGATGAACTTACAATGAGAGCTTACAATGAAATAAGAGAGCGTGTCATACCATCCACTGAACTAAGACACAAAATTGATGCTTGCGAGGCTGTAACTGAAGACATTATGAGAATAGTCTGTGAACGCTTATCAGCAATAGACAGCGATTTTGGTGCATGTCGTGAAAGGCGCCATCTCCGTCAGCTACTAGCCCATGACTATGCTTACTCCATATATGGTACTGCCTCTCAGTCAGGAGCCAGCCACTACTCTGAATCAATAAGCATAGATTCAAAAAGAGCTGCAGAATTCACTGCAAAGGAGGCTCAATACAAAATAATGCAAGAAGAAAGAAAGCAAAAGGAAAACATAAGAATAATGAAAGACCATCATAGGAAGGAATGAGACAGGCAGAGCTCTGAATTAGAGCGTCTACAAGCTGAACGGGACGTGGAGGCTGCTCATGTCAGATTGGAGATCTATGATGGAGAAATCAGACAGGAAACTGATTGTCAGCCCATTTGGCAGAACAACAAACAAATCACTTCCAATCCCCCTGTATACCACCAAAACCCTCACATTGTCATACCAGTGTCCCCTACTGACATGTCCTGTCTAGCCCATGCGATTCAAAACAGCATAGCCATAAACAGACCAATGCCAATGCCCATAGTGTTTAGTGGAGGCCCAATCCACTACATTGAATGGACCAAAAGGGTATTTCCTCAGATGATAAACTTTATTCTAGAGCCCGACTGATATATTGGCATGCAGATATTATCGGCCAATATGAGCTACTTGCCGATAAATCGGTATTGGCATTTACAATGGCCAACAGGTGACAATTAAAAAAGAAACGGAGAGACGGAAGATGTTATAAATATTGTCGTTGTGTAGCTTGTCCTCTAGAGGGTACACTGCAACTCCACTGTTGGTAACACATTTGCGAACACAACAAATGACAATAATCAGCTGACCTAAGCAGAGTCGAGCAGAGTAGCCCACGACGGAGATGATCTGTGCTCATGATCTGGTAAGTTGATAATTGTCGCGCGAAAAACACTACTCAAATAATAGTAACATCCCCTATCACTTCTCCTCTTAGCCCAAATAAACTTGACAACATTTATGTCAGCCATGCCTGGTTTTGCTGCAGTAATGTGAAAGCCCGTACCGTCGGTCAAACATCAAAATTACATTAAATATTAGGGTATTTGAGTGGTGCAGGCTAAGCTGTCGACAAACTTGATTGTAGGTTTATTTATTAAACAGCACGGCAGTTCTAGCAAGTAAACAAACAATGGCTCTATCATGTCTCCCTCGTCCGTTCTAAAAATTTTCTGGCAGCATCGCTTACAGCGGCTTATAACGCTATCCATTACTAAATGAGGTTACCCACAAAGCTAGCTAATGCCATGTTTATCAGTGGAAGACCCGTAACATTACTGCGCGGTTAAACTATAGCGTTTATCTTATTCTGCCTAAATGAAGCAATCGTAAATATATCTGCGACTCGTATGCCTGCAGTTACAGTCAGTGCATTGGAAATTATTAAACCAGAGGGGACACGTAGATAAACGTGAGCTGCACAAGTATCCAACATGGCTTGGTAGCCAAACAAAGTTATCTAGCTTCTCTTTCAAATGTGTAGTGTGAAATCCCAAAGTCGTAAATTCTCGTTGCAGACAGTCACATAGTATTAGATCCATTCAACAGCAGCGTTTACTCTAGGTCACTATCAGTTTACTGCATAGTGTAAGATGGCATGTTTTAGACAGCGCCAAATGGTGGTTGAAAAATGGTCTCTCGTAGTTTGCACTGGACAGAATTAAAAGTAAAAAAATATATGTATGGATGTATGTATGTATGTATGTATGTATATACAACTTTTTGTATTTTTATACAGTTGACTTTAATTTATCGAAACTTAAATATGTTTTGTTGTACCTTTGTTCAAAGTACTATTTATGGCAATAAAACATGTTTATTTTGTAAATTGCATGATGTCACTTTATTTTGCTGAGGACTCTTAAATACCTACACGTAACAAATGTTAGGGTACATCTTTGTTTATGTTATGGGTTTCTGAAAAAAAAAAGAATATCAGACGATATATCATTATCGTGTTTTTAAATCCTCAAATATCGAAATCAGTATCGGTCTTAAAAATCCTGTATCGGTCAGGCTCTACTTTATTAACTAATGTTACATCCCAGATAATGAGTTGGGTCTAGGTGTATAAAAGGGCCATCAGTTAGGAACCTCTGCCTCAGAAGACAGTGCTTAAATGGTTGTCCAAGGAAAGTATAACTCAGATTTACATACACTTACACAATTTCATAAATAATCATTTAACACCACCATCTATATTTAGTCAGTTAACCCTCTCAGTATTTTTCATATTAAACACAAGTACTTTCAGTCAGGTTAATCATTTCACACTACCAGTTTCAACATGTTGGATAACCAATGCACCGTGCAAGATCTGTATTTTTCCAGCAGGCTGGCAGAGCTCCCCCTCCCCCCGATGCACCCCAAAGTCAACAAGTTGCACGTACACCAAAGACCGCACCCATAAACTTCTCGTCCAGGTCAGGATTAGCCAGCTGACCTGTCCATCCAGGCTGCCCTCTGACCTGACGACCAATAGGGTTAAAGATACAGGTCAGCATATATAAGATTCGCATCCCCCCGATCGTCAGATCAACCCCCACTCCGGCGAGAAGAAGTCAGAACCTGGACAGTTTAAGTTAATGCGGTGTGCGTCAGTGACGACTGTAAGTGCAAAACATTGTTGGGCTAAGGGTGCATCTTTCGTAATAAGGGGAAGATTTGTAATTAACTGTATATAATTGTTATATATGTATGCATGTCTTTATTAGTATTTTCATTAGTAACGGTTGCATGTATGATCGCTGTAATTTCCCTGCCGTCTGCCGTCACTAAGATACGTATTTATATGTATGCTAGTCCTTGCCTGTACGTTATAGCCACATAGCCGTATCGATACAATGAATGTGTACCTGTACAGTGACGTGCATGACCTTAGTGTAACCCCTCCTCTGTTGCCATAGTGCCGGTCCACGATCAGAGTCCCATTGGCACGTATGCGCAGTGTAGCGCCCCAATATGGCGGCGCCCTGTGAATTATTTTCTTAGCATAGCCACTTAGCATGCTGACATTAGCTATGTAGCATGCTACAGTTAAGAGTCCAATGTGGTTACCGCACACTAGCGCTACTAGTGGGCTCATGAACGCGGACCGGCAACAAGTTATTACAGTTTATCCAGTCATGCAATCAAATATTCCCTGTAAATAGTATTGTTCATGTGTATGTATATGTATTTATGTTTATGTTTACATCCATCTTTAATTACTTATCCATTATGTTTTATATGTTTATTTCCAGAAACCACACACGTACAAATACATACTCACCTATACCTACACCCAAACCTGACCATATCAACCAAACCCCCTTTTTGTAAATTCAAGTGTGCTCATGTCGTGCTGTGCGTTTTAATAAATATCAAAAACCCCAAATTGGATGCTTGGATTGTGTTCTGACCGACACCCCACGGTGACAGCAAGGTCCCTGAAACAGCACAAAGGCGTAGTGACACAGGGAGCAGCACACCTCACACTGCACTCTCAGTCACCCTCCTTTTCACTAGGGGTATGTTGCAGGGACGTAGCATAAAGAAACCCACCACCAGTGTCAGATTGGGACGGTGCGAGGGGGAAAAACACACGGACACGGGAGCAATGTACAACAAAAAAGTGCGATGTATTAAAGATATTTACAAAGTGACAAAGGAATATTTACAAGAATATATATATACACACAGGAATATTTACACGAACACAGAGAGGGGAGAGAACTATAGTCGGTGCCAAAGGAATGAAAGCAATAGAACAGAAACCACCCTAAATGCCTACGGGAAAACAAACTACGAAAAACAAAAAGGTGGCAGAGCCAAAATAAACCTAACTACACCCACTGACTATCAAAGCAAAACATACAATGGTGGCACCCGCCTCTAACCTAACCCCTATACACAGTTAACTCCTAGCGTGGGGATCCCCCTCTTACCTGTTCTTCTCCCCACGCCAATCGAAAACAACCAAAGCCAATCCGTAATCCAAATCCGTAATCAAACAATAACAAAAGTCGAACACGATACACAGCGAGTAATTATAACACAAGAGAGCACAAGAGCAAACGCAAACGAGACCGAATCTACCAACAGTTAAAAAAAAACGGCATCTTTAAATTTCTGCGCCCCATCTCCGGTTGGCCATCCGACGAGGGGCACTCCGTCTTTGGTTGGCTGGCTGGGAACACGGAGGTGGGACGCAACACCAGGCCAGGTGGGGAGTGGCAGCTGTTTCGCGCCACCGCTGGATCCCTGCGTCAGGTGACAGGGAAGAGGAGAGAGAGAGAGAGAGAAAAACAAGACACAGGACGCAACAAGATGCAAACACACACAAATGCGTCGCACGTAACACCTAATGAAATACATCAGTGGCCCTGTTCACAAATGCCTTGAAGGCACCTTTTATCAAAACGATGATGAGGCATACAGAGATGCATGGAATGAGCTCAACCAACGCTACGGTTAGCCATTTGACATCCAATGAGCTGCGAAGAAAGTGACTGCGAAGAAAATCAAAAGGTTTCCTGCGAACCATGATCATATACCCACTCAAGAAACAGCAAAACAATGGTTTCACTTAACAGCAATCAATGATAAGATGCCACCTCCTCTTAGCTGTGATGTAGGACTCCTAATTGGGTACAACTGTCCCAGAGCATTAACACCCAGACGGGTATTAGCAGGGAAAGACAACGAGCCTTATGACATCCTTACAGATTTGGGGTGGAGCATTGTTGGCTGCTCAACACAGTGCCTTGGTGAAACAAAGTCCAGCCTGTGTCACAGAGTCACTGTAAAGGAACTCCCTTCAGTAACACCAATGGATGTGATAAACGCCTTGGAGTCAGACTTTAAGGACACCGAAAGAAATGGCAAGACTGTCTCACAAGAGGATCTCGTTTTCCTGAGCAAACTTAAAGAGCTCATAAGGAAAAATGATCAGGGACATTATGAGATGCCTCTGCCCTTTAAGCAACTGCCACACTTGATAATGCCACACCTGATAATAAGAAGCTCACTGAAATCAGGCTCAGTCATTGATGACGGAAGTCCTGTAGGGATGAGAAATATAAGAAGGACTACACAGCATACATGAAAGAAGTCATTGAGAGAGGTGATGCTGAAGAAGTATACAAAGACGGAACTCACGGTGAACGATGGTACATTCCCAACCATGGCATCTACCATCCTAAAAAGCCTGAGAAACTGCGTGTTGTATTTGACTCAACGAACACCTTCTTCCAGGGCCAGACATGATGAACAACCTAACGGGCGTCCTCCTACAGTTCAGACAGCATCCCATTGCTCTCATGTGTGACATAGAGAAAATGTTTCACCAGTTCACTGTCCAGGAGGATGACCGTGACTATCTGCACTTCCTGTGGTGGAAAGACAGTGATACGAACACACAGCCTCAGGAAACCAAATGAAGGTACATCTTTTCAGAGCAGTGTCATCCCCTGGTTGTGCAAACTACAATCTGAAATACCTAGCCAAGGAAAACAGTTACACACATCCAGTAGGAGCCCAGTTTGTCGCAAAGAGACATTTATGTGGATGATGGAGTCACAAGTACAGACACTATAGAAAAGACCATTCAGTTGGCACACGAGGCAAGAGAGATATGTGCCAAAGGTGGTGTCCGTCTTCACAAATTTGTGTCAAACAACCATGCTGTCCTACAGAGCATACCCTCAGAGTGTACAATAGATTCCAAGACAAAGGATTTGACCTTCAACAACATACCACTGGAGCGCACGTTAGGGATTCACTGGAGCATAGAGGGAGGTAGCTTCAGGTTTAACGACACCCTGAAAGACCAACCAGTGACACGTAGAGGCATGTTGTCTACTGTCACCTCCATATATGACCCTCTCGGTTTCCTCGCCCCATATGTCTTCACTGGGAAGAGAATCCTACAGGAAATGTGCCGTCAAGGTATTGGCTGGGATGACCTCCTGTCGGAGATGCTGAAGCCATGGTGGGAGAGCTGGCGACACAACTTTGCCAACCTAGAGAAGATAAACACTGCTCGATGTTACATACCTGCCAATTTTGGAGAGGTCGTAGAAACAGAGTTGCATCACTTTTCGGGTGCTAGCACCAGTGGATACGGCCAGTGCTCTTATCTGAGAGTCAAGAACCAAAAAGGAGAGATTCGCTGTTCTCTTGTGATAGGAAAAGCCAATGTTTCTCCCACAAAGTTGACTACAATACCAAGACTTGAATTAACTGCAGCAGTGGTTTCAGTCACCATCAGCACTATGCTCAGAGAGGAGCTTGGCTATGCTGATGGGAAAGAGTACTTCTGGACAGACTCAAAGGTAGTCTTAGGCTACATAAATAATGATGCACGGCGCTTTCACACCTTTGTCGCCAACCGGGTTCAGAAAATCTGCCATAGCACAAGACCCCAGCAATGGCTTTATGTCCCAACAGATGAGAATTCAGTGGATGGTGCATCCCAGGGAAGAACTGTAAATGAGCTGCTTACGTCTAATTGGTTCACAGGTCCTACGTTCCTCCATAGGAAATCCAGAAATCAAAAGGGCACTAACGCTGCAAACAAAGACCACAGAACCAATGAGTCTTGCCGACCGTCTGTCCAAGCTCTCATCGTGGTCCCGAGCCATCAAGGCCGTGGCCCGCCTTCTGCGACGGGCCAAGAAAATCAAATCACATGCTCTTTCTACAGTGAGTGAACAGGAAAGCGCTGAACGTGTCATAATCCAAGATCTGCAAAGACAAACAAAGGAAGGTAAACAAAGGAAGTCAACTAACACACTGCAACAAACTGCACCACCTTGATGTTTTTCTAGACACAGACGGTATCCTCAAGGTGGGAGGAAGACTCTGCCCCTCATCCCTCGCTGACTCATTCAAGTGCCTGTTTGTCATCCCCAAAAAGCATCATGTGACAAAGTTGATAATAGCTCACCAACACGAAAAAACAAAGCACCAGGGAAAAGGCTTCACCACAAATGAAATCAGATCCAACGGCTATTGGATTCCTGGAATAAGCCGAGCAGTTGCTCCATACATCCACCACTGTGTGACTTGTTATGGACTCAGAAGACCTGCAGAACGCGTAGAGCCCTCCCCACCATACACATATTGTGGTATGGACTGCTTCGTTCCTTTTGTCATTACAGAGGAAAGGAAAGAGCATCATCGATATGGTCTGCTCTTTACCTGCTTTTGCTAACAGGCCATCCACAGATGCTAGAGGATATGTCCTTGCCTTGTATCACATAAACAGTAACATTGTAAATAGAAGCAATAGAGTTAGATTACAGGTTGGAAGATGTACCACGTTTATCTACTGAGTTTGACTGGCCCTTGAACTGGTTTGCTCAAAGCATTTGTAGCTAAATCACAATTACTGTAATTCCAAGTGCCCATTTGTGTGCTGTGTAGTGTTTGCATTATGTGTGTGTTTGCGCCCTTGCCTTGAGGTGAATCAGAAAAGGGAGTGTCTGCTGAAGTGTCTTGTTGTGTACCCTGGGGAAGACGTGGATAAACTTATCAATGAGTATCCAGTAAGTAGTTTTGCACTAATCACTTAAGCTTTAGACAAGATAAAAGATTGAATATTCAAATTTTAAAGCTCATATACATGATCTCAAGTCCTATAAAATGCTCAGGCTTGTCGTGCGTTCATGTACATTTGCCTATGCCTATACTTATTGTGGAGTTCTCCGTCCCCCACTGGTCATTAATCAACACAGTTTTTTAGAATTCAGTATGTCTAATACAATGACTAAGGCCTCTGTGATGGTTTAGATTTCATAGTTTGTATATAGCTATGGCTATATGTGGAATATAGTAAGATATTTTAATTACAGTGTGAAATATTTGTCACCTATGAGCAGCAGCAGCAGTGAAGATGGAGCAGTGAAAGCCTGGGCATAAAATGGATATTCTATCCAAATATTGCATCGTGGCCATATTTTGAAATGAATGAAAATATGAAAACACAAGGCAGTTGTATCTTTTAACATTACAGTGAATCTTAATTCAAGAATGTGTACTACTGTATTGTACTATTTAGTATTTTTGTCACAGCAGATGTTATAACTTTTTGGAGGATAGCTATTATTAATACTTGTACCAATGCTTTACTTGCGATAAAGTCAAATGTTTGCTATGAGAAAAATAATTTTTTATATTGGTACATCAGACACTGGTTTCATCTGAGTAACTTTGTAATAAATGTCTTGTCTTTTATCAGGTTTTCAGAAGGATGAAGCTGAGACAGAGCTTGAGAGTTGTACAAAGGCTCAACAAGTTTTGATATGTAAAACACATACTGGCTAGCTTTACTGTCTACAAAATTCATTTCAGTTTAAGTATGTATTTATTTATTTATTTATTTGATTTTTTTTTTTTATTTTGGACATAAAAGAAAAGGTGATGCATGTTTTAAAAAGACATCACAATAAACATTAAGTTCTTTTGAAGAGAATAGTCCTGTCTTTATTTATAGTATGTAAACTGAATTAAACATTGTAACAAAATGTTTTTAAGTTTATCTAAAGTGAAAGTTCTACTTTTATATTATAGCAGATTTAGCTTCTGTTTATGGTGAAATTTAAGTTGTAAAAAGGCAAAAAAAAAAAAAAAAAAAGAAACGTTGACCTACATTAACTAACATTTTGGCTAAAGAAAATATATTGAGTAAGGCATAATTAGACCTAGTAGTTTTTACTGAATCAGAAATTTAACTTGAGAAAAGTTGATCAAATAGCCTGTAACAAAATTAGAGTGTTTTAATTCGTTTATTCAAAAGTAAAAAAAATTATACTCAGATGTAATAGTAAATATTACGTTTTTCCAAAATGAAAAAATTAAGTTGTAACAAAGTGGAAAATAGTGTATTGTCTTCATAGTAAGCGACCTTTTTACCTTGTGTGAATGTAAATTTGGGAACAGAAATAGTTTGATTGATATTAAATTAAAATCATGAATATAATTTAAGAAAAACTAATAAATTTAGGTGTAACAAATTAGAATGATTTTTTTAGGCTGGTACCATTTTTTTCAGTTCACAAGTGCAGAGTCACAGGAGTTTTAATAACAAACAGGCAGGTTACAAACAAGACTTGACGTACAGACGGAATCAAACAGGATACCAATAGGACGGGAAACAGACTAGAAATCAACAAAATAGTTTGTAACAATCAAAATAGCAATCGGAATACTCATGGGAAAGCGTAGACAGGGGGGAATAAACAGGGGAGTGAAACAGGGGGGAATAAATAAGGGAGTGAACGAGTGAAAACGGAGTGAAAACAGGTGATACACTTAATGTGTGATCAGACCAATGATTAGTGAACCGGCGACGCTGACCGCTGAATGGCTGAAGTCGGTGTGGGAGGAGACGAGGTTGTTAAAGTACTGCTGTCTACGGAGTTTGTAAAGTCTGTCCCAGCTACGCAGAATGCAGTTTGTTCTCACTCTCCTTTGAAAGCAGCATTTTTAAAGTAGATAAAATGTCTAAAAAAAAAGAGAGTTTTGACATTAACTTCAGAGTTGTTTGGAGTTCTGCTTTTCTGAAATGAAATGACCTAAACATGATGTCTTATTTCTTTCTCCTCTCTCTCTTTCGCAAACACGCACACACACACACACACTGTTGCGCTAAGATGGCACGGATTCAATAATTCAATTCAGTTTTATTTGTATAGTGCTTTTTATAGTGGACATTATCACAAAGCAGCTTTACAGGTTACTGAACGTGATAATCCCAGTGAGTAGGTCTTTGGCGAAAGTGGCAAAGAAAAACTCCTTTGGACTGAGAATTGGACACAGATTAAAAATCAAAGAGACCCCCAAAACAGCACACACATTTTTATTACAACTTTCCACAACGTTGTAATTGAAATAACTATAGCTTACACGACATCACGTTATGAAATTTAGCATTATTTCAACTGTAACAAAATATTTCAATTACAGGATGTCTATATATAGGGTATTGATTCAGTGGTACGACTGTATAGAGGTGATTTTTTTTTTTAGCTCTTTCCAGTTCTAAGTTCTAAAAGAGATGACACCCATCTCGCATGAGGGGAATTGTATCGGGTGGTGTAATTCGTTAATCTTTGAACTTCAATGCTAAACCCGGAACTTAAATTCATTCACTCCATTGAGACCAGTCTTACCCTGGGAGTTCAAACAGAACAGTCCGAAGTTCACGGTAGAAGCTCAGTTTGACACGAATTGTTGTCAATAATACATGCAATTACTTTAAGCGAGATACTCGCGAATGTGGTTATGCACTGTAAGAAAAGATGCACCAAAGCTACTCAATAAAATTAAGGCAACAGATTACAAGCAATTTTATTAATTAAATAGAACTATGTTTGGTATTGAGTTAATATTAATTAAATGAGACCCTTTATAGTTACCCATTTAATATGGGTAGACCCAAATAGAAAACAAAAAGGAATTAATTAACACCTAAACGGGGTCGGATTGGGAAACTTCATTTTACCGGGAAATTACGAGTTCCAGCGGGTCACGGCGCATTGAGAGGTATTACCACACCATTCACATGTAGCAGCATGCCCAAGTTTCCAGCATAATGTATGGACGAATAACCAAATCATTACCGACAGCCAAATTATAATAATATATTGCGTGCCAATACCCTTGGCGGCTGTCCATGTCGCCCTGGGTCTTTCCCCAGCATGCATTGTGATATTCTTGTACATACTTGTTGTTGCCTGATTACAAGATGTTGTAGTACTTCTACGATGTATGGATCAGAGTAATTTATTGTGTGAGGCATGTCTGTCAATTTAGAACAATTTAGTGTATTCCATCTCCAAGGTTTTTTTTTCCGTTTTAGTCTTACTTTTTCAGCCCCCCTTTCCTTTTTTTTCTTTCTTTTTTTTTTTGATATAGCTAATATAGCCACAGCCCATACTTGGCCCATGTGCGTTCTGAATAGCTTTCCAATCCCAAAATGTGCACTGGTACCTAATGATGACGTCAGAGGTCCAAAAGATTATATAAAAATTATTTTTTCTAAAAAAAATTATTTAGCGTTAAACGTAGTAGGCTATATGTAGCAGTATAAAAACTTAAAAAAAAAAAAAAAAAAAAACAATAACAAAGGTTTAATTTGGGCTTAATTAGATCTCTTGTATTTTTGCAGCCCAACAATGCCAGCCACCGGCCCACCAGTGGCAGCGGCCAACCGGGAAAAGTCCGGCCTCTCCCGAATGCGCAATCCGAGTCTGCTTGAAACTCCTACTTCTGTTTGTCAGCCTGTTGCTGAGAAATGTCCCGCCTCTCCCTTTGGCCATTCGAGCCTTTATATAAGGCACAAAGAAGTATAGGACTACACTTCCATCTGGACGGACTCGCTGGAGGTGCCCACGTGACTGAGTTGCTGAAAAAGTTCAGTTGATCCAATTGTCCTCTCACTCTCTCAGGATTGAAGTAGGCGCGATGTCTTTCAGGTAAGCTGCTAGAGGATCAACGTTTTGCTGTGCAAATGCACGACCTTACCACAGACCGACTACATTTGAGAAATATCGTTTGTATAGCCTTAGCCATTGCAGGTTGTTTCCTGTGCAGTATTTACTTACGCATCTCTTGCAGTGCTATCCAGTTTACAAAGATAAACGTCAACTAATGAATGACGAGATAGGCGACTTCTCTCTCTCAGACAATTATGTTCAGATTGACTGCACCTACTGCTTTTTTCCCAATTGTCTCTTTACATCTTGCATTAAGATCCGATTTCGGTGATCTGATCACAAGTGGACAGCTCTAAGTACGTCCGTTTACACCTGGCTTTAGAATCCGTGTCTGGAGTGACCACTTGAGATCGGATCTCACTTCCCCGCTTTATATGCAATTAAACACTCAAATCATCTCCAACACATTACCCCTTTCATTGAATTTCAGTTTTGCTTTTTTGATTGGAGATAGTGCTTATGACATGTGAGATGTCAGACAAATTTGACTAATTTAACTTGTCTCATTTTGATGACTCGTAGTCAGTGGAACTTTAATAAAATCACTCAAGGTTTGAAACTAATGAGTTTTGGTAACTGTTCCATTTTTTTATATGGTGACATATAATTGTTCCATTTATATATGCAGATGACATAATATTGAGGTGTGTGCGTGTGTCCTCTTTTGTGATGAAGTCTGTACTGTTATATCATAGCACCTTATTTTTGCTTTGCTCAGCATAATTTCTCTCCCGACTTCTCTCTTCTACACGATGAGCTGTAGTTGCGAAATAGCGGTAAATCACAATGGGGCATTTGGTCGAAGAAAAAAACGATTACTTGTCTTGACGGTAGTGCTAACCTAAATCTATTAAGTTCTGGATATGAAGCATAAGACATTTTCTTTTAATGCTACTGATTTAGTGTTTAAAGCGCCATATATTTGACACAAAAAACTATGTATGGATAGGAACTCCAACCATATTCAAACGGTCATTGCAGCAGAGTTTGTACGTTTTGTACTATATCTCGTTTCACTGCCTCAGGGTTAAATGAAGTCCTTTTAATATGCATATAATATCTGCCTCCTTACGAATGTTCATTAAGATACATCTTTGTGTTGCTCTAGCATCCCACCCATAGAGTGGACCACGGACTGTAAGAGTGAGGAGTAAGTATATATCAGATATTATCGACAGCACTACAGATAAGCTATCCAGTGTATTACTGCATGTCTCTTAATGCAGCCACACCCAGACTCTGCTCTGTGCTCTCCACAGAGGAGTAAAGGTGGCTGTGGGCTTCTGTCCTTCATACTAACCCCAAACTATTTCCATAATCATAAACGTACTTATACACATACTTATTATTTCCATACTTCTTATTGTCTTGTTTTTAAACTAACAGCTAAACACACATGTCAGTTTAAGGTTTGTATGCTGAGCAGGGTGGTAAAATGACTGGAGACACGGTTTTATTTTCCTGTCTGTCTGTCACAGTTATGATGGTATAATCCTGGTCGCTAAGAGCTGTGACAAACTCCCCTCTGAGCTGGAGTGTCTTAAAGGACCTCTTAAAGACTACAGCTCCGTGAGTTCAACACATGCACACACACACACACACGCACACACACACAAAAACACACATGGACAGCTGTGACTGAACTGCTTTCAATATACATACATATAAAGAGTAATTGTTTGAGTTTGGGTTTATGGTGGAATTTTGCCGAATAAATGTTTTGGTTTGTTTTGTTTTGGTTTTTTTTTAACTTCTCTGTTCCTTTCTCTCTCACGGTCTGTCTATCTGTTTCACTGTCTGTCAGGTGGACAGTGGATTGGGAGAGGAAGTTGTGGTTGTCAAGGTTTCTGATGTTCCTGGTAACAGGGTGGTGTTTGCCCCCACGGGCCCAGTGAACAGAGACTACGATGATGTCAGGCGATTTAGCGACGCTGCCGTCAACGGTGTCAAGAGGTTGTGTCATCTTAAAAAATATATATAAATGAACAAATAACTAAATATATATATAGATATGTGTGTGTGTGTGTGTTGCTAGTGATTTTCTTTGTCTCCTGAAATTAAGCTGTTTTGCTGAATCACGTTTTTTTGTGGCAAGCAATCTTGTTTCGTTTCCTCAGGGCTTTGAAAGCTGGCATGCAGCGCCCTCTTCTGGTTTGTCCTGCTCACAGCAGCTATGAGAATTGCACTCTAGTGGCTGTGCTGGGAGCTATGCACGCACTCTACACAGTGAGGGCATTTGAAATCATCAATATGATTGAGTTTTATTGGAATAAGTAAAAGCGCGTTCTCCTTTGCTTCACACTGACTCTCCATCAAATTCTGTCTCTTTCCCCTCCTCACTGTCTCAGCCCCTGGAGATCAGGGAGGTGAAACCCTTCACTCATAAAGTGGCTGTACTGGGCGTGTGGGCTAAGGATGAGAGCCAGGGTAAAGAGATCAAAGAACTGGCCTCTGCCCTGGAGAGCGGCAGGTGAGGCTAAGGTTTTAGTGTACAAAGCAATGTGTGTGTGTCATTGTAAGTGTTGTTTAGTTCATATCTATATCTCTGGCTTCCGTTCTCTGATTCTCTCTCTCTCTCTCTCTGTGACTGTAGGTGTGTTTGCCGTGACATCGGGGGGTCGGATCCTGAGAGAATGGCCGCGCCCCGTGTGGCTGAGTATGTTCAGGCTCTCTTTAAGGACAGCAAGGAAGTGGAGGTGAGTTTCAGCACTCATGACACATGACTTCACTTTAACAGACACACAGATAGTATAGCACACACAGTCATTTTTCATATGTTTGGAAGATAACGTTTGTATGAGCAGCAGTAGGACATAATAGAGCATATGCAGGTTTAAAAAAAAAATTGAAGTGAATGAAATGTTTCTCTCTCACACGCACACACACACACTTAGGTGACGGTTGTGAGTGATTTGACTGTACTGGAGAAGGAGTATCCCTGCCTGGCTGCTGTTAACCGCTGTGCCAACGGTAAGAGGAAGACAACACAGAGAGACAGAGTCTTCACAGGGAGTTTATGTGTGACACACACTCTCTGATATTTGTTTGTGTGTGTGTGTGTGTGCGTGTGTGTGCATGTGTGTGTGTGTGTTTCTCTCTCACAGCGGTACCTCGTCACCAGGGACGAGTAATCAAACTGCAGTACTGTGGCGAGGGGCCTATTCAGCGCACACTCATGTTAGTGGGCAAAGTGAGTAAAAATCAGAGAGAGAAGAAGTAAAATGAATGTTTCAGCCCCAAAATAAAAACCAACAGCACACGACATCGTCTGATCTTGCAGGGCATCACCTACGACACAGGTGGAGCTGACATCAAGGCTGGTGGGGTGATGGCAGGAATGCACAGGGATAAGTGTGGAGCTGCAGCAGTGGCTGGTTTCTTTCAGGTAAACGTTCACATAAAAGCCTCAAACAAACAACTGCCACCGCGCTTGGGCATTCAGGTCACGTTTCAAACAGCTATCAAGGCTGGTCGGAGTCTTTAAGTTGCATTTTTTTTTAACTTGTAATTCCCATTGGGAATTCAGTTTAGTTGTTGTTAACGTGTAATATCCATTGGGAATTCAGTTTAGTCTGGCGCTAGACATAATCCTTATCCAAGACACCAGCTCTCAGACCCCTGGGTCTAACACTTATTTAGACAGCATTTAGAAGTTATGTAGAAGTGAGCTTTTTTTTTTTTTTAATTGTTTGCTTCAGATGTGTTTGGAGATGGTTTGTCAGTCTTTGTGTAATCGTTTGAATCATGTGTGTTGTCTCTTTTGTTCGTTTTAGATCTTGGACAAACTCAAGCCCAAGCACCTTAAAGTCATAGGTGCTATGGGGATGGTTCGGAACAGTGTTGGCTCAGGTTAGCCCGACTGGCTGCTCCCAGTTACACCCGGCTGTTTTTTTGCCTTGGATCAGATTGGGATTATATGCTCGTTGTAAAGTGCAGCAGGTGTTTTCTTGTTTGTATATGTATGTGTGTGTGAGAGAGAGAAGAGGTAACACATTTTTTTCCCTCTCTCTCTCTCTCCTCCAGACTGCTACGTGGCGGATGAGCTGGTGGTGTCCCGCGCCGGGCGGAGGATTCGTGTGGGGAACACAGACGCTGAGGGTCGCATGGTTATGTTGGACCTGCTCTGTGAGATGAAAGAGAAGGTGAACTCACACACACACACGCACACACACAGACAAATGTTTCAAGCATTTGTGTGCAAGACAAGAAATCAGTATACACACACCTATCCAATAAGAAGAGTAGCTGTTAATCTACAGGCTAGTATCCCAGAGAGTGACTGGTTTAAAACCAGAGTCTTAAAAAAAATTTAAAAAATCATTTGTAACCTAATTGTTATGGGTCTAGAATCTTATGCTGTTGTGGGAGATATATTATACCTGGGTTTCCCCATAAGCCGGCTAACAGAGTCAAAAGCCCAAAGAGTACCTAAAAACAGAACTGGTGGAATCCTTCTTCCTGGACGAACTGGATTTTCATCTTAATTTCGTGCAGCAAACTGAGCAAGGCTGCTGTACCGCTCACATCTCAGTTCTCAGAGGTTGCGTGTGCTGGAGAGAACGCTTTACTCCTCATGGGGCTTGATGCTTTGAATAACTCGGGAGTTAAGCCTTTGTTAACGCTGGACAGGACAAAAACGCGTTGAAAGAGCGTGAACAGCGTGTGTTTTGCTTTCCAGGCCGCACAGGAGACGGCCCCTGAGCTGTTCACCATCGCTACTCTGACAGGACATGCCACCAGAGCCATGGGTCCCAACTACAGCGTGAGTTACGTTTTTGTTTTTTAATAAAAATCTTTTCAGTTGGTATTTGTCATAAAGAGGAGACATTCTACAAGTTATGATTAGTGACAGTCTGTCTTGTGACTCTAGTACCAAACAAACATTTGTTTGCTTCGCACAAAGAGATGTTTTAAGAGTTCCCTTTCTCCTTCTCTCAGTCTGTTTTTTCCGTCTTTCTCTCTTTCTGCAGATCGTCATGGATAATGGGCCAGCCTCCCGTCAAGGAAATGCCTTAAAGTTGCAGAAAGGTACGGCCAAGGCATGACACAGATGTCTGAGAGTTGTCTGAGCAGTAATGAAAAGTGGACCTTACCCTGCATGTGTTTAAGGGACTGTTTTGGGACAATGGCCTAGAGCTATTTGTAATCTGTGCATGTGTGTGTGTGTGTGTGTGTGTGTGTGTGTGTGTACACCAGCTGGGGACGTGCTAGGTGACATGTTTGAAGTGTCCACTATCCGTCGAGACGACTACGAGTTTCACCGCGGTAAATCTGAGTATGAGGAGATCCTCCAGTGTAACAACCTGCCGTCCAGCGCTACTCCCCGCGGTCACCAGACCCCTTCTGCCTTCCTTATCATGGGATCCGGCCTGGACAAGGTAAAAATACACACACACACAAAATCCAGTCCTGCCACAGTCACACCCGATGGCTTAAACACACACACACACACACACACACACACGCACCATGCAAAATTCACCATGACAACCCACTATCTCTGAACTTGCACACACCCCACAGTAACATCCAACAGTTTCAGGGCTTCCTGTACACACACACAGAGCTCTCCCTTGAATTCACACACACACGTACAGACCTTGGTGTATATGTCAGTGTGAGAGTGAGCGTGATTTGATGTTTTTTCGCTCGTCGCTCTTCCTCTCTCTCAGCATGGCATCGACTCGGACAGCCAGCTGCCTTACTCCCACATTGACATCGCCGGTTCCAGCGGCCCCTTCCCGGGCATCCCCACCGGAGCCCCGGTCGTCGCCATGGCAACCCACTACATCCTGCAGAAAATCTAAGACCTGTCGAAGACTCGCCGCCACGTCCAGCCCTGTCCTTCTCCCCTCCTTTACTTTTCCATAAATGTTGTTTTCTCCGCACATACAAGCCATTTATTCATTCATATCCATCCCTTTGTTTATTGATCCTCCTATCCCTCCATTCAACACAACATACCCGTGCACTTTTGATGTGCTAAGTCCACGGGGCTACCCCTCACTGCCTCTTTCATCTCTTCCATCCATCCTAGTTTTAATATCAAGTGCTGTCCATCCTCCCAGTGTCCCAGTTACAGAAAACCTCACAGTGAGTGAAGAGTGATGGTGAGAAGGAAGTGGCAGAAAAACATCTTGTAAATCCATCAGTTTTTTTTGTACTTGATATTTTTCTGGATGAGTGACGCAGCTGTGTATGTCTGAGATCATGGAATAAAACAAAACAAAATTTGATTTTCAAAAGTTAATTTCTGTTTTGAATAATTTTTCATTATAGTTTGCCAGATGATGGATGTAATTCATGACTTGGTTTGTTTTAACGACCGTTCTGATGATGTCACGGCACAAAATCGGTATATTTTTATGCAAACAGAAACTGGAAGTGAAGGAAATGTTTTACTTTTACAAATATGAAAACAATTATTACATTGCTTTCAGAATGAATATTTTCCCCAAGTGACGAGGATGAATTTATTCTAAAAAAAAAAAAAAAACAGTAAGCCTACTTCGGCTGTTGTGACTGAAGCCGTTTCTCAATATGCGTTCTTCTCTGTACTTGCGTTCTTGTGGACTTGTGAAACGTCATCAGTCACAGCTGAAGTACTGTTCCATTTCAAAGTTCACATCTAGCCAAGAACAGATCAAATACCCAGAAGTGTTCTCAATTCATGGGCTTTATCAAGGATGCGTCTGGAGGTGACTTGTGTGAACTTGGGGAGTCAAGTTTCCCAGAATGCATTTCACCCAACTTTCACAAAAATAACGGCAATGGCGGCAGGCGATCTAGCACATAACTGTAAGTTTCGTATTATGACTGTTGTTCTGACACCAAATGCACCAAATTTAAGATTTTTCAGGTGAGAAATTAATATTTCAGAATTCGAATATGGGTCAGTTACGCCTCCCTGAAAGTCCTAAATGTTCGGAGATTTCACATTTACTAGCGGACTGAGCTAGCTAGCTCCAGAGCCTCTAGCCAGCAAGAATGCTGCTGTTTCAAATGCAGTTTGAGCATACTACGTCCTCCCGCGTCAAAGGGACTCCCGAGTTGAACTTGCGAGACCGAATTCTCAAGAACGGGAGTACAGCTTGAAATCTTATGAGGCTGCAGGCACCGTTGTGCGTAAAACGCGAGAGGGAACGAACCCTTTTTACGCGAGAGAGATCCAGTTACCAGGCGAGAAAAATCTGGGTAGCCCGGGGAATTGAAGCCCTCTACGGGAAGGTTCAATGGTCAGCACACGTGAATGAAAGTTGCTTGTGAGAGAATGAAAGTAGCTGGCAAGAGAGATCTAGTGGACCGCGCACGCGAATGAAAAGTAGCAGCTATCTAGATTTAATTCTTGAAAATATCTCAGTATGTCGTTGCCACAACTCATATGGAAACAAAGTAGAACACAGAGAAATTACTTACTCCCATATTTACACGTGTAGCCAGTTAGTAAGGACAATTAGTGGAGCTGTAACTTATGATTTTGATTGCTCATGGAGAAGCGAAGTGGGTTACGTGAATGGACCCAGGAAATGGAATGTCCCAGTCGTGTTACCATTGGCATTTACAAACTCAACCCAAGAGGCTGGTAACATGCAGCTATACAGCCTTATCAAGAAGAAAAAATCAAAATAGCATGCAGTAAATACTGCCGTGGTACACAGTATGCGGTTTCGAATACAGCCAAAAGCTATTATCATAAGCAACCTGCTTGTGCCCCAAGCATGAGACTACCATTTTGCTGAGCAGGTCTTCTCTATCAACCCACGCTAGTCATTTGGTAAATTATTTTGATTTTATACAGTTTCATTGCCCTTTTAGCAAGTGTACAATAATGAATATGTGCAAAAAAAACCCCACTGAAATAAAAGAATTTGTTGTAATTTATTAATTAGGTCATTATCAACCTATAATTGTCATCAGCATGGTCATGATCATCATTATTACATTACCTAGCTATTCATATTAATTCACCTGGTAAATCAACAGAAATTAACTGGCTAGTTAGCTAGGTAACTGGTTTGAAGCTACCTGGATTGCTGCTACTTTTAATTCGCGCGCTCTGTCGAATGGACAACGTGTGGTCTACTGGATGCATGCGCTGTTCATTGGATCTCTCTTGCCAGCTACTTTCATTCTCTCTCTCAGGCAAGTTTCATTTGCGCACGCTGACCATTGGACCTGCCACTAGAAGGCTTCTATCCCTCTCGCGGGGTTTCAATTGCTCTCGCGGGCTAACCGGAACTCTCTCGCGCTAAAAGGGTTCGCACGACTTTTGTCCACAACAGTGCCTCATAAAATCTCGCCATGGGAGTCAATTTAGGCAGTGGGAGAGCCTGTTGCTAACAAAATCGAGTAGATTGCGAATGACCGTGTCAACCCGATCATGTGTATATAGCACAAGAAGCTTTGACTTACATGTACTGAACAAAGAGTGATGGGTCCACTTTCCGGTTTTGTCCTAGCAAATATGTAAGAAATTGGCAAGAGAATGTGAGCAGCTCAGACAGTCTGCCGAGCCATCTTGTTTTGTTTTGGCACGTTCAGCAGTGTTTGATTATGCATTGCGCAGGATGTGATGTTTCGGGTCCCAGGACTGGAACCACCGAAACAAATGATTTGGGTTCGATGTCGTTCACCTCCGTGTTTTAAAACACAGATGTTTCGTCTGACATCTGTTTCGTCATGCGCAAAATCGAAACTCCCGCCTTAACTATAACTAAATACATTTCTGCAACGAATTTGTCCATAAATATTACAACATTCCGTCACCAGAGATAACCCTATCCATAATACTGGTCAAGTGTTCCGAGCTCAAACACTGAAAATGTTACTATTCAAAATACACAATGAAACTCAAAAGGCTTTCAGCTCACAAAGCGACGATCGCCATTTTCTAGTAATGCCGCCGTATGCGGCTCTACACTCTTTCGTACACTAGATATCCTCATTCAATTAAGTGAATAACAATTAGTGCAAGCAACCAACTGGTGTCATAGCATCTCGATCCTGGTTAAAAGGTGAAGATGGAAAATGTGCTGTACCCAGTGCTTATGATGAGTTGACATTGATGGAAGGGAATGAGTACGCTGTTAGCTGGATACTTCTCTGACTTGTCACATTTTTTGCAGTGGTGGAGTATAAGATCGCAGACATGGGCCAAATAAAACACTGTCTGGCGCCCAAGATTGATGAGGAGTCTTTGTAGGAGTGAGCATATAGAGCACACAGCCGATGGAGTTGCATTTATAAATCACTTGGTCTGTTTCTTTACATTTCTTACAAAATAATGGTTTTTTTGTAGTCTTAAGTTTATTTAGTTTGAAACAAACAAAAAAATGTCGCTTTCTGAGCTCTGGGGTTTTACAACTTACAGTTTGGTATTTTGCAGACACTTTTAAACGAAAGTGACTTACAATTAGTGCATCAGCCAGGTCCTGGGCGTGGTTTGTGACTGACATTTTGGGCGGAAGCAACAAAAATTACTCGATGTAAACGATAAACCGAAGTAACAACAATTGCTTGCTGTAAACGATAAATGTCAGTCAAATTTATCAAAATATTCGGGCAGATTAGTCACGTCACTTGACTTTATGTTGTTCCCTGCGCGGGGTAACGTCAGACTCCGACCTGAGTAGCAGCTTGTACTTGTAATGAAATGTAAATTCACACAATGCCAGGAAAATGGCGATTTAATCATGTCTGGCTTCAAACCGCACAGCTTGTCATTAATTTAAGTTAAAATACACTGTTTTAAATGCGGACATGGATTTTTATTCTTATTTTTCATGTATACACAGATGTTTCAGAGAATGTATGGTCATGAACATTTGCCTCAAAGGCATGGAAAAGTCATGGAAATTTATTGGTAAAAATGTGTATGAACCCTGTATAGCCAGCGTATGAGAGTACCAGAGTGTTTTTAAAGCATTAACACACACACAGATATATAGCACATACATGTAGCCCTGTAACTGGCACCCTAAAAAGTTAATACTGCATTTGTTAAACCAAACGTAGAACCGGTAAAAGGGATTACAGTCTCAGGGAGCAGTGGGGAGGTGAACATGAAAATCGGATGTCCCCTCTAGCAAGGCTCTGTCTGTCTTTCCTCTGGGCCTGTTTTTTGTTTTGTTTTGTTTTTGTCTCTTCTCCCTCATTCCCTTATCCGTCCTTTATTCTCTCCTTCCTTTCTCTTGATCTCCATCCTTTCCTCTTCTCTGTCTGCTTTTCCATCTAGGCCTGTTAGTCATCCATCGCTTCATTAGTATCTTTCAGTTTGTGTGTGAGTCTCTGAGAAACACTGGTAGCCTCCCTCTCTCTCTCTCTCTCTCTCTCTCTCTCGCTCTCTCTCTCTCTTTGTCTCTCTCGCTCTCTCTCTCTCTCTCTCTCCCTCTCTTTAAACTCATTCACCTTACTCCCTCACTCTCTCAGTCTCTCTTAAACTGAATTTTAGAGTGGAGTGTTCTTCACAGGCAAGAATGGACTAGTGTCATTATTAGTGAAATGCTTTGACAGACAACAGCAAATGCCACGCCTAATTATTTCACAAACAAACAACAGCCAATAAACACTCAGAGAAGCTGTGAAAAATCAAGGACACAACAAGCACTAGATAGAAACAGCTCTGTCAGATTCATTTTCCTGTTTTTTTTCCTGAGCACTCCTGCCTTCTCTCCCCTCTTCCTGTCTCTCTCTCACTCTTCCTCCCTTTCTCTCTCTCTCTCTTTCTCTTTTCCCCTCTCTCCCTCTCTCAGCCCTGTCAATCTACTCACAGTTTTGCGCTGGATGCTGTGGATAGCCTAGTGCACTGTGGTATTCTTGTGATGGAGGAGGTAACTCACTCACATGCGTGCAAACACACACACACACACACGCACATGCACAAACACACACACACACACACATACACACACACACACACATAGTGAAAAAGAAATACACACTCCAGCTTGCATTGGAAAAAATCCTAGTCTGGTAAACGTATGGAGACTGGCATCAGACCTGTTAAGACAACACTATCATCCTGCAGACTGTTCAATAGTGCTCAAGTCTCTGTCCTATTAGTCATCTTTATATACACACACACACACACACATACGAACAAGCAGTGTATATATATGTGTGAGCATGTGTATACATGTAGGTCTGTGTGTGTGAAGATTCCCAGAGATGAGCCAGTGTGTGATCTCTGGAGGAGGCATGACATGCTGAGTTGGAAAGCAGCCAGTGACTCTGACCACAGCAGTGACTCCAACTGTGAAGAACCAGACACGCAGTTCTACAAGGTATACGCGCCACACACACACACGCACACACACATACACTCATAACCTTTCACACACACAGTTTGACAGAATTGTCAAACCTGGGACAAACACTCTCTTATAAACGTCTGTGTTCCATCATGACATCATGACACGGGCGTTATTCATATTGTTATTTTCCTGACGTAAACAGACTCAGGTATAATGGTATTAATGTTTTGATGCAGAATCTCTAACATGTTTTTGCTACAAGCTTAAATTTTTTTTTTGTAATAATGTTATCATTTCTGTGTGGCATGGAAATTGTGGTGTATACATGTTCAGCAGCTCTGAGCCCAACTTACCCCTCTCCTCTCCTCACCTCCTCATTCCTCTCCTCTCCATTACTCTCCTGTCCACTACTCTCTACTCCTCTCCTCTCCTCTTCATTCTTCTACTGATCTCCTCTCCCGTCCTCTCTGCTGAAGCTGAGCCAGCCGTCCCAGTGCCCTGAGCTGCTGTTTTTCCTCTGCAATTTGATGAGTGTCCATGTGAGGGCGCTGTGCTGGACTGTGAAGGGAATACATCTCCTCTCGAAAACCTCTCCCACGTACTCGTCACACACACACATGCACGCGTGCCCGCATACATACACACCTACATGCAAAGCATTGTCTTTGCAACAACCCATATATATGTGTGTGTGTGTGTGTGTGTGTGTATGTAAAAGATAAAAATGTCTATTTTGTAAATGTATATAATGATTTTATTTATATGTATTTATGAATATTGTATTTGTGTATTGTGAAAAGTGTGAGCCTTATCAAAAATCCGCTCCTTAAGTTTTATATAATAAACTGCATTACTGTGTCCCATCACTACGTGGCAGTGTTGACACTTTCCTCATCCGCACTCCAACGACGCACTGACTCATTTCATTCACTACGGCCGTATCGACACATTCACATCAAACCACGCACAGCGCAGTGAAAAGGCAGGATGTGTTCAGCAGGAGTGGTTTATGATTAAAGATTAAATCATGTCCTTTCACCTTGTCGATACTTTGAAATCTTTTGGTCAGCAGAAATGCGTCTTACTGGACAAGTTCAAACTTTGGGTACTTTACAAAATAAGGCGTGGCATTGTAGGATTGTTTCTACAAAATGGATTTTCCTCTCACACAATATCGAAATCAGATTCCCCCTCTGAAGAACAATGTCATAATGAACCCACTAATAATGACCCTCGAAATTTAAAGCATATTTTTCAATCAAATAAGTCAATCAATGTAAAAGTGATTGAATTGCATCAATCTGTCATTTTTTAAGATTTGAGGGCTGAGGGCTGTTCAGCACAGCTCACGGCATGTAAGCGGGACCAAGCACCTGCTCCCTGCGAAGTCCTCTGTGATGTTTTTGCCTCTTCGCCACTGTCCTCATCATCAACTGCAGACTGCTTAAATAAATCCGTTTATCATAGCACACTTTGCGGCGTCAGCCAGCGAAGACTTTTTCTTTCTTTGGCGCACCTTCTCTGCACCGCCGTCCGCGGCTTTTCTCTTTCTATCCATGTTTCGGCAACAAGTGCTACATATTTTTAACGAGTGATAGATACTAGCTGCCCGAGGGCTCGATACTTTCAGTTGTGATGGCAGCTGCTACCTGTTATTGCGGATCGCACTGGCCATGAGGCTGCAACTAAGATGACGTGTTGAATATCTGTGTACAGTATGGGCTATAATGCCGGGGTCTGGAAAAAAGACCGGCCCATCGGAAATTTCTGAACTTCCCGATGGCCAGTCCGCGCCTGATACAACATTACTGTGTCTGAAAATAGGTTCCATAGTTTACATTCGTAACATAGTGAAATGTTTACAAATAAAAATGGTCACTCTTGTGTGGAATAAACATCCAAATCCTGATTTTTCTTGATTTTAAAAGAGAAAATATTAGTTTCATATCATTTACTAAACCAACTCTTATGTAGTAGATGACTCAGTAGCTCCTATCTTTCTGTGATTCCAAAGCATGGACTTGGATCAAATATACACTGTGTGAAAGTGTATGTTGGTCAAACAAACCATATCAGTAAATCACTCAAAACAGCCACATACATTTGTTCATTCACAAAGAGCAGTCCGTAAATTGTGTTGCCACGTAACCAGGCCCTTACACGTTATTCTAAAATAATGTTATTGTCATTCCACAATTACTCGTTACCAGATGCAGGCCAACTGTGTTACACCTGCACGTCTTCTTACGAGGATGAACCAAGGAGGGAAATTTAATGATGTCTTCATGAGGGGTTGCACGAGTGGTTAATTTTACAACTCGAGTACTCCTTTCCTGAAAAACTCGACACCTCGGTGCCGGGCTGCGGGGGGTACTGCTGCATCAGTTAAAAGACTGTGCAACTATAATGCGCTTGGTCCCGGCGCATAGGGCAAAGCATAAAATTTACGACATGATATGAAGACAACACTTAGTTTTACCTTACGAAATGGTGAAGTATAGATGATAGCGACGATATTTTAAGGTTATTGTTACCAACATTCTACAGTAGTGCAAACTACAGTGGGTTAAACCCAGGTAAATTTGAAAACGCGTAATTATTTGTCCGTTAAATGTTCTTACTGTGTTTAGATATAGCAGCTTGTTTTTTGCCTGGTCATGATTAGTAAGCCTAACCGACTTAAAAATGAAATTATTTTGTCATATTTGCTTGCACCTAACTTTTAACAAGATTAATTTGTTTAGCCGCGCGTTAGTAGCTTATTCTATTACAGACTCGATGTTAGAACCATCCCTGAGAAATCCGTCCACAACTAACAAATGTTGCACGTTTATTTCATTACAACGTCATCTGGGAAATACAATTTGCACAGTGAAATACAACCACAAAGCAAACAGACAATCGATTCACCCTTTTATGCTATTTAACGCCATCGTTGCTCATGTTTACCAAGGACTCTAACTGGAAACTGAGTACGCGTGAGGTCTAGCATCACGTGATTAGAGAGTACTGGACGATGATGTAGAAACTCGAGCATTGATGTAATTGTCGAGTATTTGAATGCTCGAGTACTCTGTGCAACCCCTAGTCTTCACTAAAATACTTCAAAAGTGTTGTTATCCTTTTGCAACACTTTTGAAACAGATGTTCCAGAATGATAATAAGACTGTTGGACTCCCACATGTGTCCGAAGCGTTTGTGGGACTCCAACAGACCCAATGTGGAATAACAGTTTTCTGTTAAGAATTGAAATTAGAGTGTATAGGCGGTGTGTGCCCGCAGCCCTTTTGTTGTCAGAAATCGTTACAAACTGTTTAGAAACGGTTGGAATTTTTTAAGAGAGCAAACAAATCTTTTGACCATCACCGTCACTAACAATGTCATGTTACTTTTATTTTTCGATTTTATTTGTATATACGTATGATTAGGGACACTGCTAGAAATGTTGGGCCCTATGAAAGAATATAATAATACTTGGGACAGTAATAATAATAGTGTTCTATGAGGGCCCCCCTGTCAGTGCTGATACCAGTGTTTAATTAATAAGCTGCATGCCTCGCTGTGTGGAAGAGACTGGGATCACTCTTTTATGTGTAAGGCAACATCAGATTTGACTTAAACATTGCTTTCCTAACTTTGTAAAACAAAATGTATAAATACATATATAGAAATTTACTGAACTGTTATTTATTATTAAGATATATCCATGACGGCTAACTGTATTATGTTTCCAAATGTTCAATCAGGTGGCGGAAGCTCTCGTTTTCAATGGCTGTCAGGGGTTGCTCATCCACAGCAATGAATTCCAGAACCTTTTCTGTTAATTTTGTGGATTTCACACTATCACTGGGAAGTTTCTAGCGTCTTTGAAACGTACCTGTCAAAGTTAACAGCTTCTTCCAATTGTCCCCAGTTTTTTGTTTGGTTGAACTCGTCATGTTCTTTGGCATGATGCTACTGGAGGTGTTTGATTAAACTGGTTGTGTTATATTTTGCAGTGCTACCACCACCCCTCGAAACACTGGCTGTGCAGATATTGCAAGAAGCCGTAGAACTTGTTGGCGTTGCAAGCGTGAAACACCTCCAAACTGCTGACCCTTTTTGTTAGCTCCCTCCATGCTATGTTAACTCTCCCTCTAGCAAAATGTACCGTCTCCTGTCGCACGGCTGGCGCATAATGTAGTTCGTGCACGTAGATGTAAACATAGACCAGTGAACGCTGGGATAGGCTCCAGCACTCCCCGTGACCCTAATTAGGTCAAGTGACCTTGAGAATGAATGAATGAATGAAGTTAAATTGAATAGATTGGCTCCGGTGACACCAATACCCGATCCAGCTATTTGAGTCAGTGCCGGACCAATATCCGATATCAGTATCAGATCGGTGTGTCCCTAAAAGGAGGAATTTTGTTTATTGTGAATTAGCAGTCAATTTCCCTGGGGCTCAGGGAAACAGAGAATAGCAGGCTTCAAGTGATTTTCTACGATTTGTGGCACAATGCTGTGGATCAGGGTTGTCTGAAACAACCATGGTAGAAACTTTATGACAGTAGGGCAACCGTAAAACTGTTTGTCGAAAGAACATGTTTGTCAACATCCAAAAATCTCCCGTTTTATGGTCTTTGAATATTGACATTGCCGCTCCCATTCCTCCTTTTCCTGATAAGAGACCATTAAGTAATGGTTCCTGTATGACTTCTCAGTAACAATTTTCATCATTATATTACTCACACTAAAGTAGGACAACAATTTCTCTGTTGATTTAGCCTCCAGTACTAATTCCTCCTGACTTTCTAGTCAAGTCTGGGAATGACAAACAAATTGCTGTTGGCTGATCTGGAAGATCCAGAAAAAACACAATTATGGTGCTACGGCAGAGAGGTGTAAGACCTTAAAGACAGTTGAAAAGATTCATAATAATTTTAAAATGAAATCTGAAAGACTTAGATAACTGATGAAGATATTTAAGTGTCAATATAAAGCAGCATTTTGAATGTGTGGAAAATTGGCAACTGCTCTCGTACAGGCCAGATAAAAGAATGTCAAAGTAGTCCAGTCTTGCTGACTCAAATGCTTTTATGAGTTTCTCACTGCTGGGGTCAGTCGACGTGTCAGTGTTACAGAGGTGATAGTAAGCTGCTGATGTGTTTTTTAAAACTAATATCACTACCAAAAACATCTCCCCACATCTCAATGTGGCTTTCGGCCTTCAGGGACAAAGAATCTAGATACATCACAGAATCTTCCCTCAGCACTTCATTCCCAATGACCAGAACCTCTGTCTTAGCTTTATTCAATTACAGGAAGTTCAGTCACATCCACAAGGGAATATTATCTATGCATTCAAGCAGAGAACTGATGGACCTGTGGGCATTAGGTGCCAGGGACTAGTAAAGCTGCATGTCTTCTGCATATCGCTGGAAGGAAATCTTGTATTTATCAATTATACTGGCCAAAGGAAGCATGTCAAGTTTAAATAACAATGGCCCCAGAATTTAGCCCTGGGGAACACCACATGGTAAGCTTAGATGAATGAGGAAATGAGTACATAATGAAACATAACATTCACGACCAGTGAGGTATGAACCAGTTGAAGACTGAGTCAGAAAGTAATGGTATAGCAGTAAAAACAATAAAGTGATTATGGAGCAATAAAAAAAAACCTTTTGGTCAAATTTGATGTAAAAGAGATTCTGTGCTTTCAGGGTAATTACGCTAGTTTGGAAAGATGTGTTATGCGTTCAAGACCTCTGTTCTACTGAAATCCATGCCAAATGAAAACATCTCCACACAATAGATACAGAGTACAGAATAGCTTAAAAGCTGAAGGACCCACTGTTAATCCAGTCCAAAATATCACCTCTCTCTCTCTCTCTCTCTCTCTCTCTCTCAGACATATGCACTAGCACATATGTTTCTATAATGGTTTTGGTCTATATGTGAATGTAGTTTTCCACACACATATAAGTGTTTAAATATTAATATAAAACAATATTTTTATAAGTATTACTGTATAAAGAATAACAGAAAAATCTACAATGATTTGCAGACTCGTTCTAACTCATAATGAAACCAAAAGTATTACTATGGTGTACATGAGAAAAATCTGGCTTTCTTTGCCTGTATTACAAGCATACGTGACCTAGCCATAAATAAATATCTAATAAGTATCTCACTGAGAAAGCAGCTTTTTGGAGCAGCTCCAAAGTTCAAGGACAAATAGACATACATTTCTGAGGGAAAAATGCTCCCGCCAGAATTCTAAATGGGACATGCATGAAAGAAAAAAAAACTATATCAACATTGTAAAATCATAATGAGCCAAGACTTTGTACCCCATGTTTTATGTGTAATCATTTTCAGGATTTTATAGTCCCTATTATATTTTATATTCTGTTGTTACACAAATCTCTTGATATATCACATTTATTTATCATCTGTTTTGGTGCTTACAAAAGACAAAAAGACTTGTTTTTTATTTTAAAGACCTGTTTCTTAATTCCTCATGTGTTGCATAAAGCATTCTCTTTCTTCCTTTCTTTCTTTCTTTCTTTCTTTCTGTCTTTCTTAATTTCTTTCTCTTCTTCTCCTTCTTCTTCTTCATCTTCTTTTTCTTCTTCTTCTCCTTCTTCTTCCAGTTTTTCACAGTTGTTTACACTTGTTCTCTGAATCTGTGGGAGTTTCAGAACAATAAATTGTGAGTGGTCGATGAAACAGTTGCTTACTAGAGGAGCCCAATGGAAACTCACGTTGTTCCAGATGACAGCATACCTGGGCTGCTCTGGTCCACCCTTCTGCTAGTCAGGAGTGAGGATGCCATGTAGCGTGTCCAGGAATGTGAGGTGACGGGCGGCGTTGTAGGGACCAAGGTTGGCATGGCAATGGAGGATGCCCCTATCCCCATCTTTTGGCTAGGTTAAAGCCAGCCTCATCAATAATAATATAAACTTGCTGAATCACAGCAGCATCCACCTCCACGGCTCTCTGAAACAGACGACAAGATGAGATAGACCTGGAGAAGACAAGGTGAAGCACGATACAATACGAACTCATTCGCATATGCACACATTCGCTCGCCGACGGCATCATTTCAAACTGCGACAACAGACAACAACAACAACAGGCAAAATAGATATAGTTTTGATTTCTTCTTCTTCTTCGTCTTCTTCTTCTTTTAATTTCCGACAGACTGGGCATGGGAAGTGCATGCCTCCCGCCGATTGAAAACAACAATGTTTAACGTGAAAAAGCTTAACATGGCTTAATGTTGCAAAACTGCGATCAATGATCACCAGATTTCTCTTGTTAGAAACGCCTCCTCCTGTCCAAAAATCTAAATCTAAATCCCAATCGAAATGGTCGTTATCTCACGATAAGCGTTTTCCTCTCCACTGACGGCCATTACAAGGAAATAGCTTAACATGCCTTGATGTCCCAAAACAGCAATCACTGATCACCAAATTCGTCTGACATCTCACATGTTATAAGCACTATTTCTAATTAAAAAAAGCAAAAGTGAAATTCAGTTAAATTCACATTAACTAGGTGGACTTTTGGTTCATTTCATCTTCATTGACACTGCATTTATTGCATGAGCGCAGTTACACACACACACACACACACACACACAGCCAAGGATTGTAAAACAAGGCTGTCAAAGTGAAAGTATAAAGCTGGTTAGTTTCATTATGACTGGTGGCAGTGCTGTCTCTTGCTGATGATGCATGTCGGAAAATGTTTGATAAATTTCTCACTGAAGTTGAATCAGATAAGTCGAATCTACACATGGCCATGCATTTTTGCCATATCATACATCATTATCTGACAACAGGCTTTTTGCACAGGGTTTTTATAATGTTTGTGGCAGCGCTGACGAAAATGCAAATCGGGATGATTTAAAAAAAAAAAAAAGATAAGGCAGATACAAATGCGTACACACACACACACACACACACACACACACACACACACACAGACACACACACACACACACACACACACACACAGACATACACGCATACACACACACACACACACACACAGACATACACGCATACACACACACACGCACGCACACACACACACACACACACACACACATACACACACACACTAAAGCAGACTTCAGATAACAAACCCACGAGGTTTGACTGCAGACCAGTCGCTGTCAGAGAATATGGAATGTCCCAGATGAAAGTACTTCCTGTTTCCTGCCCACTTTTGACTGCCCATCCTCACATGTTATAAGCATTATTTCTATATAAAAAAAAGCAAACATGAAATTCAGTGAAAGGGGTAACGTGTTGGAAATGATTTACGTGTTTATTCGCATATAAAGCGGGGAAGTGAGATCTGATCTCAAGCAGTCATTTGAGACACGGATTTTAAAGCCAGGTGTAAATGGACACACTTAGAGCTGTCCACTTGTGATCGGATCACCAAAATCAGATCTTAATGCAAGGTGTAAACAGGGCCTCAGTTCTGCAGAAGATCCAAAATTATGATAAGATTGGTTACATTAAGGGGCGGCACGGTGGCGCAGTGGGTAGCGCTGTTGCCTCACAGCAAGAAGGTTTCGGGTTCGGTTCCTGGCCGGGTGCTCAGGGTCCTTTCTGTGTGGAGTTTGCATGTTCTCCCCGTGTCTGCGTGGGTTTCCTCCGGGAGCTCCGGTTTCCTCCCACAGTCCAAAGACATGCAGGTTAGGTGAATTGGAGACACTAAATTGCCCTTAGGTATGAATGTGTGTGTGAGTGTGTTTGTCTGTGTGTCTGCCCTGCGATGGGCTGGCGACCTGTCCAGGGTGTTTCCCCACCTTTCGCCCTATGTGCACTGGGATAGGCTCCAGCACCCCCCGCGACCCTAATCAGGATAAGCGGCTTAGATAATGAATGAGTGAGTGAGTGAGTGGTTACATTAAGCTAAAATAAGTTAATTTTTCAGTATGAAATGACATTACTGTCACACTGGCCAACAATCCCTGAGTAACATAGGCCTACTGATCTGATGGACTGCAGTACACTACAGTATACATACATAAAGAGCAGTGGCATAGTGCAGATAGTAGGTAACTTACTGGTTCTCATTCCTGAGTGAACTGATGATAGATGCAACCGTGTAGTGGCTCAGGTTGGGCTGCACTCTCTGCCCAGCCTCCCTCATACTCAATGCATGGTTGAGCACATAGTCAACCAGTGTGGCCCTGATCTCATCTAAACCACTGAAATCTCTCTCTCTCTCTCTCTCTCTCTCTCTCTGTCTCTCTCTGTCTCTCTCACAGACATACACAGATACAAACATGCACGGGCAAGAACTAACACAAACATAAATTGCAAAAAAACCCAAATTTTTTGTGTCTTGTACATAAATGTGTTTTTCTACAGATATCTGCACAAGGGTTCTAGGGGGAAAGTCACAAACATGTTGTTTCTTTGTTCAAAATGAAACTAATTTCTAATTTTTATGGTGTTTTATTGCTGTCCGTGTGACTGATTAATAGAAAGCAAATCCATAGTTGGTTATACATTAACTAGGTGGGACTTTTGGTCCATTTCATCATTATTGACATTGCATTTATTGCATGAGTGCACCTACACACACACACACATACACACATACACACACAAACACAGCCAAGGATTGCAAAACAAGGCTGTCAAAGTGAAAGTATAAAGCTGGTTAGTTTCATTATGACTGGTGGCAGTGCTGTTTCTTGCTGATGATGCATGTTGGAAAATGTTTGGTAAATTTTTTACTGAAGTTGAATCAAATAAGTTGAATCTACACATGCATTAGCACATTAGCACATTATACTTCATCATCTGACAACAGGCTTTTTGCACAGTGTTTTTATACTGTTTGTGGCAGCGCTGACGAAAATGCAAATCGGGATGATTTAAAAAACAAAAAAAACAAAAACTAAAGCAGATACAAATGCATTCACACACACACACAAACACATACACACACAAACACACACACACACACACACACACACACACACACCAAAACAGACTTCAGATAACAAACCCACGAGGTTTGGCTGCAGACCAGTAGCTGTCAGATAATACGGATTCTCTCCAATGAAAGTACTTCCAGTTTCCTGCCCACTTTTGACTGCCCATCCTCACTTGTTCTTTTGAGTATAAAAAGGTGTCACACACCTTACAAACCAAAAGTCTTGACATCTTTACATCTTCAATTTCTCAGCTTAAGAGAACTCATAACAATGGAACGACTGACAATGAAGATCAAAGGTCAATTTTCTTTTCCTTGAATAGACACACTGAAAAAAAAAACTAAATAACTCCAGCTAATTTAGTATTTGTGTTGAAAGTGTATTTTGTTTGCTCATGTTGTTACTAAATACTATATGTGTAACTGATGACAAATGAATGTGAGTATCAGTTTGTACAAAGTATTTCATACTAAATGAAGAGTCTGAATGAATGCAGAACAGAGGCGTTAACTCGTGTGCTTGTATAACTGTGCAGTGCACACATGTTGAGAAAGAGTTACTTAGCTGTTACATCTTCCTGTGTTTTCTTAAATGCTAGACACAGCCTGTAAGACAGTGAATGAGTAAAAGGGAGGAGGGATCATGTTCACATTTCTGCTCCCAAAGAGGGCAGAGGACATATCTCATTAACACAGGTAGAGATACACAGTGAATACATAAGAGACACAGTGAACATCTATCATTTGTTCAGTTTGTAGCTTTATTTAATCAGATTGGACAGAGATGGACAGAGATGCCAAATATATTTATGATTTAATGAAGTGGTTTAGTTCAGGAGTTTCCAGTTAAAATTAACCAGGCAGACAAAGAAGAGAACGCAGCTTTTTAAATATGTATGACAGGCAAAGGATGGGACTGATTTTCAGTTTGCTCTTGCATATCCCTCTCTCTCTCTCGCACACACACACACACACACACACACACACATTTCTACTTTGGGCAGAAATAGTGCTCCTTCGTTCTTGGCTGAGGGACCGTCATATTTGTTGACTTAGTCTCCAGCACTAATTTACTCTCTCTCTCTCTCTCTCTCTCCCACTTTAGAGCTGACGAATGGACATAAGTGTGGAGGTCGCTGCCTGGGGCCGTTGACTTTTCACACGGAGGCTGTGGGGAAGCTGGTGACGCTGAGCCAGAACGCTCGTCGCGCGTCCAGAGATGTGTCGTCTCCCAGAGACGGTCTGGTGTTCAGCAACCGTCCTGTGGTCAAGCGAGAAAAAGTGTGTTTGCGTGTGGAGCGCTGTGTGATGGCATGGCACGGCGCCATTCGTGTCGGATTCACCAATGAGCCACCGGAATCTGTAAAACTTACCTCGCTGGACAGTCCTGAACTGACAGACCAACCCGGTATCACAGCCGTGGCAGTGCCTGCAGAAACCTGCTTCCCCGGCTCAAAGATGAAGTTCTGGATTGAAAGCGATGGACTCCTGACTGTCCGAGCGCCCAACGGACTAAAGTACACAGCTCAGAGTGTAAACCTGGACCTCAACCGGCCAGTGTGGGCGATGATTGACGTTTATGGACAGACTGCTACGGTGCTCTTACTGGGTGAGTCCACTGATCCATCGTAGTAGGCTATTAAACGATAAACATATTGCTCTAAACAGCTAATTAGAGTTTAGTTCTAACAGGGCAAACAGTCCTAATTTTTAAATGAGTGTCCGGTTCAACTGTCGTGTTCCAGGCTCAAAGCCTCACACCCCCCCGAACCCGACCGAATGCGGTTACGTGGCAATAACGGACGATCTTGCGAAGAAAATTCAGCTACGGAAGAGAACAGAAAAGACTAGAGAAAACACGAACAACTGTCCTCTTCCCTGCCTTGACAACAGATCCAATACAGGTAGGCCTGAATCACGGACTAGTCCAAGCACATTTTGTTTTCATTATACTGGCTTTTTCATTTTTATTTTTAAGTAACCTAATTTTTTTTTTGATATTGCTCGAAGAAGCGAGAAACTTAATGTTCGTAACCCCTTTATTTTTATTATTTCAGCTTTAACGGCTACTTCACAAAAAAATCAGCTTCAGATCATATTCAACCTGTTTATTTTATTTTATTTTTACTGACCATCTGATTCTGTTGTCATGTTCCAGGTTCAAAGAAGAAAGATCAGATTTTAGGCTCTAGTAAATCGTCGTGCCCTGTTCCTTACATCCCCCCGAACCCGACCGAGTCGGGTTATGTGGACAAAACGAACAAGCCTCTGGAGTGTGGGGAAAACACAAGCCACAGTCATCTTCTATACCCTGAAAACAGAACAAATACAGGTAGGCTGTTGTAGTCCTAAAATATGTGATAACCTCGTTTTGCTGTATTTTTCTGTATTGTCTTGTCCTCTCTTTGGAATACGTGCATCAAACTCTCCCCCTTCTTTATCTCTCCAGAACTGTACATAGAACAAAGCGCAGTGTATGTTTGATAGACTGCCTGAGTGAGCTGTGCTCTATGCGTTTCCACTGCACTGTGACAGTATCTGCAGGAGTTGTGTCGGCCAGAGATCCTGGGGATTCAGCTCACGTTTCAGCTCTAGCGCTAAACAGGTCATGAAAACTGTGAAACCTCTGCCGTCACTGAAAGTGCTCATGGCGGACTGTCTCTGTCAGCAATTCAACTGCTGTTCAGCTTTTGGAATATATCATTATATGTTCACCCTCATCAGTTTTGGTGTGAATAATACCTATGTGTAGGTATATGTATATATGTCAATGATGAAAAAAAAATGTACATTATGTAAATTGTATATGTATACTTAAAGATGTGTGAGACTTGTCAAAAATGTTTTGTATAATAAAGCTGCATTACCATGTGCATCCTTCACTATGTGGAAGTGTTGATACTTTCCCTGGCCCATTATCCACTGTTCTTTTCATTCACTACAGCCATAATGTCAAACACAGTCATATTAAAACACGCAGTGCTGTCAGAAGACAGGGTGTGTTCTGACTGTGTACTTGATATACAGGCTAATCATCCTCAAGACTGAAAACAAAGCTACCAGTCAACTGAATGAATCCATGTTAAACATCAAGGTCATTTCTGAACAACTGAATGTTTTAAATGATTTTAATGATTTTAGTTAAATTATTTCCATTTCTATCCACTATTACAAAGCCTCAGACATCGAAAGTATATTTCTAAAAATGAGGTGCAACAGAAATATCTTTCCGAAAACAATGTGCAACATCACCTAAGGGACATTTCCACATTACACCTTATTATGTACTCACCCCAGCCCCCCCCCCCCCCCCCCCCCCAAAACCCACATATACTCACCCCAACCTCCTCTCACCCCCCAAAAAACAAAATTAATTGTGATGGAGAAGGAAAGAATGACCCTCAGTGATGCTGTTGCTGGTTTGCTCTTCCGGGCCTCGAGGGGGCGCTCTCATGTTGGAGATTTTATCTCCTTAGAAACAGTTTAATGGTTATTCTCCCCGGACAATGGTGACTTTATCTGTCCTGCCTGGATACCTGATTAAGAGTAGATTTATCAACGACTGTTTATTACACTAAAAAAACACTATGGAACAGTAACATTAAATATCAAAATCCTGGCTTTTTTTCCCTTGATTTTAAAAGAACGAGTATTATCTAGTTTCAGATAATGTACTATTTGCCAATTCTTGAATGTTTTGTTTTATATTTATGGATACATTACAATAACATGGAACTTTTCCTTCAAAATTTCTACTGTAGACAGTATTCATTGTACTGAACTGTCAAAAAAGTCATGGATATTCAGTAGATGACTCAGTAGTTCCTATCTTTCTGTGATTCCAAAGCATGGACTTGGATAAAATACATAATGTGTCAAAGTGTATGTTGGTCAAACAAACCATATCAGTCACTCACTCAAAACAGCCATATACCTTCATTCATTTCACAAATCAGTTGGGTTGACAGGTAACCAGTCCCTTACACATTATTCCAAAATAATTCTATTGTCATTACAGAATTATGTGCATGTTACCAGATGCAGGCCAACTGTGTTATAGCCTGCTTGAATATGCATGTCTATGGAATGTTTGACTTCTTCACTTGCAGAAGAAGCGAAATTTAATGGTGTCTTCACTAAAACACTTCACAAGACCTGATATCCTTTTGCAACACTTTTGAAACAGTTCCAGAACGATTATTAGTCTGCTGGACTCCTACATGTGTCCGAAGCGGCGGACACTTCAGGGAGTCCAACAGACCCAGCGTGGAGCTTAGAACAAAAATGCTACAGAACCCGTTTTTTCCTAAATCGGCAATTTAATGTAGAAATTTAAAAGACCTTCGCAATTAATGGAATTCGGAAATGATCTCATCTCAATTTGTTCTTTGTCTGGTTGCTCATTTTAAAGTGTGCAGATTTATGAGGCCGTAAATAAGCTTGACAAATAAGAAAAAAAACCAATCTGACCACTGGTGGCTTTCTGAAGACCACGTGATGGGGAAAAAAAGGTGAACAGATAAGAAGAAAAGCAAGGCATGTGATTTCTTTGAAACGGCTCCTGAGGGATGATGTCATTCAAATCCTCTCTTATCTTGTAGTGGTAGCAGCTTACTGCTGGAATCCTGGCTGGAGAAATACATCACTGAATATTTGATTATACCCATGTTTGTTTACATATGTGACTGGATAACTAAACTTAAAGGCCTAGCTTGGTTCCTGTCCAAGGACTCACTCTTTCCCTCTGTCACTCTATCACTCTCTCTCTCTCCCGTTCCCTTATACATACACTCTCTCTCCCAGTCTCTCATAGAAAACTGACAGACAGAATTTTGTTGGCCTTGTTAATCACATTTCCAAAAAACATAGCATCACCTGTGAGGTTCCACAAGGATCCATTCTCAGACCATTTTTGTTTTATCTGGATATGCTTCCACTGGTTAGGACCACCTGTGATCATGGTGTAGTGAATGCACACAATGCACAGGGGTATTCAGCATTATTTGCAGTTGAGGTTATGAATGCAAATGAACACATGGGTTGCAGAACACGGGTTGCAGTGAGCACATGGACCGCAGTGTTCATTTGTAAACAAGGCCACATGTTCTGCTGTGGAATTTACTTGGGTGTGTTGTGTTAACTGCTGGGTGTGTCTCTGCTGGTTCCTTTTGCTTTGGACTGGACCTGACACAGTCTGACTAATAGAAGGGGTGTATTCCCACTATATCAGTCTTCAACAGAGATCTCAATAAGTGGGACAGAAATAAGTGTCCATTGTTTACGTTCTTAATATAATAAAATGCTAACAAATAAAAATTGTCATTCTTATGTGAAATAAATACCCAAATCCTGGCTTTTTTCTTGATTTTAAAAGAGCAAGGATTATCTAGCTTTGGATAGTGTACTGTTTAAGAATTCTTAAATGTTTTGTTTTTTATCTATGGATACACCACAATACTGTGGAAATGTTCCTTCAAAATTTCTGCTCTAGACAGAATTCATTGTATTGAACTGGCAAAAAGTTACTGATATTCAGTAGATGACTCAGTAGCTCCTATCTTTCTGTGATTCCAAAGCATGGACTTGGATAAAATATACACTGTGTGAAAGTGTATGTTGGTCAAACAAACCATATCAGTCACTCACTCAGAACAGCCACATATATTTGTTCATTTCACAAATCACTCTTATACATTATTCCAAAATAATTCTATTGTCATAACAGAATTATGTGCATGTTACCAGATGCAGGCCAACTGTGTTATAGCCTACTTGAAGAATGTTTGAATTCTTTTTGAATTCTTTTCTAGCGAAGATGAAAGAAGAAGCGAAATTTAATGGTGTCTTCACTAAAACACTTCAAAAGTCTTGATATCCTTTTGCAACACTTTTGCAACACTTTTGAAACAGATGTTCCAGAACGATAATTAGTCTGCTGGACTCCCATATGTGTCCGAAGCGCTTGTCTACTGAACATGTTTGTCAACATCCAAAAATCTCCCGTTTTATGGTCTTTTAAGGTTTTATGGTCCTTTTCCCAATAAGAGAGCATTAAATAACAGCTCCTATACTACTTCTCAATAATAAAACAAAAAAAACGCCATTATGTATCATAACAAGCCAATACTTTATACCCTTTATTTTATGTGTAATCTATTTTATCATTTTATGGTCTGTATTATATTTTATATCCTGTTATTTGTTCTACTTATTGATAGCCTATATCTCTTTATGATCTGTTTATGTTCTTTTAAAAGACCCGTTTTTTTTTTTTTATTTACTTGGGAGTGTTGTGTTAACTGCTGGGTGTGT
>NC_044495.1:59332904-59347904 GCF_902362185.1 Chanos chanos | reverse complement strand
CTTTTTACCTGGTCATGCTGCCGCTGCCTAATCACTGCTTGAAGTTGTTTACAGTGTAAACGATTACACGTCTGACGAATCTGACATGAATTGCGCTAAACGGTTCATGAAAACCTCGTAATGGGTCAATGCATTCGACCTGTTAGACCACCGCCGTCACTGAGAGCGCTCATAGCCGACTGTCTCTGTCAGCAATTTAACTGCTGTTCAGCTTTTGGAATATATTATAATATGTACAATCTTATTGGTGTAGTGTAAATAATACCTGTGTATAGGTACATGTATGTACGTGAAAGATGAAAAAAAAAACAATTTTGTAAATTGTAATATGTGTTTATGTACATTATGTAAATTGTATATGTATACTGATAGATGTGTGAGGCTTGTCAAAAATATCTTTCTCAAGTTTTGTATAGTAAAACTGCATTACCGCTTGACGCCACTGTGTGGCAGTGTCGATACTTTCCCCGTCCCAATTGCCACCGTTCTCTGAGTCTTTTCATTCACAAATGCCGCAACATCAGACACAGTCATAGCAAAGCACATGTAGCACAAGGCAAAGGCAGGGTGTGTTCGGTGGTTTATGATTAAGAATGAAATCATGTTCTTTCACATTTTCGATAATGTGGAATCTTTTTTTAATTCTGTCAACGGAAAAGTGATGTACTGGACAAGTTCAAACTTCGGGCACAGTGTAAAGAAAAAAAGGCACGGTGTGATAGTGTAATTTCTTCGAAACGGATGTTCATTGCACACAAGAGCGCAAAACAAATGCCCTCTCATACATGATATCTAAAAATCATCCTCGAGATTGAAAACAAATCTTGCAGTCAAATGAATGGATCAGCGTTAAACATCAAGGTCATTTTCGGGCAATGGCATCGAGGGCTGTTAATTGATTTTCCTCTTCACCTCTCTGTTACAAAGCCTCAAACATCGAAAATTTATTTCTACAAATGAGGCGCAACACAGATATATTTCTGTAAATTAAGTGCAATAACATCCGTGGAACGTTGTCACATTACACATTATACCCCCACACCCTCATCCACACCCTCACCCAAAAGGGAAAAAAAACAAAAAGTATTGCGATGGAGAAGCTGAGTGATCCTAAATGATATTGTGGGCTTGCTCTTTCGGGCCACGAGGGGGCGCTCTTGTGTGGGAGATTTTATCTCCTTAGAAACAGTTTAATGGTTATTTTCCCCCCATGGCTGTGACTGATAGGGGAGAGAGAGAGAGAGAGAGAGAGAGAGAGAGAGAGAGAGAGAGAGAGAGAGAGAGAGAGAGAGAGAGAGGAAGGGTGGAGACGCCAGATTTAATATTTGGGTGTGACAATATTCCATGAACAAATAAAAATAAATACTCACAGATTTTTTTAATTGTTTTCAGACTGAATAAAAACAAAGTTACTCATAAATTCAGGTTATAAGTGGTATTTTGATCAGGAAATAGTATTTTGATTAATGTGTTTGTGTTTGCTAGTGGCAGTCTGACATTCCTGTGGTTCAGTGTTGATCTGAACTCCCGATTCACAGCTACTGAGGACAAATTCCTACAGAACACTTGTTTTTTGTTTGTTTGTTTGTTTACGAAACTTTTGTTTTCTTGTTTGCTCATTTTTGCATATTGTTTATTTTATTATTATGATGATGCATATTGTTATAAATGTTCCCTGTCCTACCCAGATAACTGAATAAGAGCAGATTTATGAAAGACTGAGTATTCTGCTGAAGCACATTATTTCTTGATCTCTGACTGACTGATATTTTGTAGTGATGGTGTAACTTTTATCCCTCAGAGTTAAAACCACCTCAGCATCAACATTAAAGCATCAAACACACGTTTTTTTCCCCCAGTGACCATATGACACGTAAGACCTCATTCTACTTTACACCACACTGACTACGGTTATGGAAATTAACAATGTATTTAATATGACTATGAATACTAATAATGCATCAAATAACACCATGGATGTTAATGATGCATTAATTGCATGTTTATAGAACGTTTAATAAGGCCATGGATGTAAATAAATGTATTGTACAATGACTGCAGAGACAGCTGTGCAAGGGACCAAAACTTAGGGTTTTTTTCAATGGTGCAGAAGAACACAGAAGAAAGCGAGATAGAGATACATAGACAGATAGATAGGGAGAGAGAGAGAGCGAGGGAGAGAGAGAGGGAGAGAGAGAGAGAGGGAGAGCGAGAGAGGGAGAGAGAGAGAGAGAGAGAGAGAGAGCGAGAGCGAGAGCGAGAGCGAGAGAGGGAGCGAGAGAGAGAGAGAGAGAGGGAGAAAGAGAGAGAGGGAGAGAGAGAGAGAGGGAGAGAGAGAGGTGAGGGAGGGAGGGAGGGAGGGAGGGAGGGAGAGAAAGTTCTTTGACCTTTGGTTGTTGATGGCGCAGTGAGGCTGTTAAATATTTATTTTGGACGGCAGGGCTGGGCGAAGAAGAATGGGCAAAGGGGTGGAGGAATTCTCCAGAAGACTGTGGTATAGCCACAAGAGGGAGAGAGAGAGAGAGAGAGAGAGAGAGAGAATTAACAGCAGTCTGACAGAAATCAAGAGAAAACTAGACCAGAGAGTGAGAGATAGAGAGAGAGAGAGAGGGGGGAGGTTTTGTCTGTGAGATCTGACAGGGCAGGAGGAAATCACCATTAGACATCCCCATCAGAGATACAGTTACAGCACACATTCCACCAGACAGAGGAGGACAACGACAGAGGAGAAGAGGAAGAGAGAGAAAGAGAGAGAGAGAGAGTGAGCATCCTCTGTGAGTACAATCACTTTTCTTCAACTTTGTGGCTTGAGCCAATACTGATCAGGTACTTGCAGTTCCTGCTGCTGACAGTTCGTAAAGCATACTTGATTTCTTTCTTTAAAAGGAACTTTTGATGCCCTAGGTTGTAGTACTGACAGCAATTGAACGTTATGCTGTTCATTTTAGTTGTTTTTCCCTAATATCGCAAAACGTTTTGGAATCCGTCAAAACCCAAATGATTAAAGTGGAAACAGTTATATAGTGTTGGATACGTTACGTCTCGCAAAACGCGTCCTTGTTATTACCATAATGGACAGACGTCTTTAAACAGTGTTTCGTCTAAAAAAAAAACCAAACAAACAAAAAACCCGTTTCATTCAGTTGGTTTGGAACATAACGCAGAAATTTCCACGGAGAGAACAAATACGATGATTGTGCTGCCATAAAAGCTGAGCTGACAGATTGAAGATAGTGGCGTTACTGGCAAATAATACTTATCGCGTTTGTCTTTCAAAACGCTGACGTAATGTTCCATGTGGAAGAGAATTTGCATGTATCCCGCGTCATGAGATAAACCTTTCCCAAAGGTACAAAGTACTCGCGCTCCGGGGTGTTAAGAATATCCTGGTTTTATCTGTACATAGGAACAAGATAGGACTGCTCTCTAAAACAAGCACTGTCCCTGTCCCTGGACTAAAACTGCATTTTGAATCGGAGGAAACCAGTACCATGTATGGAAAACCAGTACAAGGATATATAGATAAACTAGCTTTTTACTCGAAGAGCTGGCTAATTAATTATTAGTCTCATGTAGTCATTCAGCGGGAAAATAAATAATATCCCTTGCAATAACAACATTTTTCAACATGTGCTCTCTCTTACGTTGAATCTTCATGCTGAGTCGTGTTTGTATATTTTTTTACGCTAAAGCCCCGCCCCATTAGCCCTAATTGGCTCTTTAGTAGCATACCCTCGTGCCATACCTGCTTTGCTCCGTAGGCTTGGCATTAGGGGTCTCTCTCCCTTACCCTCTGCCACCCTACTGCTGGAGTTTAGCATGGAACCCCTGACTACCTGTTCCATCTCTCTCTCTCTCTCTCTCTCTCCTTCTTTGTTTGTGTGTGCGTGTGTGTGTATACGTGATGCCTTATGTCTGACCAAATTTTGCGTTGATGTTTGGATGCTGAAACAGGTCAGTCTGTTGTATGAGTTTAGTTCTGCTGTATCCTGTCTTCATCACGCTGCCATTATTGTTTGATGGAAAGATGAAGAACAGAAAACAACATGTAGGCCAACATCAGACAACCAACTGAAACTCGGTGCTTTTTGGTTCTGTATTCATTTTAGTGATTGATCTGGTGCCTGTTTGAATTTGTTGCTTACAATGAGTGATTGTTGGGAACACATTATGACTAGAGTTACTCTGAGATCAGAGAAATTCTGTGTTTTTAAGAACATTTAAGAGGTGTCAAATTTGTTAAGAACACAAACGAGAACTAATTAAGCCATAAGCCAAGACAGATTGTTTAAGTATGTGTGTGTGTGTGTCTGGGTAACTGTGTGGGGAAGAGAGAGAGAGAGTGTGTTTTCTCCAACTTGGAACTCTTTGAGACTACATTTGAGTGTGTGTGTGTGTATGTGCCCATGTGTGTGTGCCCATGTGTGTCAGTGTGTTTACATGTGGATATGTGTATGTGCACATACATATTTGTGTATACATCTGTCCATCTGTGTGCGTGCATGTGTGTGTTTGCGCATGCATATGTGTGTGCGCGTGTGCATACGTGTGTGTGCGCATGTGTGTGTGTGTATGTGTGTGTCTGTGAAACACCCAGAGGAAATGGGCTCGTTTGTTGTTGATGATGAAACACAGGGGGGTGTGGACTGAGAGACTGAGTCTTGCTTGGGAGAATTCTATTATTTCCATCTGTGTGTGAGGATGGAAACTATTACTGAACCTTACACTCGTTAGATGCTGGAAGGGGTGTGAGAGTGTGTGAGTATGCGAGTGTGTGTGTGTGTGTGTGTGTGTGTGTGTGTGTGTGTGTGTGTGTGTGTGTGTGTGAATGAGTGAGCAGCTATAGCTGCGTGGGTGTATATGTCATCTATATCTATACGTTGCTCAGGCTAACACATTTGGGAAGACGGAAACACACACACACACACACACACACACACAGGCTAAATCATTTCATACAGATAAAAGCTCTCCCTGGCCCAAAATAGTCATTCTTCTTAAACAAGACCCCCTCCCCTTTCTAACTCTCTCTCTCTCTTTCTCTCTCGCTCTCTCTCCCTCTTTCTATCTCTCTCTCTCTTCCTTTTGCTCATCTGGATCTTTGTCTCACTGTGAGTAACACTCTTTCTTTTTCTTCTTCTCTCTGTTCTTTGCTGTCTCTTGTCCTTACACACCCATTTCCCATTCACCAACCAACTTGTTCACTTATCTGGGGAGGGTGCACTGTATGTTTTTTTTGCATTAGTCATTAGTCCAGTAAAGTTCTGTGTGCCGAGGGGAAAAAAAACCTGTGATCAGTGTGTGTGTGTGTGTGTGTGTGTGTGTGTGTGTGTTTTTGTTTCTAAGCCTGATCTGTAGGATTCCTTTGCTGTATTGACAATCCTGTTTTAACGAAAGAGTAAATTTCCTACAGGGGCTCTGTGTCACACGCCATGTGGGAGGGACTGTGCGTGCGTGTGTGTGTGTGTGTGTGTGTGTCTGAAAGAGAGAGAGAGACAGAGCGAGAGACAGATTAGGTCTTTGGAAAAGTGGCATTGCATCACTGGTACAGAACTGGTCGGAGTTGTGTGTCTTCATTTACTTTCATGAGAAAATAGCTTCCTTTGGAATTCACTGAAGTCGACATATATACCAAGATTACTCTTTGCCGATGTTGTAGCTCTGAAAGCTGTTCGTCTGAATGTTGCAACTTTTCTTTTTAATAGGCTAACTGCCCTGTCACGTCTTTACCTAGTTTTGTGCTACTTTCAGACAATTAAACCACAAGTTTGGGTTACAGTCAAGTTTCATTTGGTAATTAGGCGTGAAGCTTTCAGTTCGGCCAATCGCTCTCCGGTGAATTTAACCTGAAAGCTACACAGCACGTAGCGTTAACCAGAAAGTGCTGAAAGGTAAACGTTAGCATAGCGACTGAGGTCAGCTAAGTTGACGCCTGTACAGTTATGTAAGGCTGAGTCATGCCAGTACGCGGTGGTACTGTATATCTTAACTGGTGTGGGATGTGGTTTCCAGTCGCTGATAGAATGCCCTTGGCTTTGTTTCAGCAGTGATGTGGGCTACTTGACTGACTTGTTTAAACACAGAAGTAGTTCTTAGTCAAAAGGATGGTTTGACCCTAACAGAGTATTTATGCCATTACGCTGCCAGCATTGCCTGGTCATGTTACTACGAGAGAGAAACAACTGTTAAGTTGTTTTGTTTCCTTTTTTTTTCTTTTTTCCTTTTTAAAGAATATGTATAGACGTGTGTACAGAAACAAAGGACCAAACCTTTCATCAAACCAACACCTGCACCAACAAAGCCTGCTATGATATTAAAGCTACAGCCTGCTACCACCCTCCTATCCTTCTCCCCGAAGTCCTACAATTTATCCAGATAACTCTTTCAACTAAACACAGTTGCACACAGCACTTTCTCCTGCTCGCTACTTAAGTAGTCTCCTCTCCTCTCCTCTCCTCTCTTCTCCTCTCCTCTCCTCTCCTCTCCCCACCTCTCCTCTCCTCTGCTCTCTTCTCCTCTGCTCTGCTCTCCCTGGGTTCAGGGTAGTTTGGCAGGGCCGGTCACTCCTCCTCCTCCTTGACATTAGAGAGTGCAGACACTGTAAGCTTACACCATTCTCAGCAGGGCTCCACTGTCCTCAGCCAAACCACTCAATTATTGAAAAAACACGCTGACTCTGTCAATTTTTAGCCTCAAACACTCTCTCTCTCTCTCTGTCTCTCTCTCTTTCTCTCTGTCTCTGTCTCACACTATTTCTCTCACTCACTCACTCACTCACTCACTCAGACTAAGAAAAATGTATAGCCACTGGCATATATAATTCACAGCCCTGGGCGTTACTTTCGTTAGGAGATCATGAACACAGAGAAACAGTGAAGCTCAGTAACGTGTGATTGAAACTCTTCTAATGCCGAGCAAATGTTCTGAGTGGGGTTTTTTTTTTCCACCCTGTCTTTTTCATTGAAGGATTCTTTGAACAAACCGGACTATCAGGTTTCATGAAGAATGCTAATCAGGTGATTGTGAGACATATGTCGGTATACTAAGAATGCAAACCTCAGTCTCACTGTTCCTCCTTACTGTACGTTCAGTTCTTCAGTTATTTTGTGTGTGTGTGTGTGTGTGTGTGTGCTTGTTTTCCTCAGCTACACAATATACACTCATCGGCAACTTTTATTAGAAACACTTACTATGCAGGTATGCTTTTTTGTGTGTAAATTTAGAGACTACGGGCCATCTGTTGCTATGTACAGTGTGTGTTAGTCATCTTCTAGTCCCTTCATCGGTGGCCAGTTTCTGACCACAGCACGGCTGCTGGCTGGATATTTTTGGGTGGTGGTCCACTCACAACCCTGCAATCACACTGACATATGTAAAAACCCCTGCAGCACTGCTGTGCATGATACAATCATACCAGCATGACACCCACCACCATGACATTACTGCTGTGGTGAGAATGGCCTGCCACCCAAATAATATCCAGCCAACAGTGACGCTGTGGTCAGAAACTGACCGTTTATGAATGGAGTATAGTTGGCATGGCAACACATGGGCTGCTGTCTGTTACTGTACGTCTGCACAGTGTGCATATAAGGTAGGTCTTACCTCATAAAGCAGCCAGTAAGTGTAGGTCTTTGGTAGGTGTTTCTAAATGCGTTTTTATCTGTGTTGTTCAAGAGCGAGGTTATCTATTAAAACCTGACTTACAAAACGTTTCAAACTTTCTTACGTAACAGCTCATTTCTCACCCTAGGTTAAATTTATTTGGTTTTTAAAGGCCTGTTCACAGCCCTTCGCGGATGTTCAAAAGACAGGGCTTTCCACATGACCAGTCGAAAGCAACACACACGGAAATTCCCACGATTTCGAAAGACTTAAAAGTATTAAAACTGAACAGAAAGACAATGTGGAGTGACAGTCAACTTAGACCGCATTACAAACTGAAGCAGTCACGCATCCAACATAATTATTAGCACAGCTAATCCTCTGCTGGCCCATTATAGAGATAACTGCTATAAAACTGTTTAGTTATGTGTCAGATCCAGCTGTCCCTGGGCCTGGGCTCTTGATGCCTTGTCATTGTAACAGTCTGCATTCTCAATGTAACAGTCTTCCTTACCCACTGTAAGAGTCTGCCTCATTAACGTAACAGTCTGCAGTCTCAGTGTAACAGTCTGACTCTGCCTTGCAGGGTAACAGTCTGCCTCATCAATGTAGCAGTCTGCCTTGTCACTGTAACAGTCTGCATTCTCAGTGTAACTGTCTGCCTTGTCACTGTAACAGTCTGACTCTGCCTTGTCAGTGTAACAGTCTGCCTCATCAATGTAACAGTCTGCGTTCTCAGTGTAACAGTCTGCATTCTCAGTGTAACAGTCTACCTCATCAATGTAACAGTCTGCATTCTCAGTGTAACAGTCTGCCTTGTCACAATAGTTCTCCTCTCTCTCTCTTTCTCTGTCAGTCTCTCCCTCCCCTTCTCTCCGTCTCTCTCTCTCTGTCTGTCTGTCCCTCCACTCCCCTCCCCTTCTCTCTCTCTCTCTCTCTCTCTCTCGCTCTCTCGCTCTCACCCACTTGAGAGGATTTTCCGGGTTTTTCATCCTTCACTAGTGTGTAACAGTGAGAATTCCTGCTCTGTGGAGGAGGACAGAGGGAGAACAGAAAGGGATTGAGATATCTAAGCCAAATAAGGACTCAAACAGTTTCCAGCAGTGGAGTTGAGCCGTCGACAGGGTAACAAACAGTTGACATTCTGACACAGAAGCCTCTTGGTCAGGGAGGGTCTGAGCTGGCTAACTGTCTGCTGTTAGTCACAGCATGACTATTTCTAGAAAGACGGTCCATTTCTCCAGAACACTGTGACCACCAGCAATGAGTCATCTGGAAGATTCTCTTCTTCTTTCACTATGAAAAAAAAAACTGCCTCAAGTATGGCCAGAACAGATGGAGAGAGAAAAAAAAAAGAGAGAGAGAGAGAGAGAGAGAGAGCACTGGGGGCTGGGGTGTGTGTGTGTGTGTGGGGGGGGGTGGTTGAAAAGAGGAGAGTAGCAGTTGTTTTTTGTGCCCCAGTCTTTAACCCAGTGCTGTGAAATATCACCTTATCAACCACAAAAGGGCTCAGTCAACTATTCACACAGCCCAGAGCTCGGTCGCGCACAGAGAGCATGGCTTTTGAACAGGGGTTGCCATGACAACGCTTGTCAAGTCATTTCCAGGCGGAGCAACTTTAGCGTGCACTCAGGGACAGAGAGAGAGAGAGAGAGCAGGGAAAAAAAGTGTTCACAGAGGGAGAACAGAGAAAGAGAGAGTGGGAGAGAGAGAGAGAGAGATAGAAAGAGACAGAGAGACAGAGAGAAAGACTTTTCTGGGTGGACTACACAGGCTTGGAACTGAGCGTGTGTGTGTGTGTGTGTGTGTGTGTTTTCCAGGGGTTCCTGGCAGTGTCATCTCACAAACACACACACACACCTACACACGTACTCACGCTCATAAACACACGTGGATTCCGGTGAGTCCTGTTTTATGTCTGGCATTCCATTGGCTAGTGAACGTAGCTCTTCAGCTGTGTTCGTGTTGTTTTAACGGGTGTTCAGCGCTGACTCCTGGCTGGTTTTGGAGTTTTTCGTACAGTAGCCTCTGCCTGCCTGATTTGCCTTGAACATTTTACTTTTTAAACAGGCATCAAGCCCAGATAGCAAAGGATAACGCAAAGACTGCCAACCACCTCTGGTTTCACCAGGGCTCCAGTGTGTTTTTATTATACGTTCAGTTGACTTCAGGTTCTTTTATATGTGTCACTAACTCACCTGCAGAAGTCTGGTACATGTCAATCAGAGCTGCTGGAGACCACAGAGTCATGCTTTCGTCTAAAATCTTGAACTTTTTAGTCGGCTTTTTCTGCATATAATTTATATTGCTGCAGTTTTATCCCAGAGTTGCAACATACAAGTATTTTTGCAACATACTGAGGTTTTTTTTTTGTTCCCTCCCCTTTACATTTCGAAACTGTAAGATTTTGTGTGTTGTGAGATTTTAAAGATTTATGATTGGGCGTAAACCGACCCAGATATGATTGGCAGGAGAAATCTGGATCACGGAGAGCTCTTGGCTTTTATTGAGGATGTAATATCTGTAATCTGTAAGCAGTTTATGAAGCTCTGTCTTCGACTGAAAACAGGGAGCTGAGCAGGTTTGGTTGGGACCAGAGTGACTGTTCATGGTGAGGAGGACGTGATGTTTTCCAAACACATGAACTCAAATCAAAAAAAGATATATTTCATTTTCAACGACTCAGGAATCATCTTCTTCACAACATACCGGTTGTATTTGTTTTACAACATAGCTGAAATTTGATATTCCATCAAAGCATCCTTGTCTAGATTTTCCTTTATGTATCAGATTGATGCATGTTGACCTGCGTGGGTTTTTATTCTGTATTGAACACAAGCCTAAATGGTGAACACACCTGCTTGTGCAAAATCTTGTGTGTCCTGTTATTTTTATTTCATTTTATTTATTTATTTGTTTTATCATAACACTCTGTTTGGTTTGAAAGCTGTCAGTGGGCTGCTGTCAGTGTGAAGATCGAGTTTGCACATTTTTCCCCGAGGCTTGCCCTTACCGAGTCCGTGAGTGGTCATCTGCGTTAGTCGTCATCTTTGAGACTTCTCCCCCCGTGTCAGTCTCCTGTGAGGTAAACGGTACCCCCCCCCCACCCCCCCCGGCGGCCTTGTGAGGTCAGAGTTTAATCTGATGCATTCTGATGGCTTCCTTTGAGGCTCTGCGGACATTGTTAGGAAAATGTGTTTGGACGTCAGTGTCAGGATTATTAAGCCGTGTGTTTCTGACCAAAGGCGGCCGGGACCTCCTCCTCCTCCTCCTCCTCCTCCTCCTCCTCCTCCTCCGTCGTATCTGTCTTCAAAACCCTGAGACGCCCCTCATGTCTCCTCAGAGAGATTTCCACAGTGTACCCTGATCTGCCTCAGGTTCCCACACCCTGCACTGTCTGACATAGGCTGAGGATAGACAGTGTGTGTGTGTGTGTGTGTGTGTGTGTGTGTGTGTGTGTTTCAGAGGGCTTGTTTTTGTCGAAGGGAGTATGTTTGTGAGTGTATATGGGTGTGTGCGTGCTTTTTGTGTTTCAAATAATATGTGAATGTGGGTGTGTGTGTTTGTGTGTGTGTGTGTGTGTGTGTGTGTGTGTGTGTATGTTTCAGAGGGCTTGTTTTTGTCAAAGGGAGTATGTTTGTGAGTGTATGTGGGTGTGTGCGTGCTTTTTATGTTTCAAATAATATGTGAATGTGGGTGTGTGTGTGTTTGTGTGTGTTGAAGAATGTATACATATTTCTGTGTTTGTACACAGAAAATTTGGCAGTGTCAAATGAAATTCTCAGAGTGTTTACACTGTTCCACACAGGGAAATCTAAACATTCTCACAGTTCATTTTAACACAGCCAAATTAGCGGTGTATGCATGCTTTAACCTGGGGCTCTTACGTGTCTGTGGATGCGTATGGGTGCGTGTGTGTGAATGTGTGTGGGTGCATATGGGTGTGTGTGTGTGTGTGTGTGTGAGAGAGAGAGAATTTGTGAGCGGATGTGTCAGTCTAAATAAAAAAAAAGAAAAATTCTTAGTCATTGAGAATTTCCTTGTACCTGATAGTTTGCATATGCAAAAGACTGGCATTTCCTTATGTATTGAGTGGAGTGGAGTGTGTGTGTGTGTGTGTGTGTGTGTGTGTGTGTGAGCATGTATCTCTGTGTATGGATATGTGTGTGTGTGTGTGTGTGTGTGTGTGAGTGTGTGTGTGTGTGTGTGTGCATATATCTCTGTGTATGGATATGTGTGCGTGCGTGTGTGTGTGTGTGTGTGTGTGCATGTGCGAGGTCAATCAGTTGTGTCACATGCTTTGCGGCCGTGTGTTTTGACTTGATGTAGATAATCACATGTCTCTCTCTCTCTCTCTCTGATTGTCTCTTTGTGATTGTTGGTTTGGTTTGGCTCTCTTTCCTTGGTCCAATCAAAACAGTCGCAAAAATTGAGCCAAAGCTCTCTGCTCACTGGAGGATACATTCCACAGATTATAATGGGTCATTTTGAGAAATAAATAAATAGATAAACACAAACATTTAGTTTGGAATGCTGAAGAACAATGAAAACACTTTTACGACACTGTAATAAATCTTAGACCATTAGGATAGCTGAAGCCCAGCAGTAGGGACTTACTGGGGCCAGAGACAGAGAGCGCAAGGCAGTCAGCTGTGCTTATTGTATGAATAAAGATGAGGATGATGATGATTGATGATGAAGATCAGTGGTATGCGGAATCTCTCGGAGTCCCTTCAAGAGTGGGCCACTGAAGCAAAACCATACAAGGAGGCGCATTGAGGCATCTGTGTTTGATTAATGTTTGTGTGTGTGTGTGTGTGTGTGTGTGTGTGTGTGTGTGTGTGTGTGTGTGTGTGTGTGTGTGAGTGTGCACGCGTATGTGTGCGTGTGTTTTGATATCGAGCGATGGTCTGCTTGCCTGCTGCACATCCATGTATGGTCTCTGTCTGTGTTTTCACAGGTGCCAAGTAGAGCGAGAGAGGATGAGAGAGAGAGGACGAGATAGAGAGAGAGAGAGAGAGAGAGGGAGAGAGGGGGAGAGAGAGAGAGAGAGAGAGAGAGACAGAGAGGGAGGGAGACAGAGAGAGAGAGAGGCAGAGAGAGAGAGACAGAAAACGCATAATGAAAGTCATCAGCAAAGGTCACATAAAGACCTCATGTTTACTGTCAGTATGAGCAAGTCCTGATATATATTTTTTTTTAAGATTGTGGAGTTTTCTTCCCGTACTTACTTTGCCATCTGCTGAAATTTCAAACTTCAACAGTTTTTTGTTGCCTTTACTTCTTCATCTTCCTCAGACTTCCTCCTCCCATCCCACCCCACCTCTCTCTCTCTCTCTCTCTCTCTCTCTCTCTCTCTCTCTCTCTCCCTCCCTCTCTCTCTCTTTCTCTTTCTCTCTTTCTCTCTCTCTCTCTCTGTCTCTCTCTCTCTCTCTCTCTCTCTCTCCCTCTCTCTCTCTGTCTCTCTTTTTCTCTGTCTCCCTCTCTCTCTCTCTCTCTCTCATTCCCTCTCTCTCTCCCTCTCTCTCTCTCTCTCTCTCTGTTTCTCTCTTTCTCTCTGTCTCCCTCTCTTTCTCTCTCTCTCTCTCTCTCATTCCCTCTCTGTCTCTCTCTCTCCCTCTCTCTCTCTCTCTCTCTCTCTCTTTCTCTTTGTCTCCCTGTCTCTCTCTCTCTCTCTCATTCCCTCTCTCTCTCTCTCTCCCTCTCTCTCATTCCCTCTCTCCCTCTGTCTCTCTCTCTCCCTCTCTCTCTCTCTCTTTCTCTCTCATTATTCTAAATTCATGTGCATTTGGCTCTGAACGCTGGCAGTATCAGAGCTGATACTTGAGCAGTTTAATCTCCTCCAAATGTGTGTGTGTACTGGGACACACATTCGCATGCAGACCAGCCGAAGAGAAGAACCAAGATTCCTCCTTTAAACTCAATGGCATTTGACAATCAGACCGCCTAGGATGTATAGATTTAGAGATATGTACACCACAAAAGAATGGTCAAATTAACTGTCGGACACCAGGGTATTGCACTGAATTAAACCGGGCCGAAGCAAGTCCCAGATCATCTTTACTTGCTTTTGAATGTGTCCTTCGTCAACCAGTCTGACATTTTATAGTCTCAATGAAAAGTATGTTTGAAGAAGCTGCCTGCATGTGTAAGAGCTGTACAAGTGTACCTAATCTGCCAAAACATGATTACTTCCTTGTAAGGAATCCCCTCTAAGCAAATGTTTATCCTGTCTGATGTATTTGTCCAAACCGGAGGACAAAGCCATCCATAGCGCAGCGTTAACAAATAAAACATACTGTGTTTAGAGAGCCTTCCAAAATACGCCTCCCTGGAGAGCTGACTTGACAGTGTATTCTTAAGCGTAGGACGGGGAATGGAGTCGCTTTATTGGATGGTAGTACAGTCTCTAGGACCGTTCTGAAGGCCTTGGTTCACCTCTGGACTGAATACACTTATCCGGTTTCCCATGGCTGAGCCTCATCCAGCGAGAGTCTGTCAGTGATTAACCAGTGGCCTCTTTTCATGTCCTAAAACACGAGTCACCGTAATGACACCAATAGAGAAGAGGTCACCTCCCTCACCCTGACTCTTCTTTGTGTGTGTGTGTGTGTGTGTGTGTGGCTTCTGGCATGAGGACAATGGAGAGTGGTTGTTTTTAGGTCACTGATGACTGACATCTCATTTGACCAATAGAAATGTCACTCCCCCACCCCATCCTCACGCTTAAAAAGAGAAGTCAGTAATTCACCTTAATGGCTCTTTTTGATGCAAAGACTGTTCCATAACACGTAGTGTGACTGTCCGGTGAACTGAGCTGCCCCTAACCCTGTCCTCATCTCCTACTGATTTGGCCGGCCAACCACTCCAAACAACTGAACAGGAGAAAGCAGGTCAATTTCTCCTGTTTGTGACCTTTGACTCCATGACAGTGGCATAAAGCTATTTCTGTCGTGATAGGAACACACTGGCTGCCTTCCAGGTCCACCTGAATGATTTCTTGGGTAAGACTGAATAGCTTAATTGGGCAATCACAGAGCGATTCAGACGTTTAATTAAAAACACGTGTTTTGAAAACACTTTCCCTGGTTTAAAGGATACCTCTGCTGTTGAAAACGCACATCACTGTATTTTCTCTCAGTGACTTTTCTCTCCCGCTGGGGTTTGGCGTTGGGGCAGTGGCTCTGGTTTATTCGCTTTGTCGAGCGAAAGCGGTCGTCGTTTGTCGACAGGCTCGGTGCTGAGGTGACGGACGCTTAAGAGAAGGCAGGGGAGGCCCGTTGAAGCCTGACACTTTTGTCCAGGTCGGGCCTTCGGGACAACACTGGGACAAAACCAGTGAGGTCAGCTTTGGTGGTCAGCTAAAGATAGAGACAGCATCATTCTTTTCCCCCA
>NC_044495.1:59310404-59327904 GCF_902362185.1 Chanos chanos | reverse complement strand
TGTTATAATGGAGCCCTTTTGAAACACAGTAGGGGGAGAGGTTGTCTCCTTGTATAAGTGGACTCAACGGCTTGTTAGTTCCCGTAGCTTTTATGATGTGGAGAAGCCTCTGCAGACTTCTTTATTATGCGTACATTTCAAATGATTGGCCTTTTCAAATTATGCCGGCGTGTTTAGACTTTATTCTCTTGACCTGTCTTCCCCTAGCATGTAGGCTATAGTGTTATGGAAGAAGTCCATAAGGTTGTCTGAGTCATTGTTTTGAATGCCCTTTGCCATGACAACAGCCAAAAGATGTCCATTTTCTCAGTTTTTTCAGATAGAGGCGTATTCTGTAGACGCTTCTATGATAGCTGCGTAATTTCTTGCTCACAACTGCCAAAATGCCGCTGTCAGCGTATAAATATATCGCAATTAGCATAGCAAGTGGTGGTATAAAATAATTACCCAACCTTTCACCATACAACATTTAAAGGCTCTGTAAGCTATAATAAACTGGATCGACCTGGACAGTTCTGTAGTCTATGTGTAGTATTTCCCTTATCTTGACGACACTGTCAATCCGGACGAATCCGGCCACTGTCGTGATCATTCATCATATCAGTTATAATGCAAGTTGACATTTTCACGGGCTATATAGAGATCATCCAATAACTACACCACAGTAGCCTACGGGCGCAGACTAACACGGGTGTCCGAAACTACAATTGTTTTATCTGTTTTTCAGCTTTAGTGAAATTAATAAATCTGTTAATACACCGGTGATTTTGCAGGTTAGGCCTGAACATCTGCATTCATCTGAAAACTAAAGACCGGTATTTCGTTGGAACAACAACGCAACCTCTGTTCGCGACTTCTGTTCCTACACTGCGTGAATAAACATGAATTCCACATAGGAAACTCCAAGCCCGTGTTTATATGTTAGCCTACGTATGCAAAGAGAGTCTGTCACTTTCTATGTCAGAGAGGGAGCAATCTTGGAGTTAAATGTTTTGTTCAGAGGTTCTTCTGCAGTGAAACAGTGCGGTTGGACTCCAAACTCAAAATTAGTTCTCCCCCCTTCCCACTGTACCATTACCAGTTTTGTAAAGATGACAAAAACAATAGTGCATGTTAGGCGGAATGGAACGGCATCTTACATGGGAACTGTTTCGAAACGTATTTGGAGATTCTCATACGACGTGTTGTTAAACGATTTTAAACAGTATTTTTCCCCTCTGTTTTTGTCCACAGGATTCCCCTGAGATTTCATTGACAAACACCAGTTTTCAGGACCAAACTCAGATGACATGCAGTCTCAGGTAAGACGGTGGCATAGCTACGCGTTGAGTGCTTCGCCTGTGCGTTGATTGAGTACTTTGCTTATAGAATCCACCTCTATTTATTCAACCCAAGAACGCCCTGTTTATGTATGTGGTCTTTCCATGACCAGATTAGTTCACTGTTTATGTCCGAATACCATCACGCTGCTATAGGGATGGAATGCAATGACTGTGTACGGCTGGTATGAAATTAGTGATCGCGGTATGTGGCAACGTAAATGCAGACACAAACACACACACACACACACGCATGCGCACACACACACACACACACACACACAGCTTAGAGAGTTCAGACAAGGTATCAAAGATAGTTAAAGATAAGTAAAAGAGAAAACTCCTAAAACTCCTTTTTGCTGTTTCTGGTCTCATTTTTAATGACACATCATGACAGGAAATTTGCTGGTGTTGAGCAGAGTTATTTTACACGCATTAACACTGATTGGCATAATGTTTAATGTCAGGAGTCTCTTTTTGGGGTGAGTTGTGTGGGGTTTTTTTTTTCTCCACTGTTTTCTTAATAACATTTGCTCTGCTTGGGGTTGATTTACATTAGCATTAAAAGCTGTTTATGCGATGCACACTTCCCAGTGTGAATTGTATAAACACTGAGAGTTAATTGAACACTGGCCAGTTTTCATGTGTTACACTACTCTTGAGTAGACACCCCCCTTCTTAAAAAAAAAAAAAAAATGTGTGTTTAGCTTAATGGGCTCGTTTAGTGATGTAGTTGTTGACTGGTTCTCACTAAAAGTTCAAAATAGTTTGGCATCTGGTGAAGAGCCCCCTTTGACTTGGCTCTTGTCTTTTTATGAGGGAGTATTTTGAAGCTTGCCAAGTCAGGCCCTGATGAATTACAACACCTTGAGAGATGCTCTGGAGGACAAAAAAAAGAGAGAAAAAGTGCAAAAACAAGATAAAAACAACAACAACAACAACAACAAAACAAAGAGTTGTACAGAACAGATTGAAAAGGGAAAGGGCTATTTATGGACAGGCTAGGATTTCCATGAAAAAAGCTTAGCTTAGCTTTTTTTCTGCTCCACAAAAGCATCTCCGTGATTTAACAAGATACGGTTTCACAATCTGTGAGAACACAAGGAGCTTCCCATGACCTCTGCGGTCCAGACACACAGAGAGAGAGAGAGAGAGAGAGTGGGGGGGGGGAGCAAGAGAGAGAGAGAGAGACAGGGTGATAAGCTAAAACACCCCCTTCAGCACCACCTCCAACCAAAAGCTCACTGAAGTCAGGCCAGGAGGGTGGAACAGAGAGAGAAAGTGAGTGTAGGGTGGAATGAGGTGGGGTAGGGGGTCAGAAATAGAGGTTACCACGGAGACGAGTAGAGTCTGTGGGAGTCACAGGGAGAGAGGAGCAGCAGTTAGTTTAAGTTTCTGTGATTACACATTGTGAACAGTGACCATTTAACCCTGGTGTGAACACACACTCACCAGACGCAGGAGAAGTGGCAGCATTCCTTGTGCTGCCTGGGGAGCATTGGGGTTAAGTGCTTTGCTCAAGGGCACACAGCCATGGCCTGGGATTTGAACCGGCAACCCTCCAGTCACAAGCCCGGTTCTCTAACCTTTAGACCACGGCTGCCCCAGATAGTACTGGCTGCTAACACAGGTGACCCCTCTCTGCCCCCCCCCCCCTCCTTGTCTGGGGGGCAGTGAGTGAGTGAGTGGAGTACCCCTCCTGAACAGGGGCCTAAAGGGGCAGTAATGATGCTGTCCTGTTTCAGGGGCCCCCTGCTCCCCAAAATGGCCACAATGGCTCCAGAGAGAAGGTGCACCTCTAATCACCCGCACTATAATGTGTTGAGAGGAGAGGAGAGGAGAGGAGAGGAGAGGAGAGGAGAGGAGAGGAGAGGAGAGGAGAGGAGACAAGATAGCTCAATCGGTTTCCCAACTTGCTGTGTATGAACCTAATGCTATTTAAAACCTAAGTTTTATGTTGTCCTCTCCCTCTTCTCCCTCTCTCGCTCTCTCTCTCTCTCCCTCTTTCTCTCTCTCTCTCTCTCTCTCTCTCTCCCTCTCCTTTTCTCCCTTTCAGCGGCGGGTGGAGGTGCACGACCACATGAATGGGTCACGGATCGCCTTCTCGGACTCGTCTGGGCCCGGGTCCGCTCCGTACCAGCAGGTCATGACCCCCGACCTGACCCACGAAGTGGTTGTGATCTCCCCGGGACTCCCAACACCTCCTCACAGTCCTTATCAATCCTTCTTGCGCAGTTCTTCACAACACAAGGCAAGACCACTGACCTTCAGTGACCTTTGACAAACAGAATGCTCCAGTATCTCATAAACGCATCTCTCGCGACCCTTGTGTCCATCTGCCACAAACTGAAAACTCACGTTCATCTTAATTACAGTATATTCAGTTTAATACGGGTTTTAGGGTTGGACTGGCATCTTTCATCACTAAATAACAGTAGCATTTCTATGAGCACTTATAATGGTGATAAACGTCTCTGCCCCATTTTGGTACACCTTTAATCAAAGTATTTCAATAATGGACGCTTTCCAAATACCCTTACATGGCTCCCTTACAGGGAAAGGGAATGTTTAAGAGCATTGGAACACGGCCAATAATTCAAATGCCTATTTATTCCACATCTACCTTTTTTACTGATAGAACATTAAATCAAACATGGCATGGTGAACACAGGGCTATGTCTCAGGGTTACATAACGATCATTATTATACTGTTATGTATAATACTACTATTTATCCTTAATGATGGTCATTTTTTGGATAAATTAGTCCACTGAATGACTGTAGCCAACTTTGTCCTCATGTTCCCTCGTTTTGAACAATGTTGATGCATGTTTGATTTTACATATGAGACGTTGGCTCCCCCTTGTGGCAACAAAAGGTGTTACAACACCATAGAGTTGCTGTCATTCCGTTCCAAGCACAGGGATGATTCAGAGACTGACTCTATGTGCTATTAACCACTCTCATGTGTCTTAATGTGTTTTCACCAAACCAGTCATAGATTTTAACATTTGACTGATTTTTTCTCCAGAGTGCAGAACCCAATGGAAGTCCAGTCATGCCTCCTAGTTTTGGATCCTACTATGGTCCCTCTCAGACACAGGGTAAGACCTCAGTCTGTCAGCGATGAACCCAATCATAGTCAACCATCTGAATGTCCATTTTATCAGTGAGGCCTGGAATCTCTGCTTTGCCAGAGAAGATGATTGGTCAATGCGACAGCGATAAAACAGACTCTACGACATTATGACAGCTAGAACGGAAGACCTTGGAGAAAATGACCAGTTACACCAGAAGACGGTGATGACCAAAATTAAACGTGAATTCAAGTTCATTCAGGACTGTTTGTGTGTGTGTGCGTGCGTTTATGTGTGTGTGTGTGTGCGTGTGTGTGTGTGTGTGTATGTGTGTGTATGTGTGTGTATGTGTGTGTGAGTGTGTGTGTGTGTATATGTGTGTGTGTGGCTTGTGTGTTTTTACAAGAGCAGCAGGGCAACAACAGACTGTACCAAACATTTAGTCAAATAAGCCGGGGGGGGGGAAACTGTTTTATGTTTGATTCGGACCACCCGCGTCATGGAAAAAAAAAAAGAGACAAAGCAACAATTATTTACAAAGTCTGAACAAGGTTGGAATGTTCTTTACGGCTCCGGAGAACAGAACTAAAAAGCCTGACTGTGCCAGAGTGAATGGACACCATCACACAGTCTCACCACACAGGGACAGCGGTCTCACAATGAACAACAGCTCCATAATGTGTCGGATGTCTGATATTTATCCACCCTATGTGGATGATTTTTGTTTTGTTTTGTTTTTAGCTTTTAAAAATGCTTCATCTATGTTATTTGAGATCTGTCTGGTCCAAACGATGTAGAAGAACTTTCTAGAACACAGAGGCTGTTCCGGTTCATTTTACGCGGCCCATTTGGCGCGCCGCAGTATTGGGCCCGCCCCTTTGACGTTTGTTCCTGTTTCGATACGGACAGGTCAGCTGGCCAATGGCATGCAGAGGAGAAACGTCAGCACCCTGCCCCGCAGCTTCGCTCCCCGGGAGGAGAGACTGATTAAGTACTCAGGGATCGGGCCGGTGGACGAGACAGGCATGCCCATAGCCTCCAGATCAGTGAGTCTGTGTCTGACACACCCTCATCAGCACCACTAACCAATCACTGCTCATACGGCACTCTCTACGCCACACAGTCTCCCAGTCTACCCAGTCTCCCAGTCTCTGTCACTGAGGCCAGAACCGTCAGGCAGACTGGGTTGGGCTGCGTTAGCCAAACGTCCTCAGGGCTAAATCAGTAGCAGCAGTAGTACATTTTTTTTAAACAAGACAGATGTTTTGGAGGGGGGAAAAGTATTTCCACGAACAGGAAGTAGGGGAAATACTTCTCCAGAAAGAAAGAACAGAGATGAAACTGAGCGATGTATTTAACTGTGGAGTTTGGATTTTTCTGACATTAAACCTGAGCTGGTTCCCTTTAAACATGTAAAACAAGCAGCGTCGGGCTCAAAACAAGCCCTCTTCAGCGCTGCGTATTCACGGAGCGCCTAAACAAGGACATCTAAAGTGGACGCTTCAGTAGCAGAAGTAGTTAGACTTTTCGGTATGCAGCACACGTTGAGAATACAGTGTGTGTGCGTGTGTGTGTGCGTGTGTGTGTGTGTTCGCCTGGGTACGCAGTGCAACACGTTCGTGTTGGAGCTGTCAGAGTGGAGCGGCTGGAAGGGATGGGTTAGACTGGAGAGAATTACCGGGGGGATGAATCAGAGGAAATGTGGAATAATTTGGAAACAATAGAAAATTTCCATTCACGTGGCAGGTAATCGGTTTTGTCAAAACCGACGCCCGAGAACATCACACAGCGTGTCAAATACAGTTCTGGCCCATCGTGCTCATAAAACAGTTTAATTTCATAATTACATTGGAAGCACATGTGTTGCTATATAATTATAAACCTACATATCGATGTAGGTAAACATAGGCACAGCCTATGAGTAACAGTATAAGTGGTGTTACTGTTGTCATTCTCTATGGTATGGTGATTACTGAAGCATGTTAATAACCTGTGATCTAGTTCATTTTTCACTGACTTTTTGTTTCCATTTATCAAGTGTTAATGTTTCTCCTCTCTCTCCCTCTCTCTCTCTCTCTCTCTCTCTCTCTCTCCGTTTCCCGCACCACCAGAGTGTAAACAAACCAAAGGACTGGTATAGAAGCATGTTCAAACAGATCCATAAAAAACCAGAGGGTATGATCACTCACTCACTCAATCTTTCTCGCTCTCTCTTTTTCTCTCTCTCTCTCTCTCTCTCTCTCTCTCTCTCTCTCTGTCACTCACTCCTATTATGCAGCCATAAAAAGTGACATTTTCTGTCGGTGTCTCTGTAGTGTCAGCATCAATGCATGCAGAGTATTCAAAGCCCAAGCCACAGAAACAAAACAGACAAACTGTTAAGAAAACCTAAGTCCACCCACACCATTCTCTCACTGTCTGGGAGTCAATTTGAATTTACACATTGGACAACATGAGAGCTAGATCAATTTCAGTGATCTCAACTCCACATGAAATAATCCAATATTCTCCCTCTCTCTGTCTCTCTCTTTCTCTCTCTCTCTCTTTGTGAACTAGTAATTCCCCCAGAACAGTAAAACTGGATTTATCTTGGCATGCTGTAGAGTTTTATGACGTTGCATTACACATTGCTTCAGGGGATGAGCTCACAGAAGTCATCTCATGTTTGTGTGAGGGAGTATGAAATTAATCACATATGATCGTGTACTGTTTTGACTTGGTCAGCTGGCCAGACTGAGTAATGACAGTGGAATGCTACATTCTTAATATAGCGTTTATAAACACGGACAACAGGCTTCGCCGTTACATAACGCTCCGGTTTCACATAAACCTGTGAGATTTCCTTATATGACCTTGTTTGGCTGTTTGAACAGAGAAAAGATGCCAGATTTGCATCTCAGTAAAAGATGCTACAAACTCCATACCGCATTAGTTTTCAGTGTGTCGTAGCGCGGGAGCTAGCACATAGCATATGCAAGCCTGGTACCAGCCCCTGGTTCAGATAAATAACTGAAGTGTTTGAACGACCAGGCTTTGGAACAGTCTTCCTTTTCCGTATTTTCCTTTCCTCATGGTATTTGTACGCTGTCCTCACTGATGGGATGAATTGCAGTTCTGATGAAGACTTTGACTTCAGAACATTCAGTCCTGTTAGAATTTCCATAACCTGGGCAGAAAAGGACCCAAGGTAAAGGAGCCCAGTCATTCAAATACTCTGAATATTTATTTGACCCAGATCTGCGTGGTAATACATCCGTTCTCGACAGAAACCCTAAGACAAGACAGGAAAATGCCTTCGGGGCTACGTTTAAAAACAGATTCGACAAAAAGTAGAACAAGGACAGGCAGAGCGAATCAGTTCCAGTGCATTCTTTTACCAAAATATGTGATCCGTGCCTCGCTAGGTTTCCTCTGTGGCTTTTTCTGAAGCAGATGAGCCAAAAAAGAGAGAGAGAGAGAGAGAGAGAGAGAGAAAGAGAGAGAGAGAGAGGAATTGAAAGTTATTGAATTATCAGGGATTAATAAGACCCATAAAGGATTCTTCTCTAAATATATCTTTCTGTTTCTCTTTGATCTAGAGCCAGAAGGAGACTGGAGTGAAAGTAAGTAAAGAAAAGTGTTGAAGGAAAAAAAAAAAAAAAGAGAACAGTGTAGTTCTGTGAATTCACGGGTTTTTCACAGTTTGGTGCTACATGTTCAGACAGATTGTGATCGTAATTTTCTCATTGTTATTGTATTAAGCAGAAGAATCATTATGTGGGGGGGGGGGGGGGGGGGGGGGGGGGGGTAATCCAGACAAAAAAACAAAACAAAAACAAAACAAAAAAAAAACAAAAAAAAAACCTTCAGAGATTAATTAGTGTCTCTGTGTTGATTTTTTAGGGAGATGGTCACCCCCGCCCCCCTCAGATGGGCCCCGGGTGGACGGTCAAGACCCTTTCACTCTCACGTCGTACGGGTCTCTCCCAGACTGGTGAGACACGAAACAACTCTTCCTCCATTAATCCCAGTAAACCAAAAAAGTCTATGGACTGGTTCAGCTTGGATGCATTCCTTATCCCCATGCCATACAAAAGTGTATTTGATCCAGTAATGCACACACTGACGTATCTTAACTTGTTTTTTCATTGATACATTCTTTATGAAATGAAGTGACACGGTGGTGTGATATGAGATAAGACAAAACACAACAGTCTAAGGACAGAGCTGCCTTTTCCTGGCAGAGTTTAGAACTGTGAAGGATTAAGCGTCATTTAGCACCTGAAGTATAGGAATCCAACTTGGTCCCTGCCCACATATACAGTTCATTACCTCATCACACACACACCCCACACACACACACACACACTCACACTCACACACAGACACGTGCACGCATACACACAACATCTTCACAAAGTCAGAATTTAGGAGAAAATTTTCGTAATACTTGAAAAACTCTTCGGGGAGGGAGAAAAAAAACCCCCAAAAAGGAAGTCATGCAACACTGTTAATGTAAATTATTACAGCCAACTTTCACACACTCAGAATAAAGTCTTATCAAAGAACTTTTCTTTTCTTTTTTTTTTTTTGTATAAACAGTTTTGGGAGTGAAAGCTTTTCCACGGGTGCCTACACGACAGAGAAAGTGAAAAGAAAATAAATGAGGGAAAGAAAGAAAGAAAGAAAAAGGGAAAGAAAGAAAGAAAGCAAGTAGAAAAAGCAAGAGCAAGGTGGACAAGTTTGGATCTGTTCCTGCAGGCACAGACAATGCAAGTGTGTTAAAGTGTGTGTGTGTGTGTGTGTGTGTGTGTGGTGTGTGTGCGTGCGTGTGTGTGTGTGTGTGTGTGTGTTTGGGGTTGGGTTTCAGGAGCACTGAGCTGGACGAGGTAAGGAAGCAGCCAGAGCCTAAAAGCATTTTCGATTTTGAACCGGGACAAGGGAGCACCACAGCCAGTCGTACCCAGGTAAGAGATCCCAATTCTGGGTGAAGAATTCTCTGGGTGCCTGTCAAAGCTAAAGCACACGGAAGTGCTGGAGGGCCTCCGGGTTTCTCCTCTATTTTATGACTCATCTCTCTGTTTCGGTTCCATAAAACAGTCACACATAACAACATTGGCAAGACGCAGAGAGATATTTATCAATCTTATACTTCAGCAGAAGTGGCTTACGGACCTGAGTGTATTTGGAGGAAGTGCTAAAACAGAGAACGGCGAATGAATAGAGACAGGATTGTGTGCATGCATTCTTACTGATGATATACGCTGTTGCATTGTTAAAACTTTGCAGAAGACGACCTGCCCTCCCATGCTGCGGATAGTGTTTTGTGTCGCTCTGTGTGTGCGCTAAGGGCTTGTCAGTGTGTGGGTCCGGGTGAAGTCTTGCAAAGCATGAGACTTACAGGCCTTATTGTGTGTGTGTGTGTATGTGTGTGTGTGTGTGTGTGTGGTGTGTGTGCATGTTGGGGGAGATAGAGAGAGAGCGCAAGCTTCGCTTGTGTCAGTACCATGAAATGCTTTAAGGATGAGCTGATGTCTTGTGGTTCTGCTCTGTTAAAACAGGAACTTGTTTGGGTCTGATGTTAGATATTCACAAGGAAGCACGTGGCACCACTTTCCCGTTTACCTCTTTAAAAAGGGAACGACAGTGTGTGTCAGTGACTCCGTCCTCTGTCTGTCCTCCCTCTCTCTCTCTCAAAAAAAAAACTCATTTCAATCGTCCAATCATTTCCTCTGTCCACAGGTGGGTTATAGCAACCTCACTCGGCCCTGTCACTTGGCGCTGACGTGAGCGGCCAAGTTTTCAAACTTTTACACAAACGTGCGTCACTGTTTAAAGAGAACAGGTTATGTTATTGCTAGTTTATGTAACAGCTTGCGGACTTCAGTCTATTTAGTCTACGGTCTGTGCTCTGAGACGGAGACTTATGGCTTTCCCTTTGATTGGGTTTAGGGTAACCAGTGTGGATTTTAATGACCTCAATAAAGCCCAGATTGTAACGATGTCAGGTCAAATCTGTCCCAATAACAATTTTACAGAGGTCTGTTCTGTCACACTATCACAAATAAGGGACTGATGTGTGTACTCCCTCTGTGCCTGTGAGTGAGTGAGAGAGAGAGAGAGAGAGAGAGAGCTTTGCTTGTGTCAGTACCATGAAATGCCTTGAAGATGAGCCGTTTTAACACTAATCTAGTGATTAAAAGTTGAACATATTCGTTGGACTCTGTGAATGTCAGACTGACAGGTCGTTAGACTCTGGGCTGAGCTGACCTTGACATAGAGTGTATACGTGAGGGGGCGAGAGATAGAGAGAGAGAGAATGAAAAGAAAGAAAACGATTGTTCTGTTCTCACTGTAATCCCTCCTCGGCCAGAGATGTCTTGTGATTCCGATTAGCCTCATTAACCGCTTGTTGGGTCCGACACCCTTGGACGCGCCTCATATCGCTCCGGAAAAGGGATATGAGAAACATCCACACGCCACACAAAACTTTTCCTTCTCGCACGCGCGCATCGGTTACAATCGTCAGTCTCTCCATCTGGGACCACGCTCGCGCCGGGTGAAGTTATCGGTCCTGTCCGTTTCGTGGTAATGAATGGCGGAGCGGCTGCCGCTCACGCCGGATATCTGCTCTCTGGTCTATGTGCAATTCGTTCTGCCAAAGAATTTCCCTGAACACGACGAGGGGAGAGGGAAGCAAGAGCTCTTTCGGAGCTTTTGCCCTTTTAAAGCCGTGTGTTACATGAACGTGTCCGCCTGAAGCTTGTTTTCGCTCAGAAGCTGTGCTGACGTTCACGTGTTTGTTTAGAGGTTTAAGTCTTTTTTTTTTTTTTTTTTTTTTGCCTTCTGCTTTTTTTTCTTTTAAGTTTGTCGCTTGTAGGGATCGGGGGAGGTGAAACAGTTCTACTTTAATTTGGGTCTCGGAGTACAGTTTGGATACAGTTTGGATATTCGTGTGTGTGTGTGTGTGTGTGTGTGAGAGAGAGAGAGAGAGAGAGAGAGAGAGAGAGAAATTGCGATAGCCTATAGAACAAATGTTAATACGTAAATGCATACCATTGTGATGTTTATTGCAGTGAGCTCGTGAGACGTGTATATGCGAGATATCTCATTTTTCATTACTAAGGACTGCACAGCACAACTTGTAATGAAAACTACGAGTTTAATCCTCTCTTCTGTGCTTAGCATCACCTGTTTCGAAATGCTTTCCAGTTCATCTGTAATATGTTCATAAATTCATAATTTAAGATCAAGATGTAATTAAAAAAAAAAAACAGAAGAACGGTAAGAAGTATTGAGGAAAAAGAAGTTTTCAGAAGTCCTGCAATGTCTATAATGTTCTGAAATACTTGATCAATCTCACGTGATTAAAACTGTGAAGGTGTCTTCTCTGTAAGTCGTTCTAGAGTAATATTCAACACAATTTTTTTATGTGTTTGTGTTTGTCAGACTCAAATTCAGAAGCCCCTAAACCGGACCCCTGTGGCACCTCCCCGTTCTCCTTCTATAGAGGTGAGTGTCAGTTGACTCAGTCAAGCACACAGGCGTGAGAGTAATCCGTCTTCCTCTTGTCTCCACACTGTGTGCACAGAACTATGGCTACCCAGGAAAAAAAAAACAACAGTCCTGGACATGTCTTTGACGTAAATTCAACTAATCTGGGAAAAAGTGAGCTGTCAAAAAGGGTTGCAGACAGTTTTTTAGATGTATTTTCCTGATGTTAATGCAGTGGGTGTAACTTCATTCTATGACTTTTTTTTTTTTGTTAGTTTGTTTGTTCAAAACCAACAAAGCCAGTGATTGAGCGAAGTTAGGCAGACTTTTCCATTTTCAAAATGCTACTGGTTTTGAACGCGCAAAATCGTGTTAATGCGTGTAAAGTTGAAAACAGACAGTATCTTGATTGTGTGATGCATCAGTCTTCAATCACAGATCATTCATCTGACAGGACGATGATGGTAATGATGTGACATTGTGTTGAATATTCTATCATGTGTTATGTCCTTATGTCATGTGACCCCTTTGCTGGCGTTGCGTTGCCTAGGCGACGCTGGTCTCGGAACTGAACCGCCTAGAGGCGGAACTGGACTCAGATATTCGGGGTTTGGAGAGGAAGCTGTCCCAGAAGCAGCAGCAGAGAGGCAGGGGTGAGGTACTGAACCCCTCCTCCCCCCTCCAGACTACGCTGACATCGCTTGCACCCCCAAATACCCCCCCCCCCCCCCCCCCCCCCCCCCCCAACCCGTATAGCACCTGTGTTGCTTCTGCCGCCCTGTAGCACTTCCTCAGCAGCTCTCCTCCAGCTCTGGCCCCCCCACACCCCCTGCCTGATCTGGTCAAGACTGGCAGCACAGAGAGAAAGAGGTCCTCTCACCCAGTCACCTCAGACCACTGTCAGTGAGCGAGTGTGTGAGTGAGAGAGAGAGTGAGAGAGAGAGATTTTGTGATTCTCACAGATTGAATGAGTGAGTACGTGAGTGAGTGAGCGAGTGAATGAATGAATGAGTAAATGAGAGAGTGAGAGAGAGAGAGACAGTTCGAGTGAGTGAAGGAGTGAGAGAGTGAGAGAGAGTTTGTGAGTGAGTGAGAGAGAGTTTGTGGGTTAGTGAGTGAGTGAGAGACTGAGAGAGAGAGTTTGTGAGTGAGTGAGTGAGTGAGTGAGAGAGTGAGAGAGAGTTTGTGAGTGAGTGAGTGAGTGAGTGAGTGAGAGAGTGAGAGAGAGTTTGTGAGTGAGTGAGTGAGTGAGTGAGTGAGAGAGAGTGAGAGAGAGTTTGTGAGTGAGTGAGTGAGAGAGTGAGAGAGAGTTTGTGAGTGAGTGAGTGAGTGAGTGAGTGAGAGAGTGAAAGAGAGTTTGTGAGTGAGTGAGTGAGTGAGTGAGAGAGTGAGAGAGAGTTTGTGAGTGAGTTAGAGAGTGTGAGAGAGTTTGTGAGTGAGTGAGTGAGAGAGAGTTTGTGAGTGATGGAATTTATTAGTGATTTTATAGAGTGTTAGAGACTGACTGATAGATAATAACAATAGATAGTGACCTCACAGTAAGTGAAGCGATATGATTTGGACTCCTTACCACTACAGTAAACTGAGCTGTTGCATTGACTTTCATGGTCACATACCACAAGTATTGAATTACTGTTCGTGTGGTGGTCATCTTCCAGCTCTGTCTACACCTGGACCCCTCTCTCACTGTGTTCTGGCCCACAAAAAAGAGACACGCCGTCCCTGTTTTGTGCTCTGTCGATCCCTCCCTGATTTTACATAGCTTTACCGGATTGGACGTTCATCCAGATGACGTGCTGACGGACAGCTATGCATGCCAATGCTTTCTGACAATGTTCGTACGCTTGCCCTCTTTGTTCCGTCGGACTGCCAATCGTGGATGCCTGCGCCAGATCGCCTGCTCATATCAAACCAGCATGTCAATGCCAGTACTCAAATCCAGACTGCATTCCTCTGACAGTTCTCCTCTCTTACTGTCTGTGATATTTCACAGAAACTTGAATTTGACTCAGTGACACATGACCCCCCCCCCCTCTTTTTGCTCGAATTACACTGTTTTTTGCATAATTCTCACTCTGATGACATTGTTTCTTTTTCTACCATCAGCCTGCTGCTCTGTGGCTTTGATTGATTTACTGTGTAAAATAATTATTGTCAGATTCAGTTCATTCATGCATTTCTCTCTCATGGAACATCTTTGGGCTTTGTAAGGTGATTATAATCCATGGAGTTTAGGACCCAGGGGACTTGTGCTCCCTGATTGGGAGTGGTCACCACCCTCTGCAAAATTTCCTCTTGACTTTTCTCAGAGATTCTGGCTTTGTGTGTGTGTGTATGTGTGTGTGTGTGTGTGTATGTGTGTGTGTGTGTGTGTGTGTGTGTGTGTGTAAGAGAGAGAGAGAGAGCTGAGGGAAATACGCTGAGTTCAATGTAATCTCCTTTTACAGGGAGTGAGGAGCAGGTCTGCAGAAACTTCTCCAGCGACCAGGAGAGCCCAGGACAACAGGTGTGTCTCCTTCTCTCTCTTCCCCTCTCTCTCTCTCTCTCTCTCTCCCTCTCTCGTCCTCCCCTTCCCTCTCCCTCTCTCCTTCTCTCTCTTCCTCTCTCCTTCTCTCTCTCTCTCTCTCTCTCTCTCTCCTTCCCCTTCCCTCTCTCTTCTTCTTCTTCTTCTTCTTCTCCTCTCTCTCTCTCTCTGTCTCTCTACCTCTCTCCCTCTCTCTCTCTCTCTCTCATCCTCCCCTTCCCTCTCCCTCTCTCTCTCCCCCCTTCTCCCTCTCTCTCCTTATTCTCTCTCTCCTTCACTTTCTCTCTCTCTCTCTCTCTGTTTGTAAGAGTCTGTGTGTGTATGTTTACAGGAAACTTGGCCTCACACACAGATTGGCTCTATCCCTATGACAAAAAGACCTTTAATGTAGTAGCAAGTGTCAGATTTGTGACAAATGAGATGAAGTGGTCTGTCTTTGGCCAATCACATTCTTCTCCACAAGACCTCAGATCCACATCTATGGAAAAAAAAAAGAAAAAAATATATATAAATGCTCGCTCAAAGCCTCAGTATCCACTGCCAAATTTAAAACTGATCTCTTTAGCAAATGTAAGATTATAACTATATTTTATATTTGTGGCAAATTTACTGCCTACATTTCAGAATTTTTAGACATTGGTTGATGTTCGGGTCCTTTAAAAAAACATTTTAGAGCAAAAACGGTTTTACTTGCATCAGTAATCTGAAGCTGGCCCTCGATAAGGCTTTTTTTTGTCTTGTCATAGAGTTCAGATATTAACTTCGCCCGTTAAAAAAAGTGTTGGTCTATAGCTTTGCAGTACAGTGTCAGAGTGACTTTTTATACGGTCAAATCTCAACCACTTCACTGTCTATGGAAGCTGTTGGTAAATGGTTGAATGATTAGCTTGTGTGTGTGTGTTGGGGGGGGGGCAAATTTCTTCCCCCCTACGGAGCTCTGTGTGTGGTCCTGGAGCTCTGTGTGTGTGTATGTGTGTGTATGTGTGTGTGTGGGTGTGTGTTTGTGTTTTGTTAGTACATGCTGTCACAGTTAAGTGCCTCTTGCTCCAATACTTGCTCTGTCATTGTATCAGCATTTACTGAGTGTGTGTGTGTGTGTGTGTGTGTGTGTGTGTGTGTGTTGGGAAGCACTGAAGAAAAGCTTTCTCTTTTTCATGCTGGGAGGATTCTGTGCTGTCTATTTTCTCTAAACTCAACATTCAGGGTTGCACTGTGGAGACAGCAGTGGTGTCCAGAGTGTGTGCATGGGGCAGACCTGTATTGTCAGTGCATAGCACAAGTTCTAATAACGCAGTGAATTTTCTTTCTTTACTGTAGTACCGTCATCTCCACTGTTTGTCAGGACAGGACTCGTGTGTGGTGTCTGTGTGTGTGTGTGTATCTGTGTGTCTGTGTGTGTTTAAGAGAGAGAGAGAGAGAGAGAGAGAAAATGAATGTGTATTAGGGTGTGTGTGTCTGTGTGTGTGTGTGTGTGTGTGTGTGTGTGTGTGTGTGTAAGAGAGAGAGAGAGAGTGAGAGAAAATGAACGTGTGTATGTGTTTGATGTAATCTTTCACATTCATTTCTCTCAGATGCTATTTACTAAGATGAGTTCATGCTTAGTCTTGGTACTCCATGTTATCCTGTCTTCCCAGTCTTCTCCTCCTCCTCTACGCTCCTCCACAAACCTCCACAATCCTGCACATGCCCTTTTCTCCACGGTCATGTCAATTAAATAAAACATTTAATACACAACAGCAGAAGACAGATTGTGGTTCAAGTGCGATGCCTCCTCCTCGAGCAGGAAACATTCAGTCAAAACCTGAGTAGTGAAGAAGTCTCCAAGAGAACGCAGAGAACAGTTTCTGGAGCAAGTGGAGAACAGTACAGTTGTAGAGCGGTGTTCATCAGTTCAGACCTCATGAGGTCATTTTCATCGGCTTTGCATTGGTACGACCCATTCAGGCGGTGGATGATTAAAAATCAGTTATGCTAATACAAGGTTACCACAAATATGCGCAGGGCAGAGGTGACTTAAGGACTGGGTGACACACAAAAAAAGAAAAGAATAGGAAATCAGGGAGAAAAAAGGCACTGCTCTGGAACATTCTAGAGCTATTCTGTATTCTGCACTGCTAGAACATGTGTCTGACAGTATATTGACAGAAACAAACCTAGATTCTGCACTGCTGCAGCATGCGTCTGAATGTATAGTGACAGAAATAGAGCTATTCTGGATTCTGCAGTGCTATGGCATGCGTCTGAATGTATAGTGACAGAAATAGAGCTATTCTGGATTCTGCACTGCTAGAGCATGCGTCTGATAGTATGCTGACAGAAATAGAGCTATTCTAGATTCTGCACTGCTAGAACATGCGTCTGGTAGGTTGTGAATGTGTCTGAAGAATTTTGAGAGCATATTTAAGCTGAAACCCTGGGAGAATGGCATCCTTAAAAAGTGATAGATACACATGGATGGATGGATGGATGGATGGATGGACGAATAGACAGATGAATGAGTTTTATGTGAGTGAGAGACAGGCCTTACATGGCAGTCAGCAGTTCTGTGACAACCAATTGTTGGAGTCGAAGCGCTCTGTGATTGGCTGCTTTAAGGCTGGTCGACAGCAGCCCATTGGCTGTTTGCCTGTAGCCCTCACGAACTGCTCTTGGAGTTCCAAACACAGAATCAGTTGCATAACTGCATGCTAAAATAAATGTAAAAGATGTAAAAAAATTTTTTAAAAAAGGCATAATTTAATTGTATAACAATATTAAACCAAGCACATGCCTTTAAAATGGAACATAATCATTTGGAGATGGTTGTTTGGAGTTGATGATGAGTCAGATTGTCAGTGTTGCTTGTAGAGGTTTTTTTTTTTATTCTGCTTTTTTGCCTTTCTTGGACTTTTCTGTCCTGTCTCTTCTATCTGTATAATATCATCTGCATGTGAACAAGCAGCTGGTCCAGAGGAAGTCAGACCCACGTGACAAATGCAGGAGAGCCAAAGAATCCAGTCTGCGGAGGAGCGTGTGTGTGTGTGTGTGTGTCTGTGTGTGTGTGAGTGTGTGTGTGCATATATATAGTGAGCATATATGTATGTATATGAATGTATGTGTGTGTGTAT
>NC_044495.1:59280404-59307904 GCF_902362185.1 Chanos chanos | reverse complement strand
AAACGTTGATTTGAATCACTTTTTTCATAAACCTTACATTCTCAGAACATTGTACTGTAATGTTTTTTTTTGTTTTTTTCCCTTCGAAATCTTTTCGCTTTCCTCAGTCTCCATGTCTCCTCAGTCTGTGTCACTGTACCATACATCCCTTTTACTGTACAGTCATTTGAGCCCTGATTCATTGAATTCTGGGCAACGGCGAGAGAGAAAAAAAAAGCTCATTGTTTGTGGAGATCCGCTTTTGCTTGGGGGGGGGGGGAAAGCCACTGATAAGTGATTTTTTTTTTTGTGTTGGCACAGATGAGAGCAGCGAGGGCCAAATTTGATTTCCAAGCACAATCACCCAAGTGAGTATAATTTCATTTCTTTTCCTCTCTCTCACAGGCCCCTCCCTCCTTTCTCCCGCTCACTCACAGATTAACTGTGTAGCGTTAGTGGAAATACCAACCAAAAAGAAAAATGTTTTAGCATGGGGCACATGCAGAAATATCAGAGTTTTTCTCAGATGCACACATCCATCATACCAAAAGTGTCAAAGCATCTTAACCACTACCTGTACTCACCCTCTGCAAATACATGCATAAATGAAAGTATTTATATTCTTTGTAATGGCGATGAACATTAGTATTAGTAGTAGTAGTAACAGTATTTTTACTGTTGTTGTTGTTGTTGTTGTTTTATTCATGTTGTTGTTAATCGTAGTAACAGTAATAGAAGCAGTAGTAGGAGGTAGATTCCGTAAGATTTTTACAGTTAACTTTTAAACAGCTGACTCTTCGTAGATGTGTGTTGTTTGGTTGTGAGCAGCATGAAGGGAAAATTCCGGAAGAGTGTGTTGGTAGAATGCTATTTGGGTTATTGTTCCGCTTGCCCCCGTTTCAAAAGCAGGGCATGTGAGCATTCCATCCTGTCAGCTGAGACTAACAGAAGAGAGGCGTTTTTCGTTTCACTGAAACTGTAAACTTGTCAAACTTTGATGGCTTTACCTCGACTGTTTGACGATGAAGCTTAAGCACCAGTTGTGGTTAGAGTGTGTTCCCTGGCCATTCTGGTCGTTGAGTCTTGTACTGTAAAAGTGATGTGACTGGTGAATAGGGTTTGAACGGATTTGCAGAAACCCGTTTTCTGGGGCGCCTGGTTTTACGCTTGAGGAAAAAAATCAGAGATCTTAGCCATTATCTCTAATTGTTTCTTTTTTTTTTGATCATTATCAATTCTGATATTAGCATTGTAATTATTATTACTCTTCAGCCGGTCCTGAGTAAGTTGTCTCTTAACCTCTGACCTTTGACCCCGCCTCCAAAGGGAGATGACCCTACAGAAGGGTGACGTGGTGTACATACACAGGCAGGTGGATGGCAACTGGTTTGAAGGAGAGCATCATGGGAGAGTGGGCATTTTCCCCACCAGTTACGTGGAGGTGAGTGAAAGTCTACCCCACTGTACCTCTCTACATTTCTCTTACTTTTTGGGTTTTTTTTCGTGTGTAATTCTAAACCTCTCTCATCTGTTCTCCTCCTTCCTCGTTTAGATCATTCCCCCCACAGAGAAGCCCACGCCCATAAAATCCCCCGCTGTGCAGGTGTTGGAGTACGGGGAGGCTGTCGCCCTGTTTAACTTCAATGCTGACCTCCCCGTTGAGCTGTCGTTTAGGAAGGTGAGAAATACACTAGCTGCAGGTGGCTCAGTTCACACTGAAACACACACAGTAGCATTAGCTGTTTGCTAGCAGGAAACATAAAAGCTGCCACTGAGAGAACTAGTTTCTCTTTATCTCCCAGTTTAGTTTTTCCTGATTCGTTTTGATTCAGTTCAATTCGATTCAGTTCAGTTCAATTAAATTTTAAACAGGTTTTGCATGCATAAGGTACTTGCACTCCTAAAACAATCAAAAGTATGAAAAATATAAATCACACAGGCCTCAGGCCAGTTAAGAAAAGAAACAACAATAAAAATAATAATGATCTCTCTCTTTCTCTCTCTCTCTCTCTCTCTCTCTCTCTCTCTCTCTCGCTCTCACTCTCTCCCTCTCTCTCTCTCTCTCTCTCGCTCTCACTCTCTCCCTCTCTTTCTCTCTCTTTCTCACTCTTTCCCTCTCTCTCTCTGTCTCTCTGTCTCTCTCACTCTCTCCCTCTCCCTGTCTCTCTCTCTCTCTCTCTCTCTCTCGCTTTCTCGCTCTCTTTCGCACTCTCTAACTCTCTCTCTCTCTCTCTCTCTCTCTCTCTGTCTCTCTCACTCTGTCCCTCTCTCCCTCTCTCTCTCTTTCAGGGAGAGGTGATCTCTGTGATCAGGCAAGTTGATGACCACTGGTTGGAAGGCAGGATCCCGGGGACCACACGGAGCGGAATCTTCCCCGTCAACTACGTCCAGGTGAACAAAATGCCTCGCACGAAATCTAGCGACGAGCACCCCAAATCGCCCCTGTCACCCACCTCACCCGTGTCCCGCAGTCCGGGACTGCCAGCGCACTCTCCCTCTCCGCGTTCACCCCTCTCCTCCGCCTCCATCACCCCCGAACCTCTCCCGCCTTCCCCCAAACACTTCGCAGCCAGCCAATCACGCTCCCCGCTTTCACCCGCTCAGTCCGCCCACGTAAAACAGCCGACCAATCACTGGCCCCACTCGCCTGGCCCCGCCTCACCCACGCCGAACAACAGCAACCACTGGAGCGGATCGCATCCTGCTGCTCACAGCTCATTGGGTACAGAAGCAAACTCGCCCGTGGCACCGTCCAATCATGTTCCGGCGTCTCCCCAGGGCCCAGGAATACCGTCCAGTATCGGTGCCAAACCTGCATATTCCACCCAGGTAGAGTTTTTCTTTCATAGCAAGCTCTTTTTAAAGTATATGATGAACAAATATGTGTGTAATACAGTGACACTTTCTTCCCTTTTTGACACCGTTTTATGTAGGAGGGGATGAGAACGCATCCTCCTCAACCATACACGCACATTAAGACCCCGCCCACAAAAACGACCCTGGCCAAGAGTGGCTCAACAGTGGTCCCACGGCAACCGTGAGTTTCACAGTTGGATTCAAACGATCATGTCCTCAGTTTGACTTGACGGTTACTCGTCTGCAAATGTAGAATTCAGCAACATTTCAAAACAGCAAACAGATCTTGTGACACTCTCCAGAAACCGATCGGTTTTATTCAGATTTTCTCTACCTATCCTAGGTTTCAGTCACTTTCTCCTTCTCTTTGTCTATGCCCTTTTCCTTTCTCTCCTTTTTCACCTGTTCTCTCCATCTTTCCATTCAGATACAAAGCTGTGTATAATTACAAGCCGCAGAACGTGGATGAGTTGGAGCTGAGAGAGGGAGACATCGTACAGGTGATGGAGAAGTGTGATGACGGATGGTTTGTAGGTAAATGTCCTGTTCTTTAAAATAAAAACAGAGGCAAAAACAAAAATAACTCCTGCACACCCTCTGTAACCTTGGTTCCATTTGAGATGGTGCAGTTTGTTCTCAACACTGTGACCTCTGACCTGCCCTCATCTTCTGTGTGTCCAGTCCATGTTGAAGTGTCTACTGAAGAGCAAGGGGTAGCTGTCGCTTGACTGTGGTTATTGTGTGGTGTGACTGCCACCTGCTGGTCTCTCTGTGATGCTGCGAGTATCTGATTTAGTTGAGCAGCTGCTGGTTGAATCCTACCCATCTTTCCTGATCTGACAGAAGTTTTGTTTTGTGTTGTGTTTTTACCTCAGGTACGTCTGAGAGGACTCATGCCTTTGGAACGTTTCCAGGCAACTATGTGACACCAGTTTAAAAATCACTCTGAAGATGTTTGACTTTTTTTTTTTTTTTCCTTTTTTTTTTTTTTTTGTGGCGAGCTTGCTTTGATCGTCGTAGCAACTGACACTGCGCTCACGGCCGCTAATCAACAGTTTATATCTCCGCTTCCTCCACACAAGCACGCACGCACACACATGCACACGCACACGCACACACAGACACACACACTCAACACCCTCAAAATTCCCACTTCCTGGCTTCTCTCTGGACCAGGCACTACATGCATGCACTCCCTTCACATGGAAGCCACGGTTACCCCAGCAACCACCACCGTGGACACACTGGGCACTGACTCGCAGAAGTGCGTGAGTGTCTGTGTGTGTGTGTGTGTGCGTGTGTGTTTTCTCACATTACGAGCACAAGTGCTTTGTGTGTTGTTTTGTGTGGGCGTCATTTGCGTGTGTTGTCACGAGCACCAATCTGACAGACGCTGATGACGTTGGGTCTCCTTGAAACTAAAGGACTTTTGGGGGCGGGTTCAACCCCTGAAATCAACCAATGACTGAAAAGCTGCATTTAAACACTCATTAACCAAGGAGATTTTACTGGACACATTTTGTTCATAAGGGGTGTCTTTCTGACATCGTTCATTGACCGATGTCTACCGGCTCTCCAAAAAAAAAGCCCGACTGAGTTTCTAGAAAGTTCTTCTCTGTCATCACGTTCCCTCCCAGCGCACACTAATGAACACACCAGTTTCACCCACCCCTTTTGCTCTCTCTCTCTCTCTCTGAGTGCTCTGAATTACTCAAGTAAACTTTGTTTTCCGCTCTGGGTTTCAGATTTGTGACAGGACTCTTCGCGAAAGACAAACCAGAGGATTTAACCCTGAACACTCCTGAATATTAGATTTAGTTTAATTTTTTTTTTTTTTTTTTAAATAAATGACCACAGGTATCAGCTGTTGTTTTACGCTTTGCTGATCTTCACTCCATGTTTAACCTACACCGTGGTGCAGTGTGTAAACTTACATCATGTCAGTTTCTTCAAACGCTCCCTTTTTTTCTTTTTGTTTTTTTCTTTTTGGTTTTTTTTTGTTCCTCTCTGTCCTGATTGGGACTGCTATTCAAGTTTACAGCACGCTTTGTTTAAAAAAACTCACCTCACAGCATTTTTGGGAATGTGTTAAATAGAGAGTGGATGGAACATGGCAGAAAAGCCCTGCCATGGTCTCAGTACAGACCCAGATTATACACAAGAGTCTGGTAATGTCTCCGGAGCTAAAGGTTTATTACCACAGAACTCTGTGATCGGAGATGATTATGAATGACAGGGATGACCGTTCCGATAAATATGAATTAAAACAACACTTACAATCTATAATTTTAATCAAGAAATCTTCAGAACTGACACACGATACGCTTAACGCTTAAAGGAATCTCTAACACTGTACTGCTTCACAATGTTCACACAGAATTAACAAGTTTGTTTTTCAGGCATTTAACTGTAATTCTTAGATTTGTGATCGGCTTTGAGAAAAGAAAAGAAGCAGTAAGATTTGAGAATGGATTGGCCACTGTTTGGAGTTTTGGTTTGCGTATTTTTTTTGTTTTGTTTTTTGTTTTAATCAAGTAAAGGCCGTTAGATAATTGCTATGGGACTGCAGCCAAAGGTAACCGTCGCTAATGGTAACATTCCAGTAACCCACGGCAACTTGCCAGGTACACTCCTGCCGTTCTGGGTATCTGTGTCTATATGAAGATGAACAAACAGATCAAGTTTTCTGTATGTTAATAAGTGGGAACATGAAAACATACAACCCAGAGAGAATTTATGGTATATCCAAAACAGTTTCATCAAGATTACACACAGAATATGTCACTACACAATACGTGGTTTTATTTCATATAATTGCTTATTATACGGTTCCTTAGAGGGCTGCCGAAAGTTCCATTGAATTGATTGGGCCATCCCAACGTTTGGAGGTCCGATATTTTTGATAATGACCGCTGCCATTGGCAACGGGTTTACTGCTTCTGATTCACATCTTTCATATCATTCTGCAAGTAGTCCGTTTACTTATTTATTACCGGAAATTCATGGTAATAATCGGGTATGTCCGACAATACCCTGAAAAATGTTTCTGCGGTCAAAGACAAAAAATGAATGGGGGCATCAACTTCAGCTTCCTCCGAGATGTGCCACTGATTCTCTCCAACTGCACCATTAATGGAAACATTCAATTTAATATCAATAAAGAGAATGATAGCCTATTAATCTGCAACAAGTTGAGGAGTCTGAAAATCTGCAACTTAAAAGTTTTATTTGCTAGAGGGGCTATTTTTCTCAGCGGAAGCCACGAAACGGCAATAAAATCATTAGAATGAAATATTGTGTGAAGTTTCTTTTATCATCTTGGCAAGTAACCGTATAATAAGCGGGATAATGTATAGTCCGCCAGTCATTATCGAAAAATAAATCTCTTCAGGACGATGCAAGACCATTCCGCTGGGCGTCGGGATATATTTTTCAATAATGACCGGCAGACTATACATTATCCCTTACGTAGGTGTGGTTCTAGTCCATATAAGAAGTCTGTATAATTGTTTCATAAATAAAAGATGACTATCTGTAATTAGCTTTGGCTGAAGTACCAAGACCAGGATGATTTGGTCACCAGCTGTCAGGCAAGCCTTTATTTTTTTTTCTTTAGGACCAGAGGAAAATTCGTAACACTATTACAAATAGCTGAAGATGGCGGTCACATTACCATGGGACTTGGTAGGGTTTTTTGATTGAGGCTTCGACCTAAAGATTTCTGACATACTGCTCTACCTGTTTGTCTTCTTGTTTCTGATAAGCAAGAAAAAAAGAGCTGATATTTACCCTGAAATGCATTGTACAGATCTAAACACACTTACTGCAAAAAAGTAATAATAATAATGATGATGATAATAATAATAATAATAATAATAATAATATATTTTTATTGACCACACGTGTATTTCAGTATCTATGGTACTCACGGATTTTGATAATCAAATAAATATATTCATTGCTTTAAAAGACTGGTTATGAGTGATATTATTCATATGAGATGGATTTCATGGTAATTTTTGTTTGTTTCTAGCACCAGAATATTACACTCAATCATAAAATCAACAGAGTAAATCAGGTTTTATCAGTGGTAGAATTCTCGCCTGCCATGCGGGAGGCCCGGGTTCGATTCCTGGCCAATGCAGAGACACTGTTATTTGGGGCAGGAGGAAGACTGCTCCTGTGTCTGGTGTGTGTGTTCACTACTGGTGTGTTGGATGGGTTAAATGCAGAGGACAAATTCACTGCTCACTGTTCACAGTGTGTGAAACTTAACTAACTTTCTCCCTATGTACTGTGAGTGTGAGTGTCTATATTTCTCTGTATGTCTGTGTATGTGTTTTATGAACTTACTGCTGGAAGTGCTTGGCAAGCAATTGAATCTTGAATCTTATAAGTGCACGATCCGTCCTGGAACCATGATCCATTCTGCACACGCGCACGCTGATGCTTAGGGTTAGGGTTAATATAAATAAAACTTTCAGTACACATAATAATACACATACACATAATGTAATATAGTTTCATGTTTTTACATTAATGATTTTATAGCAAACATAATGTAAAATAATGGTTTTCTGGAAATTGTAAGGTTAAGTATAATTACATTGAATAATTTTAGTGATATACGTGCACACATACCAATCATAGGTCAAAACATTACTAAATTTGGCTGAATTATGAAACCCAGAAGTGATACTAAATGAAGAGCCAGAATTCCCATCACTATCTCCTATGGGAGTGTCGCCATCCTGTTCTTTCTACTGCTCTGGTACTGGTTAGTCCTGCAGTAAACCAGCAAGTGAAAAACCCAGGAGGCGAAGAGGAAAGAGACTATAGCAGGAAACAGTTGTAGCAAGCTAAGTTTACCAGTTTGATGAGCAGTTAATTTCCCCTGTGTGCGTGAATCAAAAAGAAGGCGCATGTTTTACATGTCTTTGTGTTTCATGCGAAATGATATTGCCACTCTAGCCATTCATTCTAGTATGAGGGGTGAAAATAACAAAAATTAACTGTTAAAAAGGAAGTGATGAAAATGCATGTGAATTGAAAAACAGAGCGGTAAAAATGGATATGAACATAACAAAAAAAGAGAGATAAATTATCAAGTGATTTGATTAATTCAAAACCGATTTGATTAAAACAGTCGTGATATGATGAAAACAGAGCCATGTTTCATCATTTTCATTCATCGTTCATCACGCACAACACAAACTTGCCATTTATCTTTTAAGAAAAGCAGCCTAAAGGGTGGAAGTAACAAACATTAAATGATAAAAATGGAGGTGATAAAAATGCATGTGCATCAAAAAATATAGGGGTAAAATGTATGTGAGCTGAAAAATAGAGTGATAAATTGTCAGCTGATTTGATAAACTCAGCAAGCAATTTTTGTTACTTCAGTGTATCATTTACAGCAAGTACTTTTTGTTACTTCCGCCCAAACTGTCAATCACAAACCACGCCCACTGAAGAACTGATGGAGTTTTTAGCTCTCAACTTCAAGGGAGCTGAGGACGTTGTGACACTGCTTAGAAGCTGAAATTAAGGCGGCAAGTTCAGTGGGTGTGGTTTGTGACTGATATTTTGGGTAGAAGTCTGTTCATTTGGATCTTCTCCTAATCATTGGTCACTCATTAAAGTGCTGCCAGAAATGTATATGTTGCTATATGTCTTGTTTTACTACAGAAAATATCATATTTTACCCATTAATGGAAAGCATGTTATGATATCACACAAACATGCATCCTATGCTTCATTTAACTTGAAATTTGTCAAGATGTTGCTAAATTAACAGTTTTTGCTATGCCCGTTTTTCAGTTGAGGGGGTCTTGGTTTCAAAATAAAGAATAAAAGCCAATGAAGTCAACAACAACTACTATTATTTGTTTCAAAAGTCCTAATACTAAAGAAAAATAGTATCTGTTGGTGGCTAACAGATCTAAATGTTCACTCTCGCAATTGCCTCTTTCTATTTGTAATCTCCATGTTTTATATCTCAGTATCTCTCAGCTCACTACTAGGCCTACCTTCTAGGGCAGTGGTTCTCAAACGTTTTTGGCTTAAGTACCCCTTGAGCAGGCTGCAACATTTTGCTTTAAAGTAATGTGAAATGGTAAGTAGCCCAGAGGAATCCTTCAAGCCAGTAGGCTTTGCAAAAGTGAAGCAGGCTTCGGAGCTTCGGTATCGAATGTCCCATCACAAGTTTTTACCTGGAACGTCTCTGCTTTTATTCCCGTATTGTTTATAGGATCCCCATCAGCCAAGCTGTACAGCCTCGCTATTCTTCCTGGGGTCCGAAAAGTAAAAAAAATCATAATAATCAAGTTGAAAATACATTACATTGCAAGAATCATCAAAGTCAAATGCAAAAAAAAAAAGAAGAGAGAGAAAGCAACTACAAGTACACAAAAATGAATTTTATGAATAAAAAAGACAAACATTAAAACACAGTCATTATGAAACACACTAAAACAAAACAGGTATAAAAAGAAAAAAAGTAAATAGTATAAATGCACCCACTGACAAAGATAACACTTAGAGGTGTAACGATGCATTGTAGCACGATACATCACAGTACAAAAATATGACGGTACGCATCGTATAAATTGGACGGTTCCATCGTGTAAGTTGGACGGTTTTGATCATCAGCTCCAATTCTATTCTTGTATTATTATCATTACTAAACATACATGTTATTTCAAATGTTTAGACATACACATATAACAAACACTAAACTTACATTTCATTATCGGTAGTAAATAAATATATACAACGAAAGTTGTTATCTGTATCATTATTTGTGTTACAAGTGCAAAAACCTTCGGGATTTCTAAATACCCAGGTACACTGTAATACCTCGATACCGTCCAATGCTACTTTGAACCCACATACAGTATCTTGCATAAGCAATAACGTAGGGCTACCCTATCTTTACTCAGCCTACAACTAATAAAGATTGTTTTCAAACCAATGGTACTACGAGACGAGTTAAATCCTGGGCTATAAATCAGTAAAACGGTTGTTTGGGCAAGCAGTACTTCCCCAGCAAAGTGAATTACCCTGTCTAAGATTGCTGGCATTTACTGTCAGTCACTTTGTCAGACAAATCCAGAGAAAGCTTTGGCCACTGATGTCTTCGATAGAATACACCCGCCTCGTAGAAACAGAACAATTTGATCACCACGATGTCTGACAACCAAAATTAGATTTCCCATTCATTCACTACTGAGGACGTGGTGAATGATTTAGAGGGCGAAGCCCAGACTGAAGCTTAACGGAGAACCGAGCGATATTGGATAAAATGTGTTTTCTCCCCTCATGCTCTCTGTTACCACATTGTTTAATGGGTGTAGGAAACGATCGGATTTTGTGACTCACATTAATCCATAAAACATACAATAAGATGTACTATATCTCCTAGATCTCCTTGGTATGTCAAAATCAAATTTTATGACTTTTTCAAAACTTTCAGTGAATTTTACTGATTTAATCGCGGTGAAACTGCACGTGACGTGAAATGAGGATTCGAGTTAAAAAACGTTCAACTCGAGGAAAAATTTCGCCTATCCAAAGTAGGGCTAAGACACCGTTACTGAGAGGTGAAAAACAAATAAAAAAAAGAAGTAGGCCTGATAAAGAAGGAGGAAGAAGTGATAACAGACCCCTGGGATGCCTGAGCAGTAACATCAGTGAGAAAACAGAGACTAATCCACAGATGTATATTGTGATATTAAGAACACCTAAAAACAATCTAAATACCACACGCAGAGACCACCATATGCACCACCACACCCAGGAGCACAGCCAAGACAATGCCCTTGACAACCACACTGCAGCCGACAAGAAGAGACTGGACTCTGGGACTACTGGTTCCTGCAAAAGACAAGAAGAGGATTTATTTTGTAAAAAACAACTGTACAAACTTTCAATCCAGACGAAGACTTAAATAGATTGTGGATGAGCAGAAATTCAGCCAGGTCTGTAGACATTAAGAGGTCATTTCAGCTCTTACTCAAAGCCAACAAATTTCTCTTACTATAGTGTCAGACACATGCAGTAACATAAATAGAAAATAAGTGATATCTTAAGATCCCCGCTATGTCTGAATGTGATTTTGAAGTTTTCTTACAAAAGTCTTTCAAAAAAAAAAATCCAAAAAACAGAGCTCACCTGTTCTTTGGTTTCTTCCAAAACAAGAGCACTAAAACTTTGGTCTTCCTCGGGTATCGTATTCTGCAGATAGTACCCTGCACACAAAGTGCATACTAGATTACAAACAAAAAAGAAACCAAACAAAAAACAATAGTTCTATACATTGGTCAAGTTCAGAGAGAGAGAGAGAGAGAGAGAGAGAGAGAGACTTACATATGGAAATAATCAACAGCAGTACAATGACTAGCACAGTGCCTCCATACTCCACTTGGTGTGTTCTGCGTGATGTTGTCTTATAATAACAGAATACCACAAAATTATTTATTACTGAAACACTGTAAAACACAGATATATTAAATTGACTGAAGCTCATATTCTCTCACACACACACAGAGATACATGCGCACTTGTGAAAACATATTATCTCAATGACATACCATAAGACTTCTAATATGCCTCCATGGTTCCCTGAGAAGTATTGCAGTCTCTAAGAAAACACACACTAATCCACAGATGTATATCGTGATATTAAGAACACTGAAAAAAAATCCAAACACCACAGACAGAGACCACCACACCCAACACACACAGCACCAGACAGCCCCAAAACATAACGCCAGAAGCCCGACAAGCCACGAGCACAGCCAAGACAATGCCTTCCACAACCACACTGCAGCCGACAAGAAGAGACTGGACTCTGGGACAACTGGTTCCTGCAAAAGACAGGAAGAGGATTCATTTTGTAAAAAACAACTGCACAAACTTTCAATCCAGACGAAGACTCGGTGAGCGTTTCCTTTGATATTGCCATTATATGTTTACAGATTTGTAGGGAACAGGTAACGGAAGACACGTAGACAGTTTATTTGTCATAGTTCGAGCACAAAGTTTAGAAGAGACTGAGAAAATGCAAATATTCAACTTTTTTGCCTTCTCAGACAAATAAATAGATTGTAGATGAGGAGAAATTCAGGTAGATCTGTAGACATTAAGTGGGTATGTGTATGGTTAATTTAAACTCTTACTCAAAGCCAACAATTATCATTTATTATTGTGTCTGAATGCATGGATAAAGACAGACACATGCATCACCAGAAGTAGAAAATAAGTGAGATCTTAACAGATCCCCTCCATGTCTGAGTGGGGTTTTAAAGTTTTCTTTCAGAAGTCATTCAAAAAAGAGAGCTCACCTGTTCTTTGGTTTCTTTCAAAACAAGAGCACTAAAACTTTGCTCTTCCTTGGGTACTGTACTATGCAGATAGTAGCCTGTGTACAAAGTTTATACCAGATTACAAACAGAAACAGAACTAAACGAAAAACAATGGTTCTAAAGTGCAGAGAGAGAGAGAGAGAGAGAGAGAGAGAGTGACTTACATACGGAAATAAGCAATAGCAGTACAATGACTAGTACAGTGCCTGCATACTCCTTCACTTGGTGTGATCTGCGTACTGTTGTCTTCTAATGACAGAATACCACAAATTAATTATTACTGAAACACTGTAAAGCACCGTTACATTAAACTGGCTGAAGCTCATATTGTATCTCTTACACACGGTGAGTGGTATGTTTCAATGGCATACCATAGAACTTCTATTATGTCCGCAAGCCTCCACGATCTTGCTCAAACTGTAGTTTTTTACGATGGCATTCCAGCCCGGACATTCTGTGCGACACTCCGGACACTGCAAGATTTGTAAACGTTGCAAGCAACCTTTACAGAAACTGTGGCCGCATGGCAGCATGTGTGGATCCGCAAAAAGTTCGTAACACACCGTGCAGGTCAATTCTGATTTAATATTGTCCATAACTTCACAGTACAGTCAAGGAACAGAAGGCACACAAATTCAGCGCATCTTTAAAAGAAGGTCAAAGTAAAAGTAAAACTTTCTCTGAACGTCATTTGTGATAATGAAAGTAAATTGGCCAGGAAGGACCGTACCATGTCTTGATCCCTTTCAGATGAGTACATTTACTCTTGATTAAGCGGTATTAGTCTCGTAGTGGTGGCTTTGGCTAAAAGCGTCTGTAAAATGAATAAATGTATATGTACTAATCGTTGTATTGAAAATTTGAAAGCATCAGAGTTTCTCATGATTTTCACTCCGGTATTTGAACGGTAAATAAACTTTTTGAATATACGCACGATATACTCTTATTGAGAACTGGGAAATTTAAGAATACAAGAATACAAAATTATTGTCAGAAAATCACCAGAGTGCTGGACACAAGGTTTAATGACAGGCACGCAAATACAAACTAAAGCACGAACGGGCAGGTGACCAAAACGGAGTTTGAATACAAACAGAAGAGCAAACACGGTACACTCAAATCGGGATACAAATTAAGAAACAGATTAAGAATCGAACCAGGAAAATCGACTAGTCAAAGAAAAGACCGCTCAGACTACACGAGAAAGTGTAGGCTTCGCGAGGGGAGAATGAAACTGAGGGGAATAAATAGAGTGAATCAGAGACAACAAGGTGAGAAACAGGTGAGGGAGATGAATGATCAGGCTGATGATTAATAGACCGGCTGACTGCTGAATAACTGATTTCCATGAGGGGTGGAAGTAACAAAAATTAACTGATGAAAATGGAGGTGACGAAAAGGCATGTGAACTGAAAAAATAGAGCGGTTAAAACGGATGTGAAATGAAAAAAAACAGAGTGATAAATGATCAAGGGATCTGATTAATTTAAAGCCTATTTGATTAAAACACTCATGATATGATGGAAACAGCAATGTTTCATCATTTTCATTCATCGTTCGTCATTCACAACACAATCTTGCCATTTATCTTTTAAGAAAAGTAGCCCCAAAGGTGGAAGTAACAGAAGTTAACTGATTAAAACGGAGATGATGAAAATGTATGTGAGCTGAAAAATAGAGTGATAAATTGTCAGTTGGTTTGATAAACTCGACTGACATTTACCGTTCTCAGCGAGCAATTTCTGTTACTTCGGTTTATTGTTTACACCAGTAACCCCCCAGTCACAAGCCTGGGTTTCTAACCTTTAGACCACAGCAGTTTCTACACACTGAGGTAGTTTTTGTTGAATTTCAGTCTGGTTTTCACACTGTCTGTTTTTCTTGTACCGCTTTATCCTTAACCTCTACACCAGTTTAACTAAATAACAAAATATTGACCTCCATACTTTTACTTTCACTTCAGTGCTGTGAGGTTACTGCTCTAATTTCCACTTATCAGCCAGTGTTTACATCTTTACATGTTATTCCTCTTCTTTCTTCTTTCTAAAAAACATTTTGATAAAATTCTCTTTGTCTGTCCTCTAAACAAATTCCTTCAGTGATATGGTCAAAGTAGGTAGATTTTGAGCTACTGTCATGATCTTTTCAGTGTCCTTAGAGTATCCAAAAATAGTAACATGATGAAAAGTCATTCAGAGTGAGTGATAGGAGTGATGATCAGTGGAACTGGGTTTTTGCCTCCATCATTAATACAGGGACTGAAGGGTGGATAGAGTGGGCCAGAGGAATACTAACAAGCAAAAGAGTGAATCTGAGACCTGACCTCCACATTATAAAAGGAGACCAGACCCTCCTCATAATCCACAAACACTCCCACCCCTTCTGGGGTTTGTGTTTAAGAGAGGGGAGGGCCAGGGGAACCATCACGAGCTTTATACTCATTCCCATTCCTCAGATACACAGTCCAGAATCCATTCTCAGTGCACAGTATAATTTTAACCTTTCTTGCTGATGTACATTCTAGCCATTCCCAAATCCCACTTTATCTTCCCGCTGACCTGCACCTCATAGGAAAAATCTTCCTGAGGACAACCCCTCCTTTCCCCAAGGCACTGGGACATGAGTCGAACCTCTCTGGATCCCAATACTGCGAATCTCTTCCTCATCCTGTCTGATGATGGGAAACAAGTGAGTTGTGGAGACACAGGATGTAATCTCCCTGACAACCCAGAGTCACATCCACTGAGAGATAAGTAAGTAAAAGATGTAATAATAATAATAATAATAATAATAATAATACAAGTTTATTTAGAGCCGAATATCACTGTTTATAGTCTCAAAGGGCTTTACATGTCCACAACAAAGTTAGATCAAAATGACATTATCCATAAGTGAGAGAAAATAGATAAGTCTTTAGTTTAGTTTTAAAGGTATGAAGAGAGTTTTCCCTCCTAATTTCTGTAGGTAGACCATTCCAGAGGAAGGGAGTGCAGTAGGAAAAGGCTCGGTAGCCAGAAAAGATGTTTTATTTAAAAGTGATCAGTGAACAATTCCGAAATTGTACATCGATCCAGAGTAATCGATATGAGAGTACAGAATGTGTGTTGATACAAGAAAACATACTCTACCTCACCCTGAAGGGAGGGGATCATCGGCAGTCACATACCTACAGTGGAAGCATAGCCTGGTAAATCTGCTCCCACCCAATGAGGTCTGCAGTGTATTTTGGCATCTGTTGATGTATGTGGTGACATGTCCTCATTGGGAGCTTTGTGGCTATCTTCATTGTGTGCCAGCAGTTTTATGCCAGCCCCTCCCCCACACTGACAAATGCATGGACATTTTTGTAGTTGTGTAGGGGGTATAGCTCAGTGGTAGAGCATTTGACTGCAGATCAAGAGGTCCCAGGTTCAAATCCTGGTGCCCCCTGTTCAACAAGATTTTTTTAATTATGTTCATTTAGCAAATCCACACCCTTCTAAATTTGCTCAGGCAAGGTTTATTAAAGATGAATTCATCGAAATAGCCCCAGTTAGAGCCTGGCACATCAGTTTTCTGCAGTGTGGCCAGAGATCTCTTGAAGATGCAGAGATGTAGTATGTCTTCTCCCTCAGTTTAATTTTCTCACTTTTTTGCGTAAAAATGTTTCCTGGCTCTTATCTGCTGTACAAAGTGTTTAACGTCAAGTCTGCAGATGTTTTCAAGTCTGCAGGTGGCTTCACATCAACCTCATTCCCTCACACTGATCAAGTCTTAGGTTCAAGTTCCCCTTGTCTGTTCTGGATGCTGCAACTGGGGCTCATCACAACCTTTAGTAGCATTTGTGAGTGCGTGTGCCAGCCACTTCCTCACATTGAGAAATGCATGGATATAACCTGTAAAACCAGGGGGTATAGCTCAGTGGTAGAGCATTTGACTGCAGATCAAGAGGTCCCAGGTTCAAATCCTGGTGCCCCCTCATCACCTTTGGCACAGATGATTGTTGTTCTCCCAAATTTCATTTAGCAAAGAACCACAATCACAAACCACCACAAACTTGATAAACATAAAGAGCTCTGCATTGTCATCCGAGGGGTGTTCCAGAAGGCAGGTTTAGTGAATACTCTAAGTTAGTTAACTCAGAGCAAGTAGTAAACCTCCTAATAGAAGAGCCCAATGGCTCTGTTTTGTTAGGAGAATGAAGCCATGGGGCTCTTCTATTTACTGCTTACTCTGAGTTAACTAATGCTGAGTTTTCACTAAACCCGCTTTCTGGAATAACCCCCCTGGAGTCTCATGAGTAAGCAGTGAAATGTCCACACAGAACTTTCCAGACCAGGGGCCTGTACTACGAAGCAGGGTAACTGGCTTACTGGTTAAATGAACTCAGAGTAAGTAGTAAACCTCCTAATAGAAGAGGCTGTTTTGCTAGGAGATTGAAGCCGTAGGGCTCTTCAATTAGGATGTTTACTACTTACTCTGAGTTAACTTAACCAGACGTTATGTGGATAAGCAAGTTACCTCACTTTGCAGGACAGCCCTCAGGCAGTCACTTACACTGAAAATAAATAAATAAATAAATAAATAAAATAAAAGAATAAACTTTTGCTGCTCACTCAGCATGTTACAGACCTTTTGAAGAAGTTGAATTCACTGGCAAGTCCAGGTGCTGGTGCATCCTCAGACATAATGTGCAATTTCGTGGTGTGAAATAGCTAGTTCTGATAAAGTAACTTGGCATTACAGTCTCAAGTTGATTTTTCACTTTAGCTTATGCCAAATTTCACTGATAAAACATTTTTACCATATCTCAAAACCTTTGCGCAAATGTGTCCGTTACATCCTTTATTCTTGTCTAACTTCACCTTTGTCTTTTTCCACATAGGGCTATGCAGATTTTTTATGGTAAATATTTTTATCTCAGGGTGTCAGTTTTATTTCCCAATGTTCAACACAGGTTAGTTGTATATTTCTGTGTGGCTGATGGGACACCTTGTAATAGTGTAGAATAATATTAATGCGCTGTTTATGTATAAACGAAAAATCAGATGGGTCTCACAGTGAAAGGGTCAAGCGGTGTTCGAATCGTTCCCTTCGCACTGTAATATATAGCAGTGATAGCGTAGTGATACACACTCCAGTCCAGTAGATGGCGGTGTGTACAATTATTTCCACTGTATTTTATTCTTTGAAAACATGAGGAGGAAGGAAGTGTACACTGTAGCCTAAGAATTTCATGAATTGAAGTCACATTTCTACACAAGGCTACCAACACTGGACCTATGAGCTAAGCTTTAGGAATAACTGAAGGTTACAACACGAAACGAGCCTTTCTTTGTTTTCATGCAAGATCTGATTACCACAATGCAGTTATCTCAAAGACGCCAGGTATTGTTTTACTGATGTCTCGTTTGTACAGGAGTTGTTGTGCTTGCAAGTAAAAATGATATACCCTGATTAGATAAAGCATTTGTTTCGTTTTACGGTGCACTTCTTACGCTTGAGATTAGTGTTGCAGAACGACTCGGATACGGCTTGTAGAAAGCCAGGTGACTGGCTGTGTTCTATTTTAGACAGTATATATCACGCAGTCTTCATTGTCAAGCGCTTCGGTCTTTGTCTGTCACTTGTACTTGCTTGCGTCATGTTTTATAGCAACTTTACCCCACTTAAACGTTCCCTGAACAGGAGAGTAAATACATTACTTAATACGCACGCAAACAAACGTTGAAACAGTTCAAGTTTTCGTCTTCGTATTGAACGGGCTGTAATTAGTTCCCGATTTACCTTATCCGATACTTGTAAATCGGACTTTATTTTAGGTTTTTGACGTTCACGAAGTTGCAAAAATACTTACTGGTTATGTAGCTCACCGTATGTACTCGTTATGTTGCCTGTGGGTTAATGAACTGTTTTGCAAGGAGGATTGCGAAATACTTCGGATACTGTTTCTCCACGCTTATTGGCTGGTTTTATAGCCTATAGCATAGACGGCTGGCCAAAAATTAGTTGCCAGGAGTTTGCATTTTTATTTTCTCATGACAAGACTGCTCTCAGAGGGGTGTTGTCGTGTTGAGCTCAACCGGTCAATTAACGGGACGTGGTTTCGTGTTCAGCCACTTGGTCGATCTAACCTATTTGTGTCGCCCAGTTTGCATCCAAACGTTTCTGTTTTCATACTGTAATGTCCGTGTTTTGTTGCCAGCACAACTAGGCCTAAACGAGAAAGGGGGAAAATGGAAAAAGGGGCGAAAGGCAACTATTTCCTGAACAGCAGAACGAGAGTATCAACAGCTGCAGATGAGTCAGAGAGTTGGAGAAGTCACCGGCATCCTGACGGCCAGGATCATAGTCAGAGTCACAGCCCCAAATCGAAGAGAGGGGGTAACGATTGGCGTTTTGGAATGAGCCCTAGGAGAAAGGCCCATCTTTACTCTCCAGGCAGTTCTCCTGAAGGCTACAAATTTGGACACAGTCCGTCACAGAGGGAGGGATTCCGGAGGTTCGTCACACCGGACAGCCATCGTAAAGCCAATGAGGACAACTGGAGAGACTCTCTCCAGCAATCCCCAAAGGATCGGTGGAGACGAGACTCCCCCGCAAAAAAGGAACAGAAAAAAGAGAGCTTCAAAGGTCGTCTGGGCAAGAAGGATGCAACAGATTTCAAGACTCCCAGTTCAGGTACGAGAGTTCTGGTTAAGGAGTCGCTATCGAGTAGAAAAAAAGGGCTGTTCTTTTAAATGCATAAAACAGGACAGTACGTGAGTTAGTGTATCGTGTCGGTATTATTCTCAGTTTCTGTACAATAGATGAGGGTTTGCTATCTTTCGTGCAGTGCTTCTTAATCTGTCTCTGACATGGGTGTGCTCACAGTTGATGAGGATTAAGCGTGTTATTATTTGTAATAAGGGTTGGTTTTGTATGAGTACTGATAAATACCATAATATCGCTGTATACTAAGTCCGAAGGAGAAACTCGGCGTCACGAACTCCCGCTTTATCGCCTTTATCTTAAAGAAATCGCCACGTTTATTAAGTTTGATTACGTTATCTAAGGTGTATACGCTAAAGGTTAGAGCTAATTCCTCTGGTAATTGTTTTGTGCCGATGTATTTATCTCTGCCTGTGTAACGTCATCTCAGAAAGTTGAAGTTTGTTGGCACACAACCCCGAGGCGCATTCTGAAACTAATGATGTATATACTGCTCTGTTACAATACGTTACGGTCGCTACAGCAAAGCGGAATGCCGTTAATTCAACTACACTGAGCTCGGGCGCTCCAGGGCCCAGTCTGATTCCACGTAATTCTAGACCGTAAGGAAATAACAATAAGCGATTTGTGTTGATGGGTCTAGGCCCCCTTTAAGCAGTGCCGTTAAAAATGACTTGTTTCTCTGTTTCAGGGGGCAAGCCAAGATCGGAGCACAGGAGGAGAGACAGCAGCAGGACCGTTTTCATCGGAAATTGCGTCACAGTCAAAGATCTTCACAAACTCTTTCAAGCAGAAGAAAGAATTATTAACGATGACTTTCTCCACTTTAAGGGGGTAAGTTACTTTGCAGTCCTCTAAATGAGTCTGGAGAGATGCTCACTTTGCAATGCATCAGTTTTATTGAAATGACAAGTTTTATAGGTTGAAGGCCTGCACTTCTACGTTTATTGTGGAACATACTGGTTTGACTATAGGTACTAGAGCATATTGTTCTGCTCATAGCCTTTATACATTGACTAAATTCAACCTGTAAACTGCCTCACTCATATCATGTAACAGAATCTGTTTTTCAGCTTATGAAGTGTAAATTGTATTATGAGATAGAATGCCATTTATATATTGTTTACCACTGAGGTTTAAGGCCATTTTTGACATTTGGATTGTAACTGTCATTTATTTATTTGCCTGTTTGTTTATGTGTTTGTTTTCTGTATTCAGAGGTCAGATATGGAGCGTAACATCCAGTTTAACTGCGACGAGTGTCGGGTGGTCTGTGAAAACTTCAACGCAGCTGTCAGACACCTCAGAGAGAAGTCACACAAGAAAAAAGCCAAGGTGAGCTGAGAACTGGCTTTGTCTTTCTGGAAGAGTTTTAACCTTCCGCAACCTCAGTTTTAACCTTCCGCAAAACCCCAACCCGTCTCTTTGCGTGTCAAGCTTTTTCCAGTCAACGTGTCTGAGACGTTAGCGAGCCATGACTCTGCGTTTTCTCCGTTCTTGGTTCAATATGCAGGTTAATTTAAGGCAAAATCTTGTTTTCTCTCCGTAGGCATCACGTGAGCTGAACTTGCTCCAGAACATACCCCCTCCCTGCAAGGAGCAGATCATTGCGATTGGTTCCGTTCTGAACGCAGTAGCCAGTGAGGTTGGGCTGTGTGACCAGGATTTGGAGCAAAGGAAGAAAATTGTTTCTCTAATGGAAGAAGTCATCAAACCCGTCCTACCAGGTATGGGTTAGACATAAATCTCTCACAGGTATGCAGGGTAGCCTAAGGCTGATCGATGTTGCCGCGAAATGAGGGATGCCTTTCGATTTATTACGTGGTGAAAGTCAAGCCTGGAGAGTTTTTTGGGGGATTGTCTCAAGCGCTGTATTTTTTTTGTACTAAAAGCAAAGTATACTCTATGGTGAAACACCGCGTATGTTTTGTCTAAGTTTACAATCAAACTATCACAGGTGTCTCCCACCGCGAGAGATGTTCACGAGGGTCACCTTGGGCCGTGACCCAAAGCGCTTCGCTTATTGGGGCACCAGGCGGAGCCCTGAGAACGTCTGTGGAGATATTGAATCAACGTATTTTTTTTTTTTCTCGAAGCGTGTTTGAACTGTTCATCCTCTTTTCCTCTCTCAGACAGCACGCTCAGGTTATACGGATCTTCCTGCACGAAGTTTGGTTTCAAAGATTCCGACGTTAACATCGACATCCAGTTCCCGTCCCACGTAAGTCGATGCAGCGTGAGCATGAAACGCCAGCGGCATTTCTGTTTGTGTTCTTCTGTGGAAGGGCTCCACGTGCGGTCACGTGGTGTTTATCTGTCGTATTTGTGGCCCTCATTTAGCCGTTATTTAAGGTTTTCTTTACAAAAATTGAGCTCACTGATAGCTTTGCCTGCTTTGTTGGCCCCTTTGTCCTTGAAGTTAAGATTCAAATCAAAATATGCTTAAAAAATGCAGGTGAGTGAACTTTTAAGACAAAAGCTGCTTTTAAAAAAAAAAAAAACAACCTGAGTAGCAACGTGCGTGAGTGGTGTTTGTGGTTGATGATGCAGTTTGTCTTTTAAAATATAACAACATGCAGTTATCTACATGGGAGGCAAGTGAAAAGTTTAACTAGTTTAAGACAGCGGGGTCTCATAACATGAAAACTGTGATAATCAGATTCTGGTAAAGACAGAGAGGAGGAAAGGAGATTTTTCATATGAGCAGTAGCACAGCTGATTTGGAACTCATTCTCTTTCCAGATGCATCAGCCAGATGTTTTGCTCCTGGTTCAGGGTCGTCTTTCTTCCACCGGTGGGTATTCAGACCACTGAGCTGTAACCATAGCGATTGTCTTCCGTAAAAGAAATGATTCTTTCAGAACTGGCTCACATCTTCGTTAGACTATGTTTGGCCGCGGCAGAACGATGATAGGTCTGCTTTGTTATGAGTAACAATTTCTCAGATATTCAAACCGGTCTGGCGGTTTAAAGTCTCTCATTCTCACTCCTACTTTTCTGATTCTGGAAATGAGTATTTCAGTGATATTAAAGATGATTAACCCCACCCCTCTCAGATCTGTTCGTGAATGTGGAGGCTGACTTCCATACCAGGGTCCCTGCAGTCGTGTGCAAAGAGAAAGACAGGTTCGTACTGCTGCATCTTCTCATAAGGTCTACTTATTTTAGCTTATTCTTATTTCATTGGCTGAAAATGACGGGATTTATATTACTTGGATCTATTTCATCTATGTGTTTGTTTATGTGTTTATTTTGCAGTGGTTTAATCTGTAAAGTGACAGCAGGAAATGACAGCGCCTGTCTGACCTCCGCCTACCTCTCTGAGCTGGCCAATCAGGAGCCGCTCCTTCTCCTGCTGGTCTTGTGTTTCAGGCAGTGGGCCAGGGTGAGTGGATCCGTCTGACTTAAAACAATGATTCCAGACCATGAAATATTTTTTTATGTGTGTCTGATTTCTGTGAGCAGAACTGGAAGACAGATGAAAGCTAAACTGTACTTGTAAGTTCAGTATAAATGCAACCTTTCACAGGATTTATGCAGACAGACACAGAAATAAACATTAAAATAAACGACATGAAATAAAACCACAAGAAATAGACAATTTATTACATCCTTTTTTTGCGTTTTTTGAAACCCTTTGTGCATTTTACAGTTTGTTTATATGTTTTTAAATGTATAATACTTAAATGTATAATATTTTAGGCTGAGTTTCTGTCTGATCTGAGCAGAAAAGCTAACGCAAAAGAATTTAACAGCAAGCTCTTGGGAAGCCTTATTCATCACCCTGTGTATGTGTGTGTGTGTATGGGTGGGTACGTGGGTGGGTGTGTGTGGGTGTGGGTGCGTCTGTGTGTGTGTGGGTGCGTCTGTGTGTGTGTGTGTGTGGGTGCGTCTGTGTGTGTGTGTGTGTGTGTGGGTGCGTCTGTGTGTGTGTTTGTGTGGGTGCGTCTGTGCGTGTGGGTGGGCGGGTGGGTGTGTGTGTGTGTGTGTTTGTGTGGGTGCGTTTGTGTGTCTTTTTCACCGTTTCAGATTTGCCACGTAGACCAGATGGACGAGGGGGGGTTACCCCCCTACTGTATCGCCCTGATGGTCATCGCTTTCTTCCAGCAGCGGAAAGAGCCCCTCCTGCCCTCATACCTGGAATCCGCCGTACGGACACCCGCCCGCTTAATCTAATATCGCTGTTAATACTGCATGTGTGTGTGTAAATGCAGTTTACATGAGGGACACCAACCTCATCATTTGTCTGACTAGAGACCAGCCTCTCGCATCTACTGAGTGTGTGTTTGTTCCTCTCTCTCTCTCTCTCTCTCTCTCTCTCTCTCTCCCTCTCAGAACCTTCCTCTGAGTAAACTGAAAGGTTTCTCTCTCACTGGGGTTGAAAACGGGCACGTGCATTGGGAGTATCACCCGCTCACAGCAGATGGTCCGAATGACGCCCCCGTTTCCGGCGATAAGGCGGTGCAGAAGGGGAGGGTACGTCTAAAAATATTTTCTTGTCGCGAAGCCGCGGTAGACTTTGACTTCCACTTTTCGGTTTCGGTATGAAACATGTACAGTCTTGCGCTGCATGTGAAGTCGTAGCCACGGATTAAGTTGCTGCTGTTTCAACTTGGCTGTAATGTTTACTATCTAAACAAAAGGACACACATTTTTTTTGTGACCAGCTTTAACTGTAAATAACCAGTTGTTACATTATGTATTGGCATAGAAGAGTCCACTTGATCAGTAGTTCTTAATCCATTTCCCATGGAGCCCCTGTCCTGCCCAGCAGTGGCACACCTGTTCCCATTGATCAACTAGTCACCCATGATTAACTCCATCGGCTGTGATAGTGGAGGGTTAAACCAAAGACATGCTCAGTAGGGCTCCATGAGGAATGATATCCATGGCTGATTTTTTTTTTATTCACTCCAGTGGATATCTTTAATGAAATAAGAGTGTGTGTGTGTGTTGCATATTTTTGTGTGTGATTAACTCTCTTTCTCTCTCTCTCCTCTCTGTGTGTGTATTATTTACTCTGTGTGTGTGTGTTATTAACTCTGTTTGTGTGTGTGTGTTATTGACTGTGTGTGTGTGTTATTGACTGTGTGCGTGTGTTATTAATTGTGTGTGTGTGTGTGTTATTAACTCTGTGTGTGTGTTATTAACTCTGTGTGTGTGTTATTAACTCTGTTTGGGGGGTGTGTGTGTGTGTGTGTGTGTTATTAACTCTGTGTGTGTGTTATTAACTCTGTTTGGGGGTGTGTGTGTGTGTTATTGACTCTGTGTGTGTGTGTGTGTGTGTGTTATTAACTCTGTGTGTGTGTTATTAACTCTGTTTGGGTGTGTGTGTGTATGTGCGTGTATGTGCGTGTGTGTGCGTGTGTGTGCGTGTGTGTGCGTGCGCGTGCGTGCGCGTGCGTGCGCGTGCGTGTGCGTGCGTGTGTGTGCGTGTGTGTGTGTGTGTGTGTGTGTGTGTGCGTGCGTGCGTGCAGGCTCCTCTGGTCATCCAAAGAGGCAGAGTGTCAGTAGAGCCGGGCCAGTTGTGGGTGGAGATGCTGAGATTCTATTCGCTGGAGTTTCACATACCTGATAAAGTGATCAGTGTTCGCACAAACGCACCGCTGTGGCGTGACACAAAGGACTGGCCCAAGAAGAGAATAGCCATCGAGGGTCTGTACCTGTTCCTGTACCTGTTCCTGTACCTGTACCTGTACCTGTTTATTCATCTCTAATGAAAGCCCTACAGAACATTGTCCTCTCCTATAATGAATGCCTTGCTCTGCATGTGTGTGTGTACATATATATATATATATATATATTCCAGTTTATTTGACCCGTAAATGATTAAAATGTACAACAGGGTATTAGGGCCACATTGAGGAGAAAAAATAATTCTGAGATTTCGAGAATAATCTAGTCATAATTTTATGGGAAAGAAGTCATAATATTAATTGTAAAATTTTGAGGAAAAAGCACATAATTGTTAGGGAAAATATATTACCGGCATAGTGTTACAAGCATTGACTTAGTAATCGAAGAAACTAGGAGGGCTTTTTTTTTGCCCTTTGTGTTGACTGTAATGATTGATGTATCCTCTTTGATGTTTAAGCCTTGTGGAACATGTGATGTTATGATTTGAATAGTGTAACCACACCAGACAGATTTATAGTGTTTGTTTTTCCTAGAAAGAGGTGTGGTAGAGTATGCTGTTATTTCTCTGTCATTCTGATCTGGGAATTATAATCGGAGTTCAGGTTTTAACAATGCAGATTTGTGTGTGTGTGTGTGTGTGTGTGTGTGTGTGTGTGTGTGTGTGTGTCCTCAGATCCATTTTCTGTGAAGAGGAACGTAGCTCGGACAGTTAACAGTCAGCTAATATTTGACTACTTCATGCACTGCCTGAAAACGACCTACAAGTACTTTGCGTCACCCCTCGATCAACTTACGGCTAAAAATAAACCAGGAACTGAGCCAAGCCCTGATGACAGCCCTAAGCCTTGCCAACCCACTTCTCTGAGTGACATTAATTACATCCAATCAGAGATGGAACATTTGAGAGTGACACCTGATGAGACCAATAGGCATAGTGACAGACACGCATCAGGCGAGGGTGAATTTAAGTTTAATTTTAAGGTGGATTTGTTGGAGGATTCTGACTGTGTGATTGAGGAGGAGATAGAAGAGGAGGAAGAAGAGGAGCGAGAGGTTGAAGATGTGGAAGAAGAGGAGGAGGAGGAGGAGGAGTCTGATTCAGATGCGATTGAAGAGGTGTGTCCACTTAATTTGTAAATATTTGTTTTTGTTTTGTTGAGTCGTTATTTAATTGTCTCTGAAGCGACATGTGCGTAATGCATGTGGATTTTATAAATGAGCCTGTGCCAAACTTAGTCATATAGACTTTGTTTTAAAATTTGATTGGAGTTGAATTGATTTGACTTGTTTGTCCCCTTTTTGGGTTAATTTTGGTTCATTTATTCGGTTAATTTCTCTTGATAATTGTAGATAATATCAATGAGTTGAGCCTTGCATGTTTTGAGACATTTTGACCAAACCTGGCAAATATTACACACACTGTGGACGATTTGCCTGCAGTGACTTAGTTATCGCTGTTGCCAAATTGCTTGTAGGAGGATGATGAGGACGATGAAGATGAAGACATTGAGCTTGACGAGTCGAAATGGGATCCTCTGGACGACGAACTGTTCGCCTTCGACGGAGATCTGAGCGAAAGGCTTCCGTCAGACTCCGAGTCTGAGGAAGAGGATGAGGAGGGTTCAGCGGAGGAGGAAGATGGGCCTCCTCCGGTCGCTGCGTCTCCCGAGGAACCACCAAACGAACCGCCCAAACCTGGAACGCCGGACGAAGCGGACAAGTCCGCCGACAGGTTCTGCTATGTGTTCAGCCGGCACGTCTTCACCAATGGAAAGGTGAATAAGGGTTCATTTAGAAACGGCTGACCCTCAGACGTCCAGGCTTTTAACAAAATAAAATCCATTTCTGTAGTCGCATCTTCTCTCACAATCTTACAGAAACATGCTACTTTCTTTTGAACATTATCCCACCGTGTCTTAAAACCATGTCATATAAACTATGAGTTGTGTACTGACGCACACACACACACACACACATCTAGACAGAACCTCTTTTGCCGGTGTTCTGATGAAGGCTTTTGGCCCGTAGCGTCCGGCCGTGGTGTGCAGCCTGTGTAAACAGGACGGCCATTCGAGGAAAGACTGCCCCGAGGACTTTAAGAAAGTCGACCTGGACCCACTGCCACCGATGACCCCCCAGTTCCTCAAAACGCTCAACGACGTCTGTGAACAGTGCTACCGTGAGTTCTGGGTTTAGATTAAACTAACACACACACTCACGCGCACACACACACACACAGATAACAAAATCTTTTTTGTGATATTGGCCTGTATAAAACTTAAAACAAAAAAACTAATTTCATATAAATTTAAGTAATTTCAGATAATGTTTGCATGTTTGAACTATTTGACTAAACTTGGCACACATTATACACACCATGCCCAGTATGTGACTTAATCATGTTAATGGGGAAAATGAGGATGGGTGTCTGTCTGTTTCTATTTTTTTATTTGTGTGTATGTATAGTAAAATGTAGGGGATGTGTATGTTTATATGTATGTGTGTGTGTATATATATATATATATAGAATTGTTTTTGCTTTACATGTGTGAAAGGACTTGCTTTAGAATGAGTGACCAGTAATACTGTGAGAGTAGGGTCAGTTCTTTATCGGGCTAACGCTCTGTTTCCTGTAGGAGACTTTACTGGGCTAACGCTCTGTTTCCTGTAGGAGACTTTATCGGGCTAACACTTTGTTTCCTGTAGGAGACTTTGCTCCTGATGACATAGAGGAACAGGTCAGAGAACACATCCTCAAAGATCTGGAGGTTTTCATCCGACGTCAGATCCAAGGTCTGCATCACCTCCCCCAGACACAGGGATCTCCTCATTTTGGACCTCCTCAATACCTCCTCTAGCTTAAGACATTACACCAAATGGGCTTTGAATGACACCTCAGCATTTTTTTTTTTTTTATTCGACAGGTGCCAGGTTGAAGCTTTTTGGTTCTTCCAAAAACGGGTTTGGATTCAA
>NC_044495.1:59232904-59275404 GCF_902362185.1 Chanos chanos | reverse complement strand
CCTAGGTTCACCGTAGTCTGTTTTCCAAACTGTCTTTATCGTGCAGCGTATGCACACGGTGGATTAGATCCAGGTACCGTGTGTGTGTGTGTGTGTGTGTTTGTGTGTGTGTGTAATCGGTCGTAACCTGCGGCGTTGCAGGATGTGGCAGAGGCGGGAACACGGCGAGGAGTTTCTCGGAGGGCGGGAAGAGGCTGAGCTGTCCAGGAGTCCCAGAGATCAGATGAAGGAGGAGAAAAGGAGGAGAAAGCAGGAGAGGAGCTGTTTCCTGTGCGGTTCACAGGCGCACTTTAAGAAGGAGTGCCCCCTGAACAAGTCTCCTGTAGGTACGGCTTTTCATTTCTCTGTCCGCGGCGCGGTCCAGGCTCTCCCGAAAAGGTTGGCTGTGTTTTGCTCCTTTGGCATATCTGCAACTCCTATTTTGAAAAACGTGTCGTTGTGAAACATCTGTCGTTATTCGTTAGCCGCTTAAATCTCCTAATTTTTGACTGCATCTGTTTGTTTATGTGTTTGTTTGTTTGTTTATGTAAATAGGGAGCTCCAAACAGGAGTTCAGCGCTTTCACGTCCTCCCCTTCCTCCAACCACCTGAGGATTATTCGAGAGAAAGAGAAACAGGTGTGTGTGTGTGTATGTGTGTGTGTGTGTGTGTTTGAGTGTGTGTGTTTGTGAACTTTTTATCTGTGTTTTAAAAAAAAAAAAATTAATATAGTTGTCTTAGTTTATTGTTTTTATTTATTGTTTCTTTCTGAAAAACGCCCTTCATCTACACACGCTTAAACCTGTTTTTTTTTTTTCTTGACAAATGAACCTGTAAACGTTGAAATACACCCTCCTCTGTCCACCGTTCTGCTGCAATAATCTGTCCCTGTCTGTTTTCAGGGCTCTTCTCAGACGGAGGGGAAGAAGCAGAAGCCAAAAGTGAAGCGACTCGTTTTGGGCCCTCAGGCAGGTGAGGCCGATACGGAGTTGACTGTGTGGTGCTCCGCTGATTTTTTTTTTCGTTTTCTTACACAGCTGTGTACTGGTTTAGGGTTGGAACTGTTTGAGACTTTCGTCTGTATAATCGTTGTTGTTGTTTTTTGTTTTTGTTTTTTAATTTCCGTTTCAGGCAGTCTTGCCAGCAAACACATGGCTCTGAACCAGTCTGCACAGCGGGGGAATCCTTTTGACTAAAACCCAGCCAAAAATTGTTTTTTTTCTTTGTTATTGTTGTTGTTGTTGTTTTGTTTTTTTTTTCCTCAAAAAATGATTGAGTTTTACCCTAAGTCATAGAGAAAACTGGTTAGAGCCAAAGATGACTCTGACCTTGTAGAACATTTTATGTTTTATTACTATGTGTTTATCACTCCCAGAGAGAGGAGTTTTTTTAAGGATGTTTTTTTTTTTTTTTTTAACAGAATCATGACACCTGTGCTCCCCTCCTTTAGATCATTGGTGGCTTTTTAATTTATTTTAATTGTTGCCTTTTTTTTTTTTTTTTTTTTTTTAGTTTATTCAATTGGTCCTAAACACTGTCAGCCCCTTAGGCCCCACCCCCTCGCGTCCTGGCACTTTGTGGTTTGTTTTTTTGTTTTTTTTTTTGAAGACAGTCTGACAGAATTGCCAGTATCTGAGTAGGTCTCATACTTCAGACATGGTTGTATGCTTGCATGTGTGTGTGACTAGTGCCTGCGTACATATGTACGTAACCCGCGTGTGTGTGTGCGCGCGTGTGTATGTGTGCGCGTGTGTATGTGTGCGTATGTGTGTATGTGTGCGTGCGTGTGTGTATGTGTGTGCGTGTGTGGTTGGGGGGGGGGGGTTCGCTTGTTTATTTCTGTTCGTGTGTGTGCACACTTGTGTTTGCTGCTGTTAAAACTAGGCACACATTGAAGGAGTGTTTAGACGTGTACTGGTAGGAGATGGTGTTGTGTCGCTGGAGTGGCGGGGGGGGGGCTTTGTGCTGGTGTTATTATGTAGCGGCTTCTACTGAACAATTTGCTGCTATACAAATAAATTTTCTTTAAAAAAAAAACAAAAACAAAAAGTGTTGTTTGTTTTTAATAGTCAGGATTGTGTACATTTATTTATGCTGGTCACATTCTTATACAGAGCAAGGACTCTGAAAATGTCCGCTTTAAGATGGTCTACGAACGAAATGTCAATGACGCGAGCTCCTCCGCTCGGTGATGTTCAGAAACTAAGACATCCACTTAAAGATTACCGTTATCGTTTACCTATCTTATCATGCTTTTATCATTTACCTTGATCAAACCGCCGTCCTGTATCACCAACCGTTTTACGGCGCTGAAAACACTGTTTTGTTTCTAGTTTCTCAACTCGAACTTAAATTTGACTTTGATTACTTCAAACTGGTGTAGTATCGTGTAGTATCATGTTTACATCATTAGATGGCGCCCTAGTGACACGCTAAACTTGATAAAAAAAAATAATAAAATGCATGGTGAAAACGCTAATAAATAAGAGGTAAAAACGACAAAATAATTCCTGGTTCCCTTTCAACTTGCAACGCACTTTTGTCTAAGTACATATCATATATATTGTTCTCAAGTAAGTCGACTGAAAGCACCTCTTGGGAACAGTACAAAAAAAAAAGAACGATTTTAGATAGGCTAACTGAGAAACGAGAAGGGACTCTCATGAACAAAAATTAATTCTGAATGGCTGGCTGAAAAAAGAGAGCACAGTAAGTGTGGACTTTGCCCTTTTCTCGAGGGCATTTATTGCACGGGGAAAAATGTGTAATCTTGCTTAACTGATTTGCAGGATTAGCATCACATACCAAGTTTAAATTCATTCCTGAAGGAATAGTCAGTGTTTCAACAGGGGTTTTTTTGGGGGGGGGTTGTTTTTTTTTAGAGACACTGGGCGGCGTGGTAAGTATGGACATTTTGTGTTTAATATTAAACCCTGGGTCATGTTAACAGAGGGATAGCCTATTTCTTTCGCCATTGGAAAGGAGAATGGAGAATGAGTTTTCCTAATGGACCGTCTTAATTTTTCTTTTTGCTGCTGCCAAGTGGGAAATCCTACTTCGCGGAAATACTCTTTAAGATCAGAGGTAGGCCTATGAAAACTCCAGGGGGCGTTCAGTGTTTGAGGGGACAGGTTGCGTTTCCTATAATCCGATGGTTTTCAGTAACATCCCTCCACTGGTAACTCTGGAATGGTTTCAACAATCTATTTATATCTCCCGAAATGAAACATGACCTGAGTGTCTATACAGTCAAAACCAAACGTCTATGGGTCAGTCGATAAACAAGGAGGCCGACAAAAAGAAAGGGATTTATTAAACAAGCCACATTAATGAATCACACTGCTGCACGTTAATGTTTTCCTCAAAAACAGGGGCGTATTCATGAATTTACGTGGGAGTATAGCATGCTATAATTATTCATCCTCTAATTTTTTAGGCTGTTTTATCCGCAAAATAGCCTCAGCTTTTTACTTCACGCAACAAAAATATTTATTTCAGATCGTTAAGAGACAAGTCCTTGCCGTTTCGGAAAATCAATTTCAGATCATTTTCTGATGTTAAAAATTATATGTGTGCAACATACGACTCCGTGTTATTGTTGTATCCAGAGATGAAGGCTGACTTCAGGTGAGGTCGGAACATGTTTTTTGTTTCTTTGTTTGTTTGTTTGTTTTTTCTGTCATGGAAAGTATTCTCGTATAGGGGCTCTTGGCCCACATGCGCGCGGGGTTAAGGGGCTGAATGAGAGGTCAGGTCACGCACACGGGGTCTGTTGTAATTTCCCACAATATGTACTGCCGTTCATTGGCTGTTTGGAAAGCGAAAGTAAATCAGACTTGGATAAAAAGCAGAAAGGGGGGAGACGGCTCCGTTAAACCAGCATAGCTCAGCTCAGTCGTAAACTCATTTCTCTCTTCAAGTATTTCTCTCACCCTCTCTTTCTCCAGAACATTCAACTCACGCATACAGCTGCAGCATGCGTGCTCTTACTCTCACTCTCCTATGTGTTGTCGCCCTTACCGTCAGTCTGTCGCAGTGCGAGGGTAAGGTGATGGATCTTTTCTGATTTAACATAAACATGCGTTCAGTTGATTGCATGATTAGGCAGTAAAGAGTCGGGGTATACAAACGTTTATCAAACTGAGTTTATTCATTCTGGACTGTTATATTTTGATAACATTTTGAAATAGTGGAAACCATAGTGGAAACGGTTGGCACCATTTAAGTGTCAGCATAGCATTGTGGATTTCTGCTACAATTCAGCATATAGATGCGTTTGGTAAAGAGAGTTAGTGGAAGTCGCACGCAATTGCAGAGCTTTTAAGTTATTTTCCCCTTTTTTTATATATATATAAGAAAATTTAGTCGCTCCAGCCTATCACTGGAATAGCTTTAAGACAATCTTTACCAAAGTTTTCTATGCCAATCCATTTTTACTCCAAAACGAACGATGACAGATTATTAACTGTGCTGTTTTGTTTTTCAGCACGTGGAAGAACTGATTCCACGCGATGTCTGTGCGGAGGAAAACCAAGAGCAAGGGTAAAATTTGGGCTTATCAAAAAAATTGACGTGTACCCCCCAAGCAATTCCTGCCCAGACTTTGAGATTGTGTAAGTATATTTTCACATCTCTCAGATAATACCATTTCATCTTAAGACATGCAAGACTTCAATTATGTCGCATTTGATTTTCATTTATAATGAAAAAGCTTTAAGAAATTTTGCTGTTTTACGACTTTAAAGTGAAGTTTTGAAACTTAAACGCTTGTTTTGCTTCTCCACTACAGGATAATTCCAAAGAAAGGTCAACCTTTTTGTCTGGATCGCAGTAAAAAACAAGGAACGAGAATCCTTGAAAAAATGTGAGTTTGACGAGTCGTGTTTTGTTGCAGTTTGCTTTATTGCATATTCAGCACGACAATCCGCTAATTCCGAATCACCACGTCAAACAAATGAAAGAAGAGCAGCTTTATTATAAGATATTACAGTACTGCAGATATAACTTTGTTCTTTTGGATTGTGACTCTAAACTCTGATGCGTATTGTTTCAGGAAACAGAGGAAGGAGCCAAAGAGGAGGCAAGGGAAAAATAAGAAACGAGATTAAGAAACGTCTGCTCTGAAGCCGCCGTCTCTCAAGGTCATCTCGTCTTAATGACGCTTTGTTTCAAACGCCGTTTGGCCTTCGTTTAGCAGGCATTAAAGTCGTCACTCATGAAACGACTCGGTGTCTTTTTTATGTTTCTGTCTTGTTGTAAAGAGTTTAATGGCGAAACAAGTGCGTTGTAAGGAGGGGAATGCTCCTTGACATATACTGATATGTCTGAATTAGCCTTAGTCAAAAATCTCTCTCTCTCTCTCTCTCTTTGTCAGAAGAGGAATTCAGATATTGTTTATTTTGTAGCCCATTGTACTTTTTGTACAGATGTTGTCTATTATGTAAATTACGTACTTTCAGTATAAGCTGTTACCACTGTATATGGTCATTAATTAATTTTTGAGCCCAGTCAAGGATGATTATGGTTTAATTTGAGGAAGACACAAACTGAGAAAAATTACATGCGCAAATTGATTATAATTCATGAATCATTTCATTAATAATAAAGCATCTACCTCTCCTTCCTACAGGTCTGTTACAGTCCTTTGTTTGTTTGTTTGTTTGTTTTAAGCAATATATATTTAAACTAAAAGACAGTGGTATTAATCAAGAAGAATTCAGAATGTTCCAAATCGATCTCCCTCTTTCTTTCAACTCATCAAATCCGTAACGAAGTCGTTGAACTCAGATGACCAAAGTGCACAACAAAACATAGACATGGAACAATGGACGCAGGGTAGGCAGGAATACAAAACAAGAGGCTGAACAGGATTGCATTTCAAACGTCACAAAAAACTCTCAATGACTTCACAATAACCTCACAATAACAGAGTGTAGGACCAGGGCACAGAACACACATCAGGTACTTTACAAAGAAAACAAAAGAGAACCAATGATATTCATGCAAACAGAAAACCAGGCTTGATGATCAAAAGCAGGTGCACAGAGTAACTGAACAATAGAACTGAACTGACCGGAGATCAGTAGACCAGCGACACTTAACACAGAATGGCTGGAGCAGAGCGGGGTGGAGACAAGGTTGTTACACCTGTTCTTTCCAAAAGGCAACAAACCAAATTACAAATACAGTATGCCAAGATGCCTACAATGTCTGTCACCTGTATTTATGTGAGATATTTCAGATATTTCTCTCAAACACAGTTGAGAATTGGACAGAAAATCAGAGTACATTTTGAAAGTAGCACCGTTGGTTTCTGAGGGTGGAGGAAGCACCAGTAGGGACCGGCTCGGAAGATAACCGGTTAGTGAGGATATGGGAAAACTCATTATCTCTCTCGGAAGGAGGTGATTTGAAATGATTTGAAATTGCCTGAGACATTGTTGTCCTTTCCAACTCTCTCGATTAAGGAGTTAATCTGTGAAGGAGTCAACTCTTCCAGTCAGGTCAAGTTTTTGAAAGTTTGGAATTGTAGAATTCCGTGGCACAGTGGTTATAACTCTGTAGCTGTTTTATATATTGTGTGGTTGACTATAAAATGTGGTTGACTATAAATGAAATCCTCCTGAGAAACTACTATTTAAACGACAAAAGCAAAAGGCAGCAAACATCATTTTACTCTCAAAAAATAGCTGTTTATTCTGATTGCACTTCACAAGCATTAAAGACTGAAAAAATAGTCATCAAACAGAAGGACGTCAACAACAACAACAACAACAACAACAACAAAAAACTCAATAAGTTTCACAGTGTTCAGGAGTCTGGACGCACATTACAAACATTATCAAACCATTATGTACATACATAAATACAATATTTACACACGTAACGAAGACTTTGAGAATCATCGCTCTTGAATAGGAACGAAAAATTACTGAGATGGTTGACTGACAGTTGGCTTGCGTGTGAAGAAGACAGTACTCATTATTTTATTTTGACTTGTAACAGTGGGCTGAATCTTCCGTGAGTCTGGACTGTTCATGGCACCCTCCTCTGCAACCTGAAAACAAAGAAAGAAAAAAAAATCATTACAACACTTACAATTTTTGAAGAATCCCGCTTAGTCTGGGGTAAATGATTCTCACTTTTTTTCACCATGAACGGAAGGAGAGGAGTAAGTGGAAATGTGTATCATTTAAAGTGATGTGAAATATTTTGCGATGGGTAACTGTGGAAGGAAAGAATCTGAGATGCATTTAAATGATGCGTTTACTCACCTTCTTCTGAATCGCCCTCTGGATGTAAACCTTGGCAAAATGGGATTCTGGGTTCAAGCATCTCCTTCCTGCACCATTTTTCAGATGGACACTAAAAAAAAAAAAAAAAAAAAAAAAAAAAGCAATTTTTTTAGTTGAATAGAAAGCTCTGAGTTTGTTTGGTTTTTTTTGTGCGTGTTTAATGTGGTGAACAGCAGTGAGAAGGCCAGACACTTACATAATCTCCAGTTTGCTACAGGAGGAGCTGGGGGGTAATAGTTCTATCTTCTGGACACGAGCTGGGTGTACACGTTCCACACCAACATCCTGACACTTGCACCTGCTTGTCAGAGGTCTAGCCGCCCCTGAAAACAACAAAACAGTTAGTCCATCAGTTAAGTCTCTTAAGTCTTCTTTTTTTTTTTTTGTATTATCTGTGACGTGACAATGCACTACTAGAGTGAAAAACTTAAGAGTCAATGTGACTGGAGAGTCGATATATTTCAAAGCAAAGAGAGCACGTAGTTTGTTCTTACCTTCAACATTAACAACCAGCAGACAGACAAAAGGGAGGAGAGCCACGGTCGATTTCATCATGTTTCTGATCAACTTCTGTTTCTTGCCGTTGCTTTGAGAGCTCTAAAGATGAAGTTGTGAGTGAGTGAGTAAGTGAGTTGGTCCCTCTTTTATACTCTTATTTCCACCCCCCCCCCCTTCCCCTTGATATCATGTGATTAAAGCCATAAGGTACTTTCACTTTTCAAAACGAGTCCTTATTTCTGTTTTGTTCCTTTTTCTCTGAAATGGCTCTTTTACTACAAGAGCTTCAAGCCGTTCAGGCTGCTTGAAGTGTGTGGGTTTTTTTTTGTTTTGTTTTGTTTTTTTTTTTAAACACAGAAGGAAGTATGACCTTGTTTGGGTGATTCTGCACTGCTGTGAAAGCATGCAGAGATTTGCGTTGGGGAAATTTATTGTGTTCACATTGTTTAATACTAACAATAACAATACATTTTATTTACAGAGCACTTTTCAGGTGACCCAAAGACACTTCACATGCGTAAAATAATCATAAGATTATGATTATGATACAACACAACAAAAAGCATGTAACACACAACATTAATCACACATTAAAAGCAGTTCTGAAGAGGTGAGTTTTGAGAGGTGATTTGAACGTGGACAGTTTGGTGCAGTCTCGGATGTGTCTGGGGAGGTAGTTCCAGAGGGAGGGAGGGGGCAGCTATGGAGAAAGCTCTTTCGCCCCAGGTCTGGAGCTTGGTCCTGCATGGTACAGACAGGAGTTTGGCATCGGAGGAACGGAGGCTGCCAGAGGGAGTGTGGTGATGGAGCGGGTCGGTGAGCTAGGAGGGGGCCTGGTTATGGAGGGCTTTGTAAGGGAAGAGAAGAACTTTGAACTGGATCTGTTGAGGGACAGGAAGCCAGTGAAGCTTCTGGAGGACAAGGGTGATGTGATCACGGGAGCGGGAGTGAGCGACCAGGCGTGCAGCAGAGTTCTGGATGTACTGAAGTTTATTTTGGACTTTGGATGATGTACCATAAAGAATGTTGTTGCAGTAGTCAATTCTGGATGTGATGAAGGCTAGAATAGGTTTTTTTGTTATTTTATAACGGGGTGATGGCCAAATGGCCAACGGGGGGATGGCCCAGTGGTGACTGACACTACTTTATAGAATATATGTGGGGGGGGGGGGGGGGGGGGGGGGGTTAACATGGGGGATGCAATTTGGTCAATTTGCTAACAATGGGGATGGCACCCCCCCTCATCCCCCTGCAAATCGCCTACTGGATATAGAACCACAGATGATCGTGTCTGATTTATCACAATTTAGTTTTAGGAAGTTGGCTTGCATCCATGATTTAATTTCAGTGATGCGGTCGATCAGAGTGGAGTGAGTTGCAGTGGTGACAGATGTGGTGGAGATGCAGAGCTGGACGGCATCAGCGTAGCAGTGAAAGCGGAGACCATGACGACGTATGATGTTGGCAAGGAGGAGCATGTAGAGGTTGAATAGAAGAGGACCAAGAACCCAACCTTGGGGGATGCCTTGGGACAGAGGGGCAATGGAGGGGGTGCAGTCGTTGATGTTGACACACTGTGGTCTATTTCTGAGATACGACCTTAGCCAAGAAAGGGCAGTGCCAGTGATGTTGACGGAGGATTCCAGGCAGGAAAGAAGAATGGTGTGGTTGGTGGTGTCAGACGCTGCAGTGAAGTCGAGGAGGATGAGAATACTGAGGTGACCAGAGTCTGAGGAGTGGGGTAGGTCATTGGTGACTTTGAGAAGGGCCGATTCTGTGCTATACCGAAAGGGGAAATCAGACTGAAATGGCTCAAACATGTCAGTGGAGAGAAGGTGGGCTTTGAGTGGGAAGGCGACAACATGTTCCAGTATTTTTGACGGAAAGGGGAGGTGGGAGATGGGCTGGAAATTGCACAGATGTGAAAATAGCGATGAAATAGTAGATTTTGGTTATGTAATGTGACATACATAATCAGTGCAGAAATACTACAAATGATGTGAATTCTGAGAAACTGGTATGCTGGATTAGCAAATCAGCAACATGAGTGGGCGTGTGTGTGCGCGTGTGTGTGTGTGTGTGTGTGTGTGCATGCAAGGATCTGGCATAGATACTAATGAAACCGAAGCTGTCCTCAGCGGGAAGTGGCTTTTGTTTTTTTTTGGGTTTTTTTTCCCCACTGGAAGTACTTTCAGATCAGTTTTTGCACTTCTTTAATTTTAACCATAAATCTGTTCTGGAATTTCTTCTGGTGTCTGTTTACGCTGTTTTGCAGTTTTAATGTGGAAAAAAAGAAAAGAAAGATACATCACTAAATTTTCAATCAGTAGGTCTTCTTTTGGGCAGTACCAAGTCTGTTGTAACATCGTAGATACTTTTCAAGGTTAATATGTTGCAGAACCTAGAGGGTAAATGAAGAAGAAGTGCTTTATTTGTCACACACACATGCACTGAGCAGTGAGCAGTGAAATGCAGCCTCTGCATTAACCCATCCTAACACCAGCGAGCATACACACACCAGAGCAGTGAGCACACACATGTACACACTGTTAGCCTGGAATAGTGTGCCGCTGCGGCCGCCGACCGGGGACCAACTCTGTCCATCTCTAAAATTATATATTTCTGGAGGCTGTATATAAAATGAGAATCCAAAGCACTTTAAACGACTTGATCTGCAATTTGATTGAATTGATTTTTGCAAAATATGAAATTTTCCAAAAGTAAAGAATGTGAACATGATAAATGTCCACAGCACAAATCTCTGCATGTTTTCACAGCAGTGCAGAATCAACCAAACAAAGTCATACTCCTTCTGTGTTTAAAAAGCAACAAAACAAAACAAAACAGAAAAAAAACACACCCCAAACTGTCTGAGGGTCTTTTTGCCAATGCCTTGGTCAAGGTAACTGACAGGAGTACTAATGTTTTTGTGATGGGAAGTAACCCACACAAACACAGGGAGAACATGCAAACCCCACACAGAAAGGACCCGGGCCAACCAAACCCATGGCCTTCTTGCTGTGAGGCCACAGTGCTAACCACTTAGCCACCGTAAAGCAGTAACAACTAAGTCAACTAAGACATGTATGAAACGTGAATACTCAACTGAGTAATCCGCACACAGAGTGGTATAATCTCCGGGGAAAAGGAAACTGGGTACAAACATGATAATGTGAAAGTAAAAGAGATGCTCTCCACAAACATAATGTACACAATACACATTACCCTTGCATCTATACATCTATGTATCTTCATAACTATGCATCTACGTATCTAGATAGATAGATAGATAGATAGATAGATAGATAGATAGATAGATAGATAGATAGATAGAAAGATAGATAGATAGATTGATAGATAGATAGATATCACATGTAGCAAAATGTCCAGCGTCAAATGATCTGTCTAATGCGACCATAGCGACATAAATTTAGTTCTGATATAGGTGATAATTTTGTGATGCATGGAGAAATCAATGTAAAGCAGTGAGAGAAAGCGTGATTGCTTTTCAAATGCCAGACCTACCCACACCTGCACCTGCTCACCGATGCAGACACAGTAAATTTATCTGAGGGTTAATTGTTGTTTTTTTTTTCTCCCCAAATGGAATTACCTCTTTGCCTCAAGTGTCTACACAGACCCTTCATTCATACTCTGAAGTGCAAACTCGTTCTCACTCCCACATATCTTGTCCTCGCCTGTCCACGCTTGCCCTCCCAGACAAGTGCCCTTGTGTCTGGGGTATAGTGTAAAGGCTCTGGCATGAAGGCAGAGAAGAAAACAGAGCCATCATTTGTCATGTTGTTTGGAGGCACTTTCATCTCCGCACGCACATCACAGCCACTGACCCATCTTTTCATGTTTTGGATCCGTCCAGACCTCAAATAAAAAAACCCTTTCGCTGGTTTTGGCTCTAAAGGGCATACTTGGTGAGTTCATGGATTTAGCACTGTCCCATGGATTTAGAACTGTCCTTTTTTTTGTTATGGTAAGAGCAGAAAAGTTCAGTGATGAGTCACACTGAGGTATTTTTTTTCCACACTGTGTACATGTTTGCCAGAACTTTTTTTTTTTTTAAGTGAACTTTTGCATTTATATTTAAATAGAATTGTTTAAAATAGTTCAAGAACAGAATCTCTCTCAAAATCCTCTGTCATACAGTATACAATACACAGAAACCGCTCACATCACCCCTCATCTCTTATACATCTATATTTTAATATGCTTCTCCCGTTCTCATTCATTTTTACCTGCACACACCTGTTTATATTGCCTAGTGCAGTTTGTGCCTATCTTTAGTGATCTAAACATGACTAAACATACTTATGCACTGCTAGTCACTACCATCGAAACTCTGATCTGCTGTTATACTAACTGGAAACAATCTTAATAAAACTTCAGTCGGCTACACATGCAGCCAGCCTCTCAGCCTGTTTGTGACAAGTTATGCATAAAAAGTTTCATTATGATTTTCTACTTCACAAAGCCTGCGCAGGGGAACACCAGAATATTTGCAGCACAAATAGATGCATGAGTCAGCTATAATATCTAATACCATAAGGCTAATGCATTAGAATGTGAAACAAGATTAACGGATGTTTCAGTAAGAAAATAACGATGGCTGGATGAACAAAGCAAAGAAAAAGAAATGTTTTGAGCGTCCTGGAATTTCCATCTATCTATCTATCTATCTATCTATCTATCTATCTATCTATCTATCTATCTATCTATCTATCTGTCTATTCATCATTGCACTTTTTCCAAATTCTCTTTGGAGCTGAGCAAGATGCTTAGACATCAGTACTGAAAAAAAGACTGCTGGTTTGTGGAGGTGGACAAATGCCAGTTGTGTCAGAGATAGTGTTTGACTCTGATAACACAGAGCTGCCGATTGTTGATAGTTTGTTTGGTCATGGTCCGGAATGTGAAAGTCTTTACAACATTGGTCACTATGACTGAAGACCTTATGTGTCCTGCAAGATTTCTATGAAAGTTTTATTGATTTCTCAAAGTTTAAATTTATGAAAAAGGTTTTGGACAAAGTTTGAAAGAAAGCATTCAGTGAGACATAGACCTCCTTTCAGTGCACATTTTTTCGAATACAAAGCAGAAAGAAATGCTTCCCTCTCCACTACCTCCATTAATTAAACGCAGAAAATCTTTTATGTAATGAATATGTAATATCTAAGCATGGTCCACAACAGACTCTGGTGTATTTTCTCTCTCGCTTTCGCTAAAGAGTATGAGTTATTCTAGTATGCTAGCAGTAGTAGTGGTAGTAGTCGTGGTATAGTGGTAATGGAAATAACCCAGCCATGACCACATGCCTTTCGTTTCAGCTTTCAAGCATATATACATACATTTATATATGACCTTTGACATACTAAATAAATATGAAAGTGTTCGTTTCTCAAGTTAGTGTTGTCAAAAAGTAAAAAAAAATAGCTATCAAGTATAAACAGTCCTACTGATGTCTTGTAGGTACTAGGTGCTCTAATTTGAAGTCTTTAGATACAGCACGCCTCATGTTTGTTTGTTCCGTGGGAAAGAACTGGATCCAGTGGTTCACATGATGAACACCCTCATCTGATTGACCGAATCAACTTCATCTTTCATTTCTGAATCTGAATTCATTTTCAGAAACTCATCTCTGCACCATGGGCAGCTCTGTACAATCCCCAGACCATCTCAACCACTCGCTGGTCATTGCTCTTTCCCTTCCCCTTTCTTCCAGTGGCTTCTGTTTATTGTAATCAATCCAACTGAGATAGTTATTTTTATTTAATTAGCTTATTTCTCCCTTCAGTTTGTTCCGTTGGCATGAGTGTAAAGTCACTTAATCCAACAATATTAAGTTCATTACATTCAGCTGAATCAACGGTAACTATAAGCAGGAGCGTAGCACCAAATTTTGGGCCCTGGACACAGTAGCGTGCCCCCCCCCCCCCCCCCCACCCCCCCAATCAAATATTTTCCTATGGAGTCACTGGGGAGAATGCCCTCTATCCAGGTTATTCTATATCCCTGATAGAATGCCCTGACCATAAAATGGAATGAGAGCGTACATTTGGATTAACAGTTTGATCAACCAATCATATTCGGATTTGTGGCCAGCGTATTCTTTCAGATTTTCCCACGACTCCAGTGTATTCCAGAGGACCCCCACTCACTCGCTCAGACGCGAGACCTAGCTTACTGCTAACTAGCAATTGATAGCCAAAGTGTCAAAAATGGAAGGAAGGAAGCAGGCAGATAAAGGAAGAGTTATTTTGAATTCTTTGGAGCAGGGAAGAAGAAGTACTTTATTTGTCACATAGGTCAAGGTCACTGACAGGAGTACTAATCCCAGCACACATGTCTTGATGGTGGAAGGAGGCCCACGCAAACATGGGGAGAACATGCAAACTCCACACAGAGAGACCTGGGACGGCCGGGATTCGAACCCTTCTACAATGAGCAATGCCCATTTGTTACACCAGCCATCTATCAATCATATATATAACTTATAAGTTGTTATTCAACTAGCAGTTTGAGATGACAAAGCATGCTTACACTGCTGTCTGAATGGTTTTGCAAAAAATCGAGTAAATACAAACAGTCACCTAAAACTCCATGCACTTCACCATGTATTGTCATTTTTCCACGTCATTTCTGCATGCCAGCATGCTAGCCTCACAAACCTGTAGAAAGTTGTAATATGTTTGAATGTTGATGAAAATGCATCATATTCAGTAATAAAAGAAATTCCACAGTGTTTTATTAAACATTTTGATAGTAAACCAACTAAAGCACTCTTATTTCTTAGTTCACTGGTGTCACACTGCGGGACATAACGTCACACGACAGGAGCAAAGACAAGGCAGAATGTAGAAGAGGGTAGATTTTATTTAACGTGTTCAATACGAAAAGAATGCAACTGAGTTTGGGATCTTAATCTTTGTCATAAATAAAAATAACATTAAAACATTAATTATCTAAAAAAAAAACCCCGAATAAATTATGAACATAAACATAGTAAACAATGAATATATTGAACTCAGTCATTATTGTTGATCAAAATCACGCTCGTATGTTATCCTCCCCTTCCACCCTGATGCCTGTTTATTCTCCCCTTCCTTCCATCTCCCTCTCCACCTTTCTACTCATTTCTTCTCCTCCCCCACTTATCCATTCCTCTCTCCTTGTACACCACCTCAGTATTACTCTCTCCTCCCTCTTCACCTCTCCACTGTTTTCTCCACCTACCTGGCCTCTCCACTTCTTTTACCCGCCTTTTCCACTTCTTCACCTCTTGTTTTTATGTCACCTTTGACCTCCTTTTCTTGTTATGTGTTAACAAATTAAAGAGACAGCTGTTATTAAATGTATTCAGAACAATGAGCCTCGTTCACCAATAAATTTGTTCTTGAGAAAAGTCCTAAGAAAAAGTTTATGTCAGATTCATGACGTGTTTTTAAACTGCAGAACTGCTCCATCTTTGTTCTTATAATCATGAACCCTGTTGTCCTTGTAAAGTGAAAGTGCATGCCAGTTGTTCCTGATCAGCATAGGTAAACGCCCCGCCCATGCCCATAAAAGGGCATGAGACTGCAGGGCCGCGTGCACACCCAGAAATCTGTGAAGCCCATTTCGGCCACATTAAAGTAAAAAAAAACAACAACAACAACAAAGTTTGTTTAATTGTAACTTTATTTCTTGGAATTCCAACTTTTTTTTTCCTCAGAATTTTGTCTTTATTTCTCGCAGTTCTGACTTTAATCTTAATTACTGCGCAATGCAGACAGAAAGATGCAAACCTTTCCATTTTGTTTATTTTATTCTGTTGTTGTGTTTGCTTTGTGCTGGACGGCGCTGTTGTGCCACTCAAATTTCCCTCAGGATTAATAAAGTATTTCTTATCATACCGTATCTTGCTAACCTAAAGGTACCCGTCACTCTCTGCAAATAGATCTACATGGTCCTGGAGGATGCGTTCCCTCTTCAGGACACGATCTGCAACATCCTGAAGCAGCAGTAAATATGCCATTGGACGAGTAGGCCTAGGATGCAGAAACAGGCCTACTTTGGGCCAATGAATAGTGTGATGAATCACTGATTATTGAATAACATGGTTCCCAAGTAACATAATTGGTGTGAATTGAAGTGTTAGTGTAGTGTTTAATTTTAAAAGACCATAATGCTTTGTGAAATAATGAAAATATTTTTAAAAACTACAAATGTTAAAAAAAATATTACTGTGATTTAAACCCTATGATATTATACGACTGTAGAATTGAAAAAAACGCAATAAACAATTATTTTGCACAAACATGTCAGCACTCAAATGTGCTTAAGTGTGCTCTTGAGTGTGCGTAGATTCTGCTCTTACCTAAGAACAAATCCCAAACGAGAAAACCTTGGTGGATGTCAGAAAACTGCGTAAGTGAGTTTTAAGAACCAATTTCTTCTTAAGAACGGTTGGTGAATGAAGCCCAATGTGAGTACAAAATTTATTCAGCTTATGAAGCGTGAGACTCATAAAGGAAATAGCTTCACTGATTGTCTCTGTACAATATCAGTTTCTCATTTACTGTTTTTTTTTACGTGCCCTCCAACGCCGCTCAGAGAATTCACTCTCTCATGCTCTCGCCTTGATTTCGCCGTGGTGGCGATTTTTCTGCTCATGTCCCGACAAACCGAAGAAAAACTCATTTTTAAGATTCATTTAAGTAACAATACGCCTCCGACATATGCATCACGGAAATAAAAAAGGGAAACGTGGCTTCAGAAATGACAGAAAATATTCACAGTTCCTCAGTCAAAACCACATAACTGGGTAACTGTGATCTTCTAAAGGCATGTCAGTGAGAAGAGTCAAGTCACGTCACGGCACAATGCAGTCACATGACCGATCATATGTGGCTTTGTGGCAATTTGGCCGCTTTGTTGCTAATAGTTAACCTTTAATGCATAGGTAGGCTATACACACACACACACACACACACACACACACATATATATATATATATATATATATATATATATATATATATTTGTGTGTGTGTGTACTGTTCTCTCTGTGTGTGTGTGTGTGTGTGTGTGTGTGTGTATATATATATATATATATATATATATATATATATATATATATACTATTTTCTATATAACTGAATAATTTTTACCTTAAAATCGTCTTACATTTATAATGTAGATATGTCACAGTGCAGGGCAGAAGTACAACATTTTCAGCTTCTGAGTTTCACATCCACTTCAAACATATGACCTCCTGGTGATGGTCTGATGAAAAAAGGCCTTTGGCTGTCTGTGTATTTGCTTATTGGTGAAACAGATATTTTGCAGCATGGTGCAGGACTAGATTAAGATTACAAAATATACTGAGCAGTGATCAGTTTCTCCTACCCTCAGTGATATGAAAGAGCAACATTCAGGAAAGCAGACCCTATAATGTCAGAGGCCTATGAATCTATTTTTAGGCATAACTCATCATTTTACTGATGTCTACATTTACTGAATCATACCTATTACAGTCACTCAGGTACTTATTTTACATGTTTAAGCTAAAAATAGTTCAAGAGAAAAGTTATATTTTTGTTGAAAGTGACGTAACACGAAAAAAACATGATCAGTTGCAAAGTTAAATTCACTGTACCAAAGGACTGAACTGTACAACCTCACGGTTTGATATTCTTTAATTCCAAACTTTTAAAAACTCATTTTAAGCGGAGCCTAAGCGTTGACTCCTTAAAGCATATTCATACACATACTAAATGAACACGAAGGCTGAAAATGTCACCAAGGTTTCAAGCTGTTTTTTTTTTTTTTTACATATGAGCTTTTCCTGGTCTTCATTAATCAGTTATCATCTCAGCCTGTCCCTACAGGTGTCCACTGCAGGTACAAAATAAAACAAGTTTAATGGATGTTTCTCTAAGAAAGTAATGATGACTAAACAAACAAAACAAGCAAACAAAAACAACAACAACAACAAAAAAACATAAGTACTGACTTCTAAGTCCTCTTTGAACTTGAGCAGGATGCTCAGATGTCAGTAATGAAGAGAAGACAACCGGTAGGTTGGGGTGGGTGAATGCCACAGGCTGGTAACACAGAGGCTGGTAACACACAGGCTGGTAACACACAGGCTGATAACACACAGGCTGGTAACACACAGGCTGGTAACACAGAGGCTGCTAACACACAGGCTGGTAACACAGAGGCTGCTAACACACAGGCTGGTAACACAGAGGCTGATAACACACAGGCTGGTAACACACAGGCTGGTAACACAGAGGCTGATAACACACAGGCTGGTAACACACAGGCTGGTAACAAAGAGGCTGATAACACAGAAGCTGGTAACAGAGGCTGGTAACACAGAGGCTGGTAACACAGAGGCTAGTAACACAGAGGCTGGTAACACACAGGCTGGTAACACACAGGCTGGTAACACACAGGATGATAACACACAGGCTGGTAACACACAGGCTGGTAACACACAGGCTGGTAACACACAGGATGATAACACACAGGCTGGTAACACAGAGGCTGATAACACAGAGGCTGATAACACACAGGCTGATAACACACAGGCTGGTAACACAGAGGCTGATAACACACAGGCTGGTAACACAGACGCTGGTAACACAGAGGCTGATAACACACAGGCTGGTAACACAGAGGCTGATAACACACAGGCTGGTAACACAGACGCTGATAACACACAGGCTGATAACACACAGGCTGGTAACACAGAGGCTGATAACACACAGGCTGGTAACACACAGGCTGGTAACACAGAGGCTGATAACACACAGGCTGGTAACACAGAGGCTGATAACACACAGGCTGGTAACACAGAGGCTGATAACCCCGAGATCCCTGCCCTGTGTCTGATCATGCTTTGGAAAGTGAAAGTCTTTACAGCAACAGTCACTATGGCTGGAGACTTTCTTATGTGTCAAGCACGATTTCCATAGTAACTTTTTAAACTTTTTAAAAAATGTTTAAGGGAAAGTTTACAAAAAAGAGTTCAGTGTACTCTCAGTACACATTTTTTGACCAGAAAGAGGAAAGATATGCTTTCATTTTCGCCTTTGATAGAGGATACTTTTAAGAGATACAGTCAGAAAACAGTCGGCTTAAAGTATGTATCTAATTGCATACTTCCGTTAATGAAACCCAGAACAGCTTTTACTTTGAGAGTACTTGAAAATTTAATGTCTAAGCATACTCCACAATAGACTCTGATGTATTCTCTCTCTTTCTCTTTCGCTAAAGAGTAAGAGTTAATCCGGTCTGCTAGCAGCTGCTAACTCATGACATACTTCTATTAATTGAACCTAGGACATCTTTTACTTTGAGAATACTTGAATATGTAGTATCTAAGCATAGTCCATAATAGACCATAATAGACTTGGATGTGCTCTCTCTCTCTCTCTCTCTGTCTTTCACTAAATATTACATGTTAAACCTGTCTGCTAGCAGCAGCAGTAGTGGTATAGAGGTACAGGAAATGGAGACAGTGCTACTGACCACAAACCTGTGGCTTCGGCTTTTAAGCATTGTGGTTCTCTATATATAACTTTTGACATGGAAAATAAAGGTGAAATGAGTCATTTCTGAAAATGAATGTCAAAAAAAACAAAACAAAACATTTATGCTTATGATGTGTTTTAAGTATTCTAAATAGTCCTCCTCATGCCTTGTAGGTACTCCACTCTGAAATCTGTGGGCCTTTAGAAACAGCATGCCTCATGTTGGTTTGTCCTGTGGGAAAGAACTGGACCTAACTGTCACCCCAAATGTGGAAGGTTCACGTGATGAACAACTTCATCTGATTGACCGAATCAACTTCATCTTTCATTTCTGAATCTGAATTCATTTTCAGAAACTCATCTCTGCACCATCAGCAGCTCTGCACAATCCCCAGACCATCTCAACCACTCGCTGGTCGTTGCTCTTTCCCTTCCCCTTTCTTCCGGTGGCTTCTGTTTATTGTAAGCAACCCAACTGAGATAGTTATTTTTATTTAATTAGCTTATTTCTCCCTTCAGTTTGTTCAGTGGCATGAGCGTAAACTCACTTAATCCAACAATATTAAATTCATTGCATTCAGATTAATCCACGGTAACAATAAACACTGAAGTTTGGTTTTCTGCACCTCAGATACGTGATGAATTATCTTTTAGTGTGCCGAGTATGATCATCTTGGAATTTGGTTGTCTAGTTACCTTTACATTCAAAGAGTATTACCGTAGAACTTATTTTTAACACTGTTAATGTGACGAGTGTTGAGGTTAATGAAGAGTTATTTTGGGTTAGGTTCTGGTCATAGGTAAGTTATGTCTCAGTCAGTAGCTGTGTGTACTGGATATTCACTGTGAATCATCAACAAGATCTTATTCCAACCATTAGCAGAACATCAGCCTCTTAATACAAAGATTTTATTTTAAATGATTCAAATTTTACACCACATTCGGGGGGTACTTTCAATGGTTTTGTCACCAGCTGAAGGAGATACAGGATGCATGTGCAGATAAGCTCATTTTTTATTGATACAAATCAGAAGCAGAGAAAACAGAAGAACACAGAAACAAAACAGGATTAACAGAAGACTTCTCAGAATTTACAGACATGAGAATAACCAACTCAGACATGAAATATTGACAATTCCACGTGAAGAAACGTACAAAATCCAGGAGTATTTATACGATGAGCAAACCAGACTTGATGAACTCAAAACAAATGTAGATGTATGCCATGACTGAATTATCTGAACAAAAGAAAACCGGGAAGTTACTCAATCTATTATAAATAACCAGTAGAGGGGGAGAGAGAGAGAACCATGTTGTTACAGGTTTGGAGTAAAAGAATGTTGAACAGTGTTTTTCTGTAAGTTCTGCTTTCAAAATTTCGTGATTTTTTTTTTTTTCTGCTCGCCCCTTTGCTGCATGTTAAAATCGCCTACAAGACAAATGATTGTAAAAATTATTTGGATGTCATCTCTTTGTTTTATAAAACTTTTCCTCAAATCCTCTATGGAAATTATACCAACACAAACACGGTTTACACATTTTTCTTTCAACATGTTATTTATTTATTCAAATTCCATCTCAGAGCCTTTTAACAGTGTAAAAAGATTAGTCGTTATAAAGAATATATCACAAATTTCTATACATTTTTTACAAGTTTCACAGTGGTCTATGGTCCTCTTGATAATCAAACATTATCAAAATTTCATATACTAAACAAAAAACATATTGGTATATTGTACAAACTCTTAATCTTCTACAGTTATTAAATAGGGATGAAAACAAAAGAGTTTTGAATGACACATGACATCTTGGGCGACTTGGATGTGTAAGAACCTGGTGAATCTGCTGTGAGTCCGTAGGATGTGTTTCAGACCGCACTGTGAGCTCTTGAAAGGGATAAAGAAAAAAAGATGTTAATACCATTGACAATATTGAACAAACCCTGTGTAATCAATTCAGTATGAGTCGGAAGAGTATCTAGAAAGTTGTATCTTTTCATTTAATTTGAAGTTTCAAAAGAACAACAACGGAAGAGAAAAAGACAACGGATTCGGATTCAATCACTCACCATTTCTTAATGAACTTTTCGAGGAAATTCTTGACAAAGTTGGACTTTGGGTTCAAGCATCTCTTTCCTGCACCATTTTTCAGGTGGACACTGTAGAAAAAATAAGATTGTTGTTGTTGTTGTTGTTGTTTTTAATCAACCACACGGAGTTCATCTGCAAAGTGCAGTCAGCGTAAGTGAAAGATCCAAGCACTTACATTATCTCCTGTTTGTCACAGGACGCGCTGGGGGGTAATACTTCAATCTTCTCCACACGTGTTCGCTGCACATGCATCACTCCGGCATCCCGGCAAACGCACCTGCTCACGCCGTTTCTGGCCTGCCCTGGAAAACCAGACAAAAACCAGTTAGTCCCTCAGTCTAGTGCCGTATCACTGCTAAACACCCGGTTATTTTTTTTATCATTACTCAACGTTGGAATATTTGTTATATGAAAGTTAAAAATCAATATGACCGTAGAGTAAGAGTAAATATATGTTGACACAAAACAAAAAAAAGACACCGTTCACTCTTACCTTCAACGTTCACGGCCAGCAGACAAGCAAAAAGAAAGAGAGCTACGGTCAGTTTCATCATGTTTCTGAGAATCTTCTGCTTCTTGTCGCCGCTGAGAGGGAGCTGTGAGGGTCAAGTGATGAGTGAGTGAGTGTGTGATGTCCCTTCATTTATACTCTATAACAGGGGTTCCCCACCCCCCCACCCCCCCTCCCCCCGGCTGACTGTGTCACTGGAATCAACTGTGACACTGACATTGCTAATTTCAAATTGCTTCACGTTTTTCCTGAGTGAAATTGCTTACTCGCAAGGTTCCCCATTTTTCAGAAAGCGCAACCAGACCCTGACTTCTAGATTTGAATTTCTGGGGAAAGCAGAAGGAAGCATTCATTCAAGGGTTGACCGCTGATGGCTAGACAAACAGGGGAATGAGTAAAGACAAAAATACCTTTATGTCTTTTTTTTTTATTATTATTATTATTATTGTTTACAGCGATAAACCGTTTTCAAACAGTATTCATTAAATAAAACGTTATTCAGCATAACTGCCCACTTAGCTTGAATTATTCACAGTTAATTGGAAGTTTATACACAGTTTATACTCAGTGAACACCATTTTAGGGATGGGCATCTTTTTTTATTAAAATGGAAAAAAAAAAACAGGAAAGGTATGCCTCTGCTGTTCTACTCTCATTGGCTGCTGAGATCCACACTCTAGCAGGTGAATTTCTAGTGCTCTTGCAGGCCAACTGTCTGACATTAATCATTTTTTTTTTAAGTTTACTTTAAGCTTGATGTACCATGGTTAAAACAACATTCAAAGAGTCAACTGGCAGGTTTTCAATGAAGCTTTCCATTTAGAAGTGTGCCTTTCTCCAAAAAAAAAAAAAAAAATCGTCAGACATTTAAAACCCAAACGTCAAAACACACAAACATTTAAAAACAACCACTTATGTTATGACTAGTTCATGCATGCCTTGTGCAGTCAGCAGCTCGCCTGCACCCGGGTTAAGTGCCTTTCCCAAGGGCACTTCAGCTGTGGATGTTTTCCTGCCTTTCGGTCACAAGCCCGCTTCTCTAACGCTTAGGTGACGGGCTGCCCCCGGTAGTAGATGTTTTGACCAATTTGTTCGGTTAATGTGAAAGAAACTGTAAGGATCTCATTTGTTTGACTAGGAGCAGTGACAACAAAAGGAGTGCACATTAGGTGAACTATTAGTTAGAAATGTTTAAATGAACATAAGTCAAAGAATAACAGTAATACCAACAACAGAGTCTCATTTGATCACTAAAACAGTATTCAGCATTTAGGTTGGTTTGTCAGGTATGGACACCATTACAAACAGTTGGCCTGAACTGACCATATAAACTTAGCCTGTAAGATTTATGAATTTCTCTGTCTCTGTCTCTCTCTCTCTCTCTCTGTAACAACGCATGACTAGATGTGTGCACCTTGGCAGTAGCCACAGATGGCTGTGGTGCCGAGGAGTCTCTTATGTACGCACGGTGACCATGGGGTCAGATCCATTTTCTGTCCATCAAAGCAGATTGTTGTCATAGCTTTTGTTCCAGCAAGTTGTGCAGGCCTGACTCTCTCTGGTACAATGTCATGTAAACCCAGGCTTCCTTCCAGGGCTCCTGGAGGAGCACTTTGGTTTGCTTACTACAGATTCATGATAGGGGACTTCAAAGACAAGAACTTGTGGTCCCAGTGGAAAGAACCAAGGGTGTTTGGAAGGTGTGTGTGTGTGTGTGTACATACATACATACACACACACACACACACACACACACACTCACACACACACACACACACACACACATATATATATATTTATGTATATTTACATAAATATATATATGTATATATATTTAAAGTAATCTCCGATTTCATCATTTCTGATGATGAATGCTTGTTTGTGTTGAGCTCAAATGTACTATTTTCCCTGTTATTTCATTGTTTTTATCAGTTATAAGAAAATACAAATGTATTCTTTGTTTTAAAAGAGAAATCTCTCTAATTTTGCGTATGTTAATCTATTTTTACACGCACTGTAAAAAAAAATCATTAAAAAATAAAGCTCATAAGCATGGCAAAACAATAAAACCATAAAATTACAATAAAGTGCCTCAAATTCAATAACCATGTCAAAACCATAAAATGGCAATACAGGTGCTTAATCAGGGCAGCAGGGTGGCGCAGTGGGTAGCGTTGTCGCTTCACGGCAATGAGGTTCCAGGGAGCTTGACTCCCAGCCGGGCGGCCAGGGTCCTCTCTGTGTGGAGTTTGCACATTCTCCACATGTCTGCGTGGGTTTCCTCCCACAGTCCAAAGACATATAAAGTCAGGTGAATTGGAGACACTAAATTGAACCTAGGTGTGACTGTGTGCATGAATGTGTTTGTCTGTGCGTCTGCCCTGCGATGGACTGGCGACCTGTCCAGGGTGTCTCCCCACCTTTCGCCCTGTGAATGCTGGGATAGGCTCCAGCTTATCCTAATTAGGGTCCCCGCGACTCTAATTAAGGTAAGCGGCTTAGAAAATGCACGGATGTGCTTAATGTAAAATGAATGGACGTGCTTAACATATTTAGCTAAGTGTGCATTTTTTGTAAAACTCAAAATGTGTCTTTATTTTTATTTTTTTTTTTTTTCTTGTGCTCAAAAACCCAAACACGAGTGGAAATATCGGCAAACCCCTTTGCCTTTTACTTTCAAAAATGCATTTCAGAGAAAGAGCAGCTAAGAGAGGAAGCTCTGAAGCACTGAAAGCATTACTGAAAGTAGGTCCCTCGGCCAAAATGGCCCCACTCCAAAAACATGACCGGCCAGAGGGAAAATCCAACCACTGGAGCATTATCAGCTTCGGTTCAAAATAGACATCTGTGTCTTCACTTATTTCATCATCCGCATTGTTAAAAAAAAAAAGAGGAAGAAGGTTACATCAGTGGCTGGTCGAAGGTTACATCAGTGGCCGGTCGAATTGTCCCCCCCCCCCCCAACTTTGTCTTAAAGTTGATTTGAGGTTATGTCTACCTGCAGCAGGGCCCTGTTCCAGAAAGCGGGTTTAGTTAGTTAACTCAGAGTAAGTAGTAAACCTACTAACAGAAGAGCCCCATGGCTTTGTTTTGCTAGGGGCATGAAGCCATAGGGCTCCTCTATTAAGAGGTTTACTGCTTACTCTGAGTTAACTAACACTGAGCTTTTACTAAACTCTGTTTCTGAAACAGGGCCAGGTCTGTTAGTATGTGTCTGTATAGACAACAGATTTAGGACAAAGTGAATTGGTTTTTGGGGGTGAGGTAAGAAAAGGGTTGAGTAAAAGTAGGTTAGTTTTTGAGGTTTGGTCCTGTTGTGGCCTCCACACAGAACAACTTTCACATCAGTATCAGTGAGGAACTGTGAGGAACTGGAGAGGAACCAAAAGCCACCCACTGGTTTTCCTTTGGGGAGTGGGCACCTGAATCATTTACATGCAGAATATTTAACAACTTTATATGAAGTCTTCATTTGGCACTGGGCAAGGTTTTTTTTTTAATGCTGAATGCTGATTTGGGATCAGTGAAACCATGTTGCTTTAAGGGAGTTGTTGGGTGAATGGCTGTGTGTTACTGACATTCTGAGAGAAAATTATATTAATTTTGTTTGTGTAACACACACACACATACACAAAGGCACACACACACACACACATCTAATTCTAAGACCTTCTGTATGTTTCCCAGTTTTGGTGTGGATGTTACTGATGCTATCGATCGATATTGACTAACTATACTATAACTATACTATAACATTACTATAACTATACTATAACTGTACTATAACTATACTATAACATTACACGTTTGTTTCCCCAGTCTGCTTGAAAAGATGCATTAAACCAATGGACTCACTTCCTATCCACAGAGGTCTGTTTTAGGGAAACCACAATGGAGTCCCTGTGGTTATCAACAATGCCCAATCATTTTCACAAAACCTGTTTTCCTTTGTCATCCAGAGGAGCCTCTCAAATGGAGACGTTTGCGCTAGAACGTGGGTGCAAGTGATATTTGACATCTTCTTTTCTGAAAAAGATCTTTTTTTTTTTTTTTTTTTGCTTTTAATTTCATTTAGTTTTATGCTTTCAGCACAATGGATTTGAAACCCATTTGTGGGGTCCACATTGACTTTACTGTGGTTTTCTTTAGAGGGAAGAAAAGGGAAGTCTGGTTAATCTGGAAGTCACCTCTGGTTATTGAGGTTACTCTAAGTTTCCATTAACCCACAAACTTCACATTTTCTTTAACTGCACCAGGTTTTTTTGAATGTGGACCTGCTCGCCTAGTGTGAATGTTAGAAATAGAGCAAGTTACCGGTTCTTCTCATCTTTCTTCATTGGCTCATTAACTACAGTGATCTTCTAGTTTGCTCTCATCGCGTGGTTAGAGGTCTTTTGTATATCTTTCAGATCAAGAGCAATCTATGGAGATTCAAAGTTCCCGAAGGAAAACATGGTCCCCTATCTGCTTGTGCACACACACACACACACACACACACACAGACAGACAGACACCCACACAAACACACGCACACACAGACACACAGACACACACACACACGCGCACACACGCACAAACACGCACAAACACAATGCTCTCATGGTTTCACAGGTAAATTCCTGTTTAGTCGTTTTAAATTTTCACACACACACACAACCCCAGAAGTAAACAAGCGTAATGGAAAACATTTCAGCCTGTGTGGAAAGTGAAAGCCTTAAGAATTACTCTCAGTGGAGCAATGGTGGGAAACGCTGCAGCTGATCTCCTGTCAAAGCCCAGGGGGGACGGGGGGGGGGGGGGGGACGGGGGGGGGGGGGGGGGGTACGGGGGGGGACGGGGGTGGAAGGGGGACGGGGGCGCAAAGGAACCACTTCTAAGATTGGAGCCAAATGCCGACGTGTGAGTTCACACATTCAAGATAGCCCCTGCCGCGGAGATGGTTGGAAAGGAAACTCCGGGTTCAGGGGCTAGTGAGTTAGATTAGGACACAAATCTCAGTTTATCTCCAAAATTCAAACTTGTGAATCTCTGATGATTCCAGCTCTATAACTTAAATTTGTGGACAAATGGATTTGTGCTGCGTGTCTGAGAGTTTTGTCTGTGCATGCCAAAAGTTGAGTGAATTCCAAAAGGCTAAGCAGTGCCTCTTAAATCTAAAGTTAGAGATATACATTTAATTGTCATCTATATTTATATATATTATTGATAGTGGATAAACATACAATATCTTTTCCTTGGCAATTAATAAAATTAGTGCAAAGACACAACAGTGCTGATATTACTGTCAACAGTGTTCCTGTGCTACTCATGAACAGAATTAAAATGACATCCTTTTTCCTCCTGGTCTGATAAAACAATTAACAGACAATTGCACAGTCTGAACACACGACATAATACAATACAATGCAGTGTTTTTTGTTTTTTTTTATGAATATATTCATCAGCCTGTTGAGAGATTTAATATTGATTTCATCATCTTCTTCTGTGTGACGACATTCTTGAAAATGAAACTGCAGCTCTGGGAATTTCCCTAAATCATGAGCATCAGACGGTATATAAAACAGCCTTGAACTGTGTGAGAGAATCAGAAACGACCAGACCCTTGTCAGATCTGTAACTGGTGACCTCTCCAGCCCCGCAGAACCAAACATGAAAACTTCGCTTTCATTGACGCTTTTGGTCATCCTGGCCTACGTGACGGTTACTATGGGTAAGCCGGGAACTCATATTACAGCTGTTCATTTCATACTCAACTTTACTGTCAGAGTGGTTGTGAAAGAGAGAGAAAGAGCGGGGGGAGTTGAGAGTGTTTGATTCGTGATTAATGAGCTAAAAGATCTGTGATGATTATGGAGAAATTTGATCATATAATAACTGTTTTACTGTATATTTAACACCGTCTGTTCGATTGCATCGTAAGGTGTCATCTTCCAGTTGCATCAGGCTGATACTGTGGTCAAACTGTGGTTTAAAAATGTACGAATGAAAAGAAAAATTAGATAAAGTTGCAGATGCTCCATACAAATCTTATGGTCAGCGGACAACTCGCTGACCAAACAAACTGTGACGTCACATATCTTGATGAGTCAGAAGTGAACAGGGACAAAGCTGGCGTTCCGCTTTCAGTATGAGCTATAACAGAAGTACGGAAAATATAATTTTTTTTTTTTTTTGGGTTGCAGGCGCTCCGGCACAGGGATACCAACGCTGCCTCTGCCGCACACAGCACAACAGATTCAACAGAAGCAATGTCAATAAACTGGAGATTTATCCCAGCAGCCCGTCTTGTGATCGCCTTGAGATTGTGTAAGTTTGTCAAAACCCATATCGCATGTGTATATATATATATATATATATATGTATATATAAACGTGAGCCAAGCATAGAACATCTGAGAAAATGTCATGTTTGCTTTGCTTTCACAGATTGACACTGAAGAACCCGCAAGTCCAGATCTGTCTAAACCCACAGTCACCGATGGGCAAGATGGTACTCAAGAAAATATCTTCAAAAAAATAGGGGCTCTAGATAGAAGATATCTTCGAGAAGACAGGGACTCCGTTAAGATGTCTCCTCTGTCTTCGCCGGTGCACTTGTTACTGTTGAGAGTTCATTTGTAACTGTTACGAGGAACAGAATATATGCTATGAGTTCATTCAAATGGGACTGTAAGAGTGGGGTTACTTAATCTGATCTCTGCTAGTGTGTGTGTGTGTGTGTGTGTGTGTATATGGTACAGATATTTTGTAAGGCCAGATGATGATATGATCACTAATACTTTTCAACAGATATGTACTATTTATTTCTGAAAGGTTTATTCACAAAACAATTGTGAAATTCTGTTATTTTTTCCTCTTGTCTTTTGTTTGTTTGTTTGTTTGTTTCTGTTCTAACAAGTTCTTCTCAATAAACCACATTCTTAAAAAAACCAAAACGTCTTTGTTCAGAATTGCATCCGCGGTGCTGGCGTGTCGTTTACAGAAAGGGTGAGGGTGATTGGAATAAGCACTGTGCTGCTGTGCACTGCAGACAGCAGTGGAAATGAAAGTTAAGACACTCACATGTGGTGTGTGGTCTCGTCATTGACTGTGACCAGGACTCTTTGAGTTCATTCTCTTTCAAGGCTGCAGATAAAAGAAATCACATGACTGCACTACTCTGACGGAGTGTGCAGCAGAATCATTGTCCTTATTTGTACAAGCTTATGAGTCTGTAGACACACAGGGGTCTTAAGAGAATACCAGGCTAGGGCATATTGAGATACAGAAACTTATAAATGAACAAATAAGTGGATGCATTCTCTCTCTCTCTCTCTCTCTCTCTCTCACACACACAGAAACACAGACAATTCAAAAAATGCACGTCTATTATAAATATGTTTCTATATAAACATTTATATATATATAGAAAAGCATTTGACAAGTTCTTAAATAACTTGAACAATAGGTTTAACTACTCTCACAGTTTGATAGGTGATTTCCGGTTTACTGATATCACACTGGTGGAGTGGTGCAGGACCCAAGCGCAAGACACGAAGATTGTAGTGACAAAAAGGAGGACTTTACTTGCAAAATGAAGATAAAAATACACGTGCAAACTGGAACAAAACCGAGAACAAAAAGGTGCAACCTAACAGTGCGTATAAACACAAACAACGATAGACAAAGGACAAGGCAAACACTAGGGCTTAAATACAGAGGGAGAATTAAACAGGGCAAACATGATTGGATGAAATTAACAAGGGGGAACAAGGTTAATAAATACAACAAACAGGATCAGGTGAGGGGTGGAAACACACAAGGAACAGGAGCACAAGACATTTCAAACTAAAAGTCCAAAGATGAGGTGATGGCTGTGACAACTGACCAATTTATATATATATATATATATATATATATATATAAAATTGAAATTCCCCTAACTTTTTGGGAGGTGGGAGAAACCCTGTGAGGTGTTCTCCTGCCCATATACCTGCCATTCCACCCACTGGTTGCCAACAACATTCTGTTTTTGTTCTTAAAACTGGTTCTTCTTGGCTCTCAGAAGACATTTACCTGTTTCAGATAAACTGGATTCTTTAGTCTTTGCACAAAGGACAGTTGTCTACTGGCTTCGATCTACGTAAAGTTTGTGTGTGTGTGTGTGTGTGGGTGGTAGATATTGGTATTTTATCAGAGTGGCTTCATTGTAGGATATATCTTTGTAGTACTGATCTCTCTAGAACCTCTCTGGAGATGTAAATTCTCTGAATTCATGTTTGGATGAATGTTGGATGGATGAAGCTGTTCTTGAACTCCATCTTCCTGTCAGGATGTAAAAGAGTTTTAATGACTTTTTCTATCAGAAGACAAGTGCACAAAAGGCCCTGTCTCCAGGTGTGTCAGTTCATCACAAAATTTTCCAAAAAAAACCACAAAAAAACATGTCTCGTCATTCAGAGGAAACTAGACTACATCCCATAAATATTCTCCCATCCTCATTGGTCACCAGTGCAAAACAGGCACTTCTTCACTGATCTTGGCATGTAATGTAGCTCCTTCAATGTTTCTATTTCAAGTGCCTTCTGACAGTCACTGCTGATTCAACTGCTTGTTTCAGGCTGGTTTCTTCTTGTTCTGGTATGATATTAAGCTATTACATTTCTTATTCAATTCCCCTCTGTGAAACTGTTGAAATACTGTAGTTCTCACCACAGCATAAACGACATGAAGACACAGCTGAGAATGATCAAGACCTCGAGATTTGTATCACTTATAGAGAATATCAGAACTCCTCATAAGTGAATCAAAACTAAAGGTACGGATGAAACATGAAACTTTGTTTAAAACATAAAAATAATGAAACAGCTTTCACTGTTAAGTTGTATGAGGTAAACCTATGGATTAAAACGACAAAAGAAATTTCCCATATATTTTTTTTTTTTCTATCAAAATAATGTTGGGTTCACAGCTTTATCAGAGATCATCTGTTTATCTCTGTTCTTTATACACTGGCTCTATTATCTGAGTACATCACTTTCACTTTCACTTTCAGTTTGAACGGTCTGTACCAGCCCATTATCCTTTCAGAAGACTTGTTCCACAGCACACCCTCCCACAACCCTAACCAAAGCCCCTCCGTACTTAACCTTTAATTGAACTCATGTCACAACGCACTGTGGGTTGTTTTTTTCACACTGATAATGCAGCTACAGAAACCAAACTTCTGTCTGACGTAGAAATCTTGCATTATTGTTCGGTGTTGTTTTCACTCTGTTGTTTTCATTCATTGTGTTTCACAGTTTGTACTATGTAAGATGTACCTCATATGAGTGCGTTTATTTAGAAGTTTCATGCCATTCAGAGTCTGAAGGATGCACATTAACACTTGTTTACACCCACTTAAACTACAACAGTCCTGGGGGGTGTTCCAGAAAGCAGGTTTAGTGAAAACTCTGAGTTATTTAACTCAGAACAAGCAGTAAACCTCCTAATAGATGAGCCCCATGGATTTGTTTTCTTAGGAGAATGAAGCCATGGGGCTCTTCTATTATGAGGTTTACTACTTGTTCTGAGTTAAATAACTCAGAGTTTTCTCTAAACCTGCTTTCTGGAACACCCTCCCTGAACTCTGACACACATGATCTCTTAAGTATTAACTTGAGGCTCTGCTTCAGCATCATACTTTACCTAACGTGTCATATTGGAGCCTTGGAATGTTGTCTGTTTCCAAATCAAACAAATAGCCCTGAACATGTTGTTATAGGACTTCTGAGGACATGAAACCCCTTCACAGTTTCGCTTAATGCAACAGAGGAGGGCAGATTCATTGGGCTTTAGTGTGTTGTTGTAGAATGCGGTCTGATTGTGCGAATAATAGATGAAGAATGCTCAGTAACAATCTAAACATTCTGCCATAAAATGTGTTCTGCGTTCAAAGGCAACATGAAACTTTATTAGTAGTAGAGAAGAACAGAACCTTCTAGTCGGTAGTGAGAGATAAGATAAGACTCGCAAGGACTCAGTGTCCTTTTCTGTGTGTACCTCCAACCTTCCTACCTACCTGGAAACGAGAGGTTCTGTGGCTGCATTCCAACCAGTCACTCATGAAATGGACTGTAGTTAATATCCCCCCCCCCTCCACATCAAAGAGGACACACATCAAAGAGGACCCAAACCTATTAATTAACCAAAAACATAAGCCAAAAAACATATGCTGTAATAAGACAATGGAGAGAAGCGAAAGAATCTCTGTGGATCTGTCTAGACTGGTGTATGTGAGATTTCAGTTAGACCTCAGTTTACATTTTATGTATCGAGGGAGTGGGTTTCAATATGTCAGTAAAAAGGACGAGAATCACCCAATGAATTCTTCTGCCATGAACCGTAACGAAATGCAACACACAGCGTTTTAGTCCCCTCTGCTTGTTACAGCCCCAAACTGCACGTCACCCTTCTCTGTGTCTGTGTGCTGTTCACCTCTGTACCACCAGGGGGGGTCGAGACTTTGGGGAGTGTTATTCCTGTTCTGGCTATATGGGGTCCTTAATCTCTTTGTTTTTGGTTACATGTTTGGTTCATTATTGATGTATTGTCGTGATTCTCAACTCCAGTCCTGGGGGGCCACTGTCCTGCATGTCTTTGTTTTTAACTCAGGATTGACACACACCTGACTCCACTGATCAGTTCATCATCAAGCCCTAGATTAGCTCAATTAACTGTGAAATAATGAAAAGTTATAACAAAGACGTGAAGAACAGTCCAGACATGCAGAACCAGATATTGACCAGTCATCTTCTCTATCACAGAGAATTTGTCATTTAAACGGGTTTTAACCTTACTGTCCAGTTTGACACCAATTTCATCTCTGACCACTGCGAGGTTGGTGTCGACACTGGTGATAGCTGCTCCCAGTGGCTCCCTCTGGTGGCAAAGCCTTTGCAGCATCGCAAAAGCACTGTTCCCGTGGCCGTCAACCTACTTGATGAGCTTGTGTTGTGGCCCTGCCCATTTTCTGCTTGGATCTCAGACAGCTTTTCCTTAGCTGTGGTGCTCGATTTAAAATGCCCCACGATTCTGCGTGCCCGAGCGCGGATGTCTTCAAGCTCTGGGGTTTTGCCCTAGTGACGTCTTCACCACCAGGTTGAGAACATGGGCGAAGCAAGTTGAGCAGGCTCACACAGGAGATCGTATACGCAGCACAATCTGTGACCAGGCTTCTCACTTTGCCTCTGATTCCCCACTCCGACATGAGGGTGTCCTTGGCCTCGGCTAGGTGAGCAGCTCTGTGGGTTTGAGGGAACTCTTTAACTCCTAGAGGAACAGTGGACAGATTCATCTCTTCTGTGATGAAGTGGCACGTCACAACCAGGTAAGCACGGAAGTCCATATGTCAGCTGTTCTGCCGACTGTTGAGACATTCCTGATCTCAGCCGCAGCCTTCTCTTTGGTGGCTTGGTATGTTGTCTCCACCATAGTCTTCAAGGCCCTCCTACCAGAGATGGTGCAAGTAGGACCCAGCAGTTCAACAAAGGCTTTGAATCCTTCATTTTCTTCAACTGACAATAGCTGAGCATCCATCACAATCGAATCCAGAAACGCCCCATTCAGTTGTTGTTTTCTGGATACTGTCGTAGAAAGAGTATGACGTGAATAGTTCATTCTAGAATATGAATGCCTTACGGTCATGCTACTACGCTTACTTACATGGGTAGAGAATAAAAATAATAACGAAAAATAAGGCAAACAAAAAAAATAATAATAATAATAAAAACATTAATGTGACAATAATAAAGCCAATACAATAAAAAGTACAGATCAGTGTTTGAAGAAAAAGAGAGAAGACAAAGATGAAAAGCAGATTTAAAAGGAAACGTTTTACAAATGGTATAAAGGATATTTTTAAAGGTGAGTTTTCAAAGGGGTTGGGGGATAGCGGCAAAACTTCGAATTGGTCGAACCCTTCCCGGCGTTTCAGTGACGCACAAAGCCTCGCACGTCATCAGTCACGTGGAAATGGCAACAGTTTGATACAGGTGTAACCCAACAACGGGTTAAACTAAACTACATTTTTGTTTAACTGCATGTGTAAGTTTTCATGTTTAACTGAAACCCAGCAGTTAAGATGGTCAGCTGTACAAATTCTTTTACACAGCAGTTTTAACAAATAGAGCAGAAATCTGTTATTTACTGTTCATAATAAAATACCCTTATTAAAAAAAATCAGACCAATCAAGCATGGAAAAACAAGGGGATAGACAGACCAGGCAGCATACTAGCACACAGTAAGGGAGTGATGAGAGAGAGACAGAGAGAGAGAGAGAGAGAGAGAGAGAGCAACCAACTTACCACACCACAGCACATGATCACACACTATGCTTTGTGACTCACTACAAACCTGCACTCGGATCAGTGAGGTGCTCAGAAGCAGAGGTGGGTAGTAGCGCGTTACGTTAACTCCGTTACATATGCTTCAGTAACTTTTCCCAGTAATTTGTACTTATAGGACTACTTTCAGAGCATAATACTTTTCACTCTTGCTCGAGTACATATACGATTTTAAAAAATGTACTTGCACTCCGTTACATTAGACTACACCAGAGGCGTTGTTAGGATCTTGAAACATTGGGGGCTTAGCCCCAGGGCCGGCCCAAGCATTTATGGGGCCCTAAGCAGAATTTGATTTGGGGGCCACTCACCGCCTTGGCGCTGCCAATACTATTGACTACTGTCAATGCTTGACCAGTCGCATACCTACTGTAAATCTAACACACCCATTATCAGTTTTATTAGTTGTAGCTGTGTCACTTACATTATACCAGTGCCTGCCTGGCATGTTTTTACCCTTCTACAGTTTCTAATTTTAAAAAGTAGTTAACTTGCAAGAGTAGTCTGGTGTTAATTTGCACTTTAATATTCAAAGTTATACTTTAAGAGTCATTTTAAGAGACTGATAGTGTTCAGTATAAGTTTGCTGTTTTGTTGAATTTAATCATTTGTAAAACATTAATGTAAATGTTTGGCACGATATTGACTTATATTGCATGTTACATGAACGTAGTCGGACCCAGAATGGTAGAAAAAACACTCACTCTCTCGGCTCTGGCTGGTGCAAATAGACCACTGCAGACCATCATTTGAGCACTCTTTTAAACTTCTGAGCTAGGTGACAGGCTTACTATTTTCATGAATTTCACCCCAGAACGAAACGTTTTTGGGCAAAATTCGTGAGGTGTTTCGCTGTGTGGAAGCCTAGCATAAAAGTAAAAAGCAAGCACATGCGTTCTGTCCGACATTATTTTTTCCCCACGGAATTTACCCAGACTTTCGCTACGTAGCGTTCGGTTCCTAAACCTGTGGAAATGCGGGCCGGTTCTCAAAAGGCACCAAGGCAGTACTGGCTCCGCAACGGCACGGACACCAGCACCGTCCAAGTGGAAAAGCGCTTACAGAGAACCCAAAACGTACATGCGTTTCTGATTAACGATATCATATTATTTTCGATTGTTAATGTATGATCGGAATGACAGATGAATTGATCCGGTGCTATTTTTTTTATTATTATTTTTATTGTTGTAAAAAGAGAGAGAGAGAGAGAGAGAGAGAGAGAGAGAAAGAGAGAGAGAGAGATCCGGGGCTATTCATAAAACATTCGGGGCTGTAGCCCCGGACGCCCAGATCTAACGACGCCACAGGACTACACACTTCTCATTACTTTCATTTAATTTATAAGATTTTTTTTTTTTTTACATACGCGCACAGCTTCTACGACGGCGACTGCTTTGATACACGTTTATATAACACAGTAGCATTATGAGCTAGAGAGAGAGCGTGGAGTTCATGAAACATAGAAGAGTGTTGCTACAGCGCTCGTTTCAAGACGAAGAAGAGATTTCGGACGTTGCACCAAACTTTCAGTAAGCTCTCTACCTGCATTCTCTGGTCTCTTTCTCTTGTGACGGGGTGGTCGCAACATTGTCCGTTTCATATTCTAACGTTCATACTCTAAAGTGTTGGCAAGTTTAGATGAGTTTGTAATGAATGTCTGTTGCACTGCTGATATTTCTGTAGCACACAATTTTGTTAAATATATATATATATTTTATTATTATTTTCTTTATTAGGAATATGACTTAGTACTTTGATGAGCAGATTTTATACTGTGTTTTTTAGACAAGCACTTAAAATATTTATTTTGGGCATAACTGATATTCTGATACATTAGCAAAAAGATGTAAAACAAATAGATGTAAAATCATCATATGAAGTTACTCTCTACTTGACTAATCATTTTATGAGATTCTTTTCTACTCATACTTAAGTCGTTATTTTGACGAGTGCTTTTACTTCTACTTGAGTCATTATTTTTGTAAAGTAACAATACTTTTACTTGCGTACAGTTTTTGCTTGCTCTACCCACCTCTGCTCAAAAAAAGTGACACACGTGCGCCCCAGCTGTACCCCGCGACGCTGCCTCGTGAGAAACGAATAAACGGGGATAGACTCCGATGTACAGAGAGCCAGGCGTTTGTCGATGCCAATCATCCAGAATGAACATGTACGCGCAATATCTTTTCATACCTGCCCAGTTAGCTTTAATTTATTTAAAACCCAAAGTAAACAACAATCGGTGCTTCTTAAAGAGAAACAAACCACAGTCAACAGTCATACTGCTTAAAATCAAAAGAAAATATTCCTATCAAACGCTTGGCACCTGCTGCAAAGGACCATCGACTCTCACCCACAGACAGTTACGCGCTGACCACGCGAGGCTGTCCACCCAGCCGAACGCGAGCTCCGCCGACCATCGTCAGGCCATACACACGTAGCGATAACATTAATAACTCGGGTCGCTGCTTGCTTCCTGCTACAGCGTTCCTACAAAACAGCAACATGCATGTTAATCAAGCATCACAGGAGCCAAACTGCGAATACACACACATATGCACCTTCCAAAACACTGCAACGTACCCACCTTAACTCAGAGTCCTAATCCTAAACACAAACCACGGTATTCTCATGAAACCTGAAGTGGGTGCTTCCCAAAACTTCCTATAGAATTGGTCCAATTAGTCTAACAGTCCGGTCGGACTATTCCGCTGGGTCCTATTGATCCCCGGTTAGACAAGCTTTAACACACTGTTTCGCACCAGTATGCTTTACGAATGTGAAATGAGCTTCGTTGACTCAGTATCAAACGTCCTATCACGACCTGGATTGTCCTTTGTTTTGCCTGATTCGCTTTTTGACACGTCTACCCTGATTTTCCAAGTAAATAAACTTGAACTGAACTTCTCTCGCCTCCGTCTCTGTATCCGCGTCTGAAGTGGCACAAGGGTAAGGTTCTGGGATTTCAAGCCGGAGCCCCGCGTTTACTTTCTAGGTCAGCCTCACAGGGGGGCATCCCGTTCCTTTTCTAGACCCATGTGTCATATCGTAAGAATGAGAGCCGCGTTAACGAACCAGATGCATCATGACTGATTAGGCAGTGCAATTTGCACATACGCCTACATCCTAACAAAATGTATAAGGGGGAAAAATCTGTATTTATCTGTAATTGAACCTCACAGGAAACCTTGCCAACAATTTTGAGATTTCAGTACTAAATGAAATACTTCACTCTATACACATGAGTGCACCATGGAAATTGTTGGTATATCTATTTATGACAAAAAAACACTCACATTTGATATTCATAGTGGAATAGATTATGCTCTTGCTGAGGTGCATCCTCCACAATTTCGAAACTGTACCTGCGATGGCTACCAGCAGATGGCGCCATACTACTAGGTTCATCCTGAAACCACTACAACGGGGGCTATTCCAGAAAGCGGGTTTAGTGAAAACTCCGAGTTAGTTAACTCAGAGGAAGTAATAAACCTCCTAATAGAGCAGTCCTATGGCTTCATTCTCCTAGCAAAACAAAACCATGAGGCTCTTCTATTAGGAGGTTTACTACTTGTTCTGAGTTAACGAACTCAGAGTTTTCACTAAACCTGCTTCCTGGAACACCCCCCAGGACTGGGCAATAAATTGTGTTTGTAAATAGCTGTACAGTAATCACAAAGATTTGAGTCTCATCACAAGTCTTCAAAAGCGTAAGCATTCAGGTATATTTATATACAAGCAACGGTTTCATTGCTGTGCGACAGTCATGATATTGTGACGGAATATTTTAGGAGCCGTTAATATAAACAAAAAAAATACAAAGGTATTTAAAGGATATAGCCTTAGCGACGGAAGTCGCCAGGAAAATTCACATTTCACATATTCAAAATAGTCTACCCTTTTACAATAGTCAAAGACAATGGCAATTTTAAAGCCGTATCTAAAAACAATATCTGACCACACATGACTGTCTTACCTAACCACAAATCTGCCAGAGGGGAAGAGTGAAAGTGTTAAGATGTAGCCTAGACCTATGTGGTTTCCTCTGAATAGCTTCTGACCCACCTTCTCCCTCCATAGTTGTATTCACAGAGACCTCCGAAGGTTAAAGGAAAGAGGTCAAATAATAATTATTGCTTAAATGTCAGGCCCACTTTCAGGATGTTGTGGAATAGGTATTCTTTTTGAATTTACTAGTAGGCTACGCAGCTACCGATTCGGCACACATTGCAAATGGGCCGGGGTCAGAGCGCAACACAGAACTACAATTTTGTTTTGATCTAATTTTCATACGTTCAGTTAGTTAAAGAAATACAGATTGGGTTACTATTCCAGTCCTCTGCTGCTATATACAAAAACATTTCTTCCTGCATGTGTCAAGATTCTTATTCCGATAAATAGCTTCACTTTGTCAAAGCGCTTGGAATTAGCCTATTGTTTGTCGGCTAGCAAATTTTGATTCAGCGTGTTTCTTTTCCTGAAATATGTACGGAAAACAAAACCAAGCCACAGTGCACAGGCTACTGAATCGTTGCCACTGAGTCGTTTTATGTGCACTTAGAACTTTATGCCAGTTACTGAGGTTGGGGTCTTTGCTCTGAGGAAATCAGCCCTTTCGCTTTCATTTCCTGTGCTCCTGTATTTTCAAGATTGGTCCTAAAGCTCACACAGAGCATCAGGTCTTTTTTCGGTTCAGAATGGAGAATAAACCTGAGATACCGCAGCAGGGCAAAAAATAAAATGTGTTAGCCCTTCTACTGACCTCAGGGGAAAACAAAAAATATACACATATACATACATATATAATATATATATATATATACATACACACACACACAATTTGTTTCCGCTGTGCTTACAGAACTGGTAGACGACGTGACAGTGGATCCAGGATAGCGTGTAAATAAATGCAAATAGATTATTACGGTCTTGTGAGACTCAGGGAAAAATCCAGTGGTACAGCTGACTCCCGTTAGTTTTTTCATTTTTAGGGAGTCTGTAGCCCACGTTAAATTCATAAATCGTGCACTACACAAAACACAACGGGCGGAAAGTGTACAGTGTATATATAGTTCTCATTAGTACGTCTACATTTACATGTACATTTATTCGTTTAGCGGACGCTTTTAACCAAAGCGACTTGCAAGACGGGGAAAGTACAAACCAAGCATCTAGTCATTAAAGAGGCGTCTGTGGCTTCTGTGAGACCGCGTAAGTTCAGTATTAGAACAGATACAGAGGCAAAAATGCTGAAGTAAAATAACAGAGCGGAGTACATGTGAGTCAGCAAGAAGTATCACAGATCAAGTGGCAAGCAGTACACGTCACAGAGGGAAGGAAATCCGCATCATAAAAGTAATTGCACAAAGCGCAATATGAGCATCAGCATAGATTTACAGTATTTATACAGAAGTGTTATGAATTACACAGCATAGAAATCTGAGTGATACATCGGAACATTTCAGTCATTAAGGCGGCGGGAAGGGGTCAAGTGGAGAGGGGTGGGTTATTTTGTGGGTAAGAAATGTGGATTATACTTTTTTTTTTTTTTAGAGATAGAGTTTGCACCATGTACAATTCAAATACTGTGGAAAAGTGAATATACGTACACACACACACAAACACACATACACACACACACACACACACACACACACATACATACATACACGTGCACGCGCACACACACACACACACACACACACACACGCACACACATATTGTACACTACAGTTGTTTATATCTGAGTTGTGAGTCACTTTCCTGGGAAAAAAAACTCTGTTAGTAGCTTCTACAACACATTTTAAGTCAGTTATAATATTCACTAACACTCACTTATTTTCTTCACTAAGGAAAAAAAAAAAGGCATTGCCTTAACCCTGACTGCAAAATACCGAAGACATGTAACCACCATACCAGAGCTGAGGCCCAGGTTCCAATAACAACGGAAAAAACAGACTGTATAATTGCTTCGTATGACATTACGGTTAATGTGTCCTGGGACACTGACAGGTTTCACTTTCACACAGTCTGTAAAAGGCACGGTGCGGTGGAGAGCGCACCCACACTGATCGAGCGAGACGGGGTCATGAACGACTGAAAGAAGGAGGAGATGAGAGAGCCTGACAGAGAGAGAGAGAGATAAAATGAGACAGGATTTCCATCTGAAGACCGGAACAAATACATTAGTGCACGGTGATAGACTGCAATGCATGGATAGATGGTTTCCACTCATGTCTCACACCAATGGCACGCTGCATACCTGATAAACAAGAATTGACTTACTCTTTCAGTATGAGTAACATACATATTGATACAGTGAGTCATGATCACAATATATTTCTTTAGAATGGACTTGAGTTCTTGTTGACTGTACTAGCTGTATTTGCCAAAGGCTGGAAAGGCCATGCCAGCGTAACAAAACCAGCCAGTTTCTGTCTTCTCCGAGAGAGAGAGAGAGAGAGAGAGAGAGAGAGAGAGAGAGAGACAGAGAGAGAGAGAGAGAGAGAGAGAGAGAGAGAGAGTGATACAGCCTCCCTCTTTCACGCTCTGCCATACATCACATATAAATACAAGGAAAATGAAAGAAAGAAAGAAGGAACGAAGGAAAGAAAGAAAAATGAAAGAAAGAATGTGGATGCATGCGAAAGAGTGTAAGAAACATATACGCAGACATGACCGTAGCTGATGTAGATCCTGTTGAACCAGTCAGTTTACTCGAAATAAATTGTTTTAAAGGCTTCGGGCACACACACACATATACACACACATGCGCACGCACACACACATGCACGCACGCATACACACACGCACATATACACGCACACACACACACACACACGCACACACACATACACAATGCATGAGCGCATGCACCACGTCCGTCAGTTTGGTAAAAGATATGTGTCCATGTCTGACACCATTGTGACTGAAAAGCGTGGTAATATAATGCAACCCCAAAAAAAAGAAAAAACAATCCAAAAAAAAAAAAAAACCTGCTGTATTTTTTGGTATTTTTTGATAAACGGGAAATCAAAAGCTTGTGCCACCCCCACCCCCGCACCGCCACCCCTCTCTCATTCCCCTGCCGCATGCATGAAGTGGTCTACATTTAGAAAAAGACCAGGCAACTTATGAGTGCCCCGAGGGCTGTTCTGGTAAAGGAACGGAAAGCTCACTCCTCTCAGCATTTTCTGTTCCTAATTCTCAGTATAAGACATTATTAAACTGGAGGAACCCCTGAAATGAGAGACTTCAGCTAGGATGGCATTTCTAAGACAATCTGACTTAACTTCATCCAGAAAACAATTACACAATTCATTCTCATTCTCTCTAAGCAGCTTATCCTAACTAGGGCCCCGGGCTGTGCTGGAGCCAGTCCTGGCGCTCATTGGTTGAAAGACCTTTGGGAAGCACGTTGGACAGGTCGCCAATCCATCGCAGACACAGATAAACACATTCACGCACACATCTAGTATCTCCAGTTTGCCTGACTTACATGTCTTTGGACTGTAGGAGAAAACCCACACAGACATGGGGAGAACATGTAAACTCCACACAGAAAGAACCCTGGCCGCTCGGCCGGGAATCGAACCCAAGGCCTTCTTACTGTGAGGCAACAGCACTACCCACTGTGCCACGATGTCACCCCAGGATAGAACTGCTCAGTGTTATTACGCCTATCCCAAAGTTTTATTTAACAGCAATGAACTATGTTAAATGTCAAACATGTTTTTAAAAATAATGAGTAAATATGAAAAGGGAAAATGATCTGAACTTTCTTATAAACTTCATTCCTCATCAAACTATTTTTTCTGAGGAAAAACTCTGTATTCTCATAATTAAAATTCTCAAACACATCTAACACTACCTGTCAACACCAGTGATAACTGTAACAATAAACCCCAGCATGGAAATGTTGCAAAAACCATGCACATTAATGTTTACCTTAAGGCAATGAGACTTTGTTTTATTATTATTATTATTATTATTATTATTATTATTACTATTATTATTATTATCTTTCTATTTTGATGTTCTCATACAGCAGTTTTGTGGTGATTATTATTCCTTTTGTTCTGCTCTGCGACTGAATTTCTCTTTCCACTTTTGTGAAAGGCCTCTATCCATCTGTATCCGTCGCTTTGCACACCTCCGTCCACTTCTATCCATCGCTTTCACTTTTTCCCCCCTCCTTTATCTATCTACAACTATCGTCTAAAACAGGG
>NC_044495.1:59165404-59230404 GCF_902362185.1 Chanos chanos | reverse complement strand
GTGCACGAGTTGCATTTAGATATGTTATGTATAGCGTATAACTTGGTTTTTTCTTCTTCTTCTTCTTCTTCTTTGTGCACCCATTACAGCTTTCTTAAACGTGTGAGCGATGTATCCACTTGTATCGATATGTTATTGTTTGTTATTTTTCTCTTTTGTTTTCCTCCAAAGAAGATCTTTGTTGTTATTGTTGTTGAGGTAGAAACGCTGTTTTCAGATTTCCGCTATGCATAGATAATAATAATAATAATTCTGTAATGCATAGGTAATAATTCAAAAATTGGGGTAAATTGTAACGGATATTGTCACATTAATATGCGAGCAGTAGTAAACATTTACAAAAAAATAAAAAATAAAAAATAAAAATGAAGATTAATCCTGCACCTGGCCGTTTGAAACGCTACACCTTAAACATCTGAGTTGATCTGAGAAACAAAAAACGTAGGACGCCTTTGGCGCTGGTAGCCAAATGCCACAGACCAGTGCACCTAACGTGATATCGACTGTGCCCCTGTGAGAAACATACTCAAGGCCTGCTGTCATCTGAATGATTAAAGAAATAAGTGAAATTTGAATAAATAAAAGATGATTTCAATAATACATCTGAGGACTGCATATATTTCTGGGGCCTTCTCTGAGAAAATATGACATTGTTTAAAAGGCGTGACATGAGACATCATTCCAGCATCGTGATTATTACAAAGTTTATGTTAGCTAGATACCAAAGTTGTCCAGGAATTCGGTTTCTGAAGAAATTTCATTGAATAACAGTCCAGATAAGTTTTTCATTCCAACCAGTGCAGAAATGGCTGAAGAAATCACAAGAAAACTGTGTGTGTGTGTGTGCATGTGTGTGTGTGTGTGTGCACTCTGCATAGGAGTCTAAAACTGTTAAAGTAATAAGAGGCTTTAAAGCATGTCAGAGAGAGAGAGAGAGATGGGGGGGGCAGACAGACAGACAGACAGACAGACAGACAGAGGACAATTATGTCTCTTCCTGTGGCCCCTCAGCCATTGACCTCAGGAGTTCATTCAGAGTCTGCAGTCAAAGCTCAGAGCAGTAGGGGACAGTTTAGGCTGGATTTGAGCACACTCGTTCAACACACCAACTGAATTTACGAAAAAAATGAAAATAGCATATCATGCTTTCATTATTTCAGGGACGCAACGACGAAAGGCACAAAAGTTTTCTCTTTCCTTCCTGACTTTCTATTCCAGATCAGAGTCAAGATGTTGAACTAGTTTCCTTCTTCCACTTTCAGCCACGTACCACAGACCTCAATCTAGTTTAGCACCTAACCTAATTACTTACCTAAAAGATGTCATCTAAACTGTTCCTGCAACTCTTTGAGATGCAATCAGCCACTGCTAGAGCAGAGGATTTTACTTATGAAAAATCATACATCTGTTGTGAGAATCCTGTTTTTCATACTGGAAGAATGTAATATATATATATATATAATATATATTATATATATAACATGATGGTTAAATTGTAGATATGAAGATGGTTGATTGGGATCAAATTTGTTAGAAATAACCTGTTTCTCATTCTTTCTCACGATCCCTCGCTCTCTTACACACACACATACACACAAATACCTCATTTCTTTTAGATCCTTGTGGGGACTTCCCATTGGCTTTTACTGTAACTAAAGATTAATAACTCTTACCACAAATCTAACCCTAATATAACTCCCTAACACAACTATATATAATATATCTCGGCAGTTTTGGTTACAGCGTCACAGTCTTTTGGGCTTTCCAAGTCAGGACTAGTGAAATGTCCCCCGTAAGCCCACTAAGCTTTCCGGTCACATATATAAATCGTCATGGAGATATTTGGCTCACGTGCAACAAGAAGCATCTAAATCCGCCACACACACACACATACATATTTTGTGTGTGTGAAAACACACGATAGCTTTCTGGAATTCGCTCCAAATTCCAGTCCAGTACTATCGACACAGTTGCTGAACGGGGTGTTTTTTGAAGAGGGTTGGTACAAAAGCCTGCACCCAGCGTGGACATAGAGAGTCGTCAGAGAGTCGTCTACCCTGGGACAATAAGATCACGTCGTGACTGAATATAGACTGTTTTATCTCCAAAGCGCAAACTATTCAAAGTGATTGATTACTCCTCCTGTTTTAATGCTTGATACAAATAAAACAGACGTCTTTAAAAAAGACCATTTTAACATATAGCAGTTACACCTCATGCCGTTTTCCGTTTCAGATTCCTGTCTCACCTCTCCTTATTTAACTAGAGTAACTTCCAAAGTGAAAAATACACACATTCATGCACATTAATACAGTTAACAGCTAGGTTTTTATCAGCGTTACGCCTGTAGCTTCAGTTAAATGAACTACTTATAAACTGAATGATGTACTTCAGGCTGCTCATTTCTCATTGAGCTCATCTTTTTAAAGCCTTTTTTTTCCCCCTTTACTTTGATTTGATTGATTTTTATCTTCACTTCCTGAGTTTACACACTTATTGTAAATATTTTGCATGCATCAGATAAGCGTGAAACGACTTCCAGATCAGCGCTTATTACCCACAACAGTGGGATGGTATCTGAAGCCCACATCCTGCTTATCACACTGCCTGCTGCTCAGCTTAAGCCAGATAAAACTGATGACTCGTCCAAAAAAAATGTTCCAGCAACTTTTGGAGATACATTTCAGAGGTGTATTTTAATAATTAATTAAGTACTTAAAAAAAAAATTAAATCTGTCTGGAGGTATTAAAACCTTAAAACCTTTAAGTATGACCCCATTACAACACGCGGTTGTTTTGGCTTAACCACACGTTTGTGTTATACAGTTGCAACCTGACGTCTGTGTTTGATCTGAGCATGCATTCATTACATCATGTTTAGAAATTCTGACTAATTTCTTGGTGTTTTTCCAGTCTAAACAGTGATGCTGCAACAGCAACAAAAATCCCGATGACAAATGAAAGTTTATGATTTACATAAACAAAAAATTTGCATGCGAGGAAAATAAAACTAAAAAAATTGATCTGCATTTCTTTTGTTTTGGTTTTTTCTTTAAAAAGGAGTTTTATTGCTTCTGGCAGAGAGACATGAATACTCTCCATTGTTATAATGTCAGTGCCACTGAGGATCAGGTAAACTATCTCCATAGTTCGTAGCCACAGCAACCAAATCCCTGTTCTAAATGCACGGTGTTTTTTGAGAGGGACAAAAATGTGACTATGCTTCTACAAAACTCTGACCACCACCGCATGGAGGGGGTGGACTATTCTGGTGCGACTAACCATCACATATGCCCCCCCCCACCCCACCCCACCCCCACAAAAAAAAAAAAACACTCAGCACTCATCCTAAATATTTTTTCAGCGACCTGACACTAGCACTGAAACTCCACGGTTATTTCTCGACTTTTCTGGATACTTCATTTTACATGCGAGGGAGAAAAAGAGAACTGGTCTCTCTTTCATGCACTTCACGAAAATGATCTCCATCATTACATTCAACGGTTCGATTCAAAGTGCTTCTTCCTCTGGACCAGTATTCCCTGGTCGTGACTCTGAAGGCCTGTGCAGTCCTGTGCGCTTTACATCTTCTCTAACACACACCTGATTCCACTCATCCTCTCATTTCCAGGCCCTGAATTCACCGTGGCGGGAACTGTTACTTAGGCCCTTAGCGACACGATCAGGAAACACTGATGTACAAAAAAAAACAACCTTGGTTTAAAGGCGTTTAAAGCCCGAAAAAGTGACGCAGACACACCAAAGAACAAATTCCAACTCAAAACACTTTTGCGGCTTCAAATCATTCTCTATTTTAAAAACACACATACACCACTCCAAATTTAAGTAGGGAACAAAAGTGGGGTTGGGAAACCTGCAGCTCTCTGAACACCCGTTCAGCTGATCTGAACACACTGCAGAAAGTTCTTGAAATTTCATAAAACGTATTAGCACTTCATTCAACTTCCATTTGTGTGTCATGCTTAAAAAGTGTACATTTTTAACATTTTGTGTTACCTCCGTGTATGAGGTATTGTAATTAATATTTGCAAAAAGGTCACAAACAATCTCTCATGATAACTAATTTACCAATTATTTCTGCGCAATTCTAAACTATACCTGTAACTGTAATAATCTTTCATTATTTGGGTTTTTTTTAAAATAACACATTTAGCCACAGAAAGTTCTAGCTAGGGAACAGTGGGTGATTATGATCATTGCACTGTATTTACATACACAGATGCTGGGAAACAGAGCAATGTGTAGTTTGCACCAACAAGAAATGAACAGCGTAAAGTTTGCACCAACAGGAAATAGAGTACTGTACAATTTGCATCAACTTGCCTCTCATGGCAACATGTATAAAGATATCTCTGACATCAATAACTTCTTTGACAGAATATCAGTACAAAATAAAACATAGAAATAAACACAGACAACGATAAAACTGCTCATTTCGACGAACAGGGTGGATAAACACTAGATTATCAATCAGTAGATTACCAAACTATCAAAAAACGAGTGAAATGTTATGGTTTTTGCGATGTCTCTCTCAGGCAAGTGACCACATAAACCCGCTTTACGATCTACGGTTAAAAGTGAATTAAACTGAACTGACACTGAATTGAATTCAGCTGAACTGAGAATCCAAGATGTTTCGCTTGTACAATGTTCCAAACACTTCAGTCGACAGTGATCGCCCCTACATAACTTCCCCATAAGATCTGCCACGAAGGAGGGATGAATGGACAGACACTTGGACGAAGGGCTGAATGGCCGGATAGCTGGAAAGACGGATGGATGGAAGGATGGATGGATGGATGGATGGATGGATAGATGAATGGATGGACGTTGGCACCAGGTCAGTCTTTCGTCGTCCTGTTTTCACTTGCACTGCTGCAGTTGAAGAGACAGTAAAAAGTATGTACAGTTCTACCAAACATCAAGATATGTTTTGAGATATGTTTTGAATATGAAGGTGCCTACAATAGACAGACAACAGCTTCATTTCACCAGATGTACTTTTCTGTCAAGGTGGGGGGGGGGGGGGTTCTTTCAGAGTTATAATCTATGGGGAAAGAATAGCACAAGGCCATCAAGACAGATCACGAGTTCAGTGAGTCATCGACTCAAATTGCTTAGTACTATCGTGTTTTCGTAAAAGCAGTGAATGAGAATTTCTCTGGAAAAAATTGCTTCAATCTTGACCTAAATAAAAAAAACAAAAAACAACTATTACTAAATACTACAACCGAATTTTCACGGACTATTAATCACTTTAGTTTGTTATTTTTTCCTGTTCTTTCTTTCCCTTCCTTTTTCTGATCCCCTTTTCTTATTTGCACGCCCAGTGATCTTGGGACCCTGTGGTATCTCCAAGTGTTTCTTTTGTTTTTAATGCTTTATGACAGATGCCCCCTACTCCACCCATTTCAGCACAGTCAGTGACTATAATTAGTTTCTGGAATGAAACAGAGGGTTATAGGACTGTATTACTGATGGAAGTCATAAAGGTCTGCTTACATTCAGAGCCAGTCAAGTTTTAGATTTACATAACTTCTCAAAAGCACACCAGTAATGGCAATTAAATTCACACACATGTACACACACACACACACACACACACTCATACTAACACTAACACACACACACACACACCGCGTATCTAAATTGGTCATTCTAAAATTTAATAAGTCATTTTTTTCTTTTACTTTCTTCCCTTTTTTAGTTTGTTTATTTATTTATTTATTTATATATTTTTAAAAGATAGTTATTTATGCTCAGCTAGTGCAGCTTTCTGTTCAATGTGCTACAGACATCAAACATTAAAGCCAGGGGACCAGTGGGGATGTTAAAATGTCGGCTTGTTGTCTGACTTACATTTTTATACCGGTAACATGGCAATGCTATGGCAAGGCTTGTGGCATCAGGCATAATCTTTAAATATCCTAACAGCGTTAACTTTACTTCACTGAGAACTTACTTACTTTATTTTATTTATTATTTTTGGAAAACTCTGTTTTCTCTTCGTGTGCTGCATGTGTGAAAGGGCAACTTTGGACATAATGTGAACCCGATTCTGCGGTTATAGTCCGTAGTGCATATGTGAAAAATTTTAGTGTCTCTCCATTTAAACCACCAGGAAGCTGGCAACAAATCCTCTGTGTTACTTTCTTCAGCAACCTAGTATCTTTTTCTGAACGCATTAGATCTGTTAAAAAGATATCAAACTACTGATGCTGGTGATGTTGGTACAGATTTGACTGCACCTGGACGGTACTTTGAGTTCAGTGGGAGTAATAACGCCAGGCAGGCGTCTCAGAACACGCTGCAGACACAAGGCCCGTATCTGCACGCTCTCATGTCCAGCCCTCACGACAGACAAAAAAAAAAAATAACCATGGCTGAGACGCTATGGGACACAAAACCATACTTCCGTTTTTTTCTCTTTTCCTCTTTTTCTTTTCTTGTCCCTATTGTCATAGCCCAACAATGTATTTCTGAGCAAATCGAGACAAGACAGACAGGATGTTTCATTGATGTCAGTCAATACTGCTAAAAAAATTTAAAAAATAAAAACAATCTGGACAACCCCACGTTTTGTGAGTAATTTGACCACTTCACCGCAACACGTCACTGGAAAACACTGAGCAGAACAATGCCACCTAAACAGTGAGTAAAAACTAGATTAGGCATTAACCAGGTTAATTTACAAAATAAATAAATAAATAAATAAAATAAAATTACAAGTCAACTTATATCACAACTTTTTTTTCTGAGTCGTATTGATCCAACATTTAGGTCCTAGTAAATTTAATATTGGAGCCCAACATTTGAGCTGGGTTTGATTAAAAAAAATAAATAAATAAATAAAAAGGGCTGTGAGATAAATTGCCTTGTAATTTTAAGGCGACCACACTTTTCGTTTTTGGCTTTGCGGCTTTGTCAGTGTCGTTAGAACAGCGGTGTGCTGAAGAGCACTTGGAGGAGGCAACACAACAGCCAGGGACTTTGGACAAGCCGACATTGTTAATGCACAACAGAAAAAGCAACAGACGCTGCTTGGTTTCATTTGCAGGGCTGGGATCCTCTTTAATGGGCTTCCACAGAGGAATTGGACCAATACCAAGTTTTCCATAATATCCAACATTACACGGAAAAGACTGTTTGTTTGTTTTCTTTTCGTTACAAAGAGATTTAGATTTGAAATGATGCAGTCACATTGCTATAATTAACACTGTTTCTCAATATTAAAACGTCCCTGTGTTAAACCCCACCCACAACCCCTCCCAAAAACAGAACCAAAATCAAATGACAGCTGGAACTTGTGTTTGTAAAGCACCAGACATAGTAATTGCTCAATATACAATAAGGAAACATAACAAAGTCTGAATGTAATTTATAAATGTTAGAAATTGGTTAATCTTGTGTCTGATTTCCTGTATGAGTAAAGTCATTTTCCAAAAAAAAAAGAAAACCACGATGCACACAGGGAGGATGTACGAAAAACGTATTTCTAATATTAAAAGACAAAGTTTTTCTTCGGTATTTTTGAAGTTGGCCAACCTGCTTCCACTATAATGACATATCAAGTCTGTTTCCACCTGTACAACTATCACATGATCAAACTTTCTCTGTATATATATATATATATACACGTGTTTATCTTTTTATTTATGTATATTTATCTGTTTTAGAAATGACATTCGGCCAGCTGTGCAGGTCTCAGGACAGAATATTGACACTTGGATTTGGATGATATGAAATCTCTCCGATGCTGGCGCCCCCATCAATAGTGCCAAGAATCCCAACCCTAATTTGGTATTAAGCTTTTCAAGTGGAAAAGTAATACAGTCTTGTGCAAAGGTTAAAAAAGGAGCATCAGGTGAATGCTTCACTCCTAGGTGTGTGTGTGTGTGTGTGTGTGTGTATGTGTGTGTGTGTGTGCCTGTGCGTGTATTTGTTCGACTTTGAGACATGTTCTGGTCCTTTAACAGAGGGAAGGGGTGGGGTTCTGTTAGGGGGCTGCACTACCTGTGGACGGGCAGGTGCAGCCCGTTGAGGTGGGGCAGAGGGGGGTGGTACTCCAGCTGGGCCAACAGGGAGAAGTGGTCAGAGGGGATGTGTGGGTGGGGGCAGCCAATGATATTGTTGTCCATCAGCCACTGTGTTTCCAGTGGGCCCAGCAGCCCGAGAACACTCATATGAGTCTTGGAGAAGAAAATGTAGTCGATCACGCCCTGAGGAGAGAGAGAGAGAGGGAGAGAGAGGGAGAGAGAGAGAGAAAGAGAGAGAGAAGGAGGGACTGTTAAAGTACTTTTAGAAATAGAAGTCAAAAAAAGTTCTGCTTACGGTATCTGAAAACCTACTTCATAGCTCTTTTTTTTTTTTAATGGAAAAAGATGAGTGAAGTAAGAGGCCTCAAAGCTTCACCCTGACTGCTTTCCTTAAGGTGAAAACAATTTCTTAAGGTGAGAACAACTTAGTTCTCGCAACAAAATACATATTTAAACCTGTTCAGCTCAGTTAAAGCTAAAAAGCCTTGGTGAGTCAGAGAGACGGAGTAGGTCCTGACCTTGAAGTCGTAAGTGTAGTTGGTGTAAGGCATTAAGCTGTTCTCGTAAGCGCTCTTCAGCTGGAAGCTGTGTGTGATGCTGCCGTCTCCCTTGCCGTTTTTGCCGTTGCAGCTAAAGTTGGTGAGACACTCGCTGTATCGTAGCTCTTTGAAGTCTTTGTGATTCTCCGCCACGCCGCCATTACTCAGGTATTCCACCACACCTGCACACACACACACGGTTAACATGTATCAGCACACCTGGACACACACACACACCTGGACACATCACCATACCTGCAAACACATAGTTAACATGTATCACCATACCTGGACACACACACAGTTATCAGTTAACACTATACTTTCACACACACATAGTTATCAACACACCATCAAATCATCATTACACTGACAAAACAAACTTCACAGATGAAAAAAAGGTCTCTGCACTAATCTAGATGTGAAATGTGTCATATTAAACCTTTAGATTCTAGATATGAAATATGTCATATTAAACCTGTAGAATCTAGATGTGAAATGCGTCATATTAAACCTGTAGAATCTAGATGTGAAATGTGTCATATTAAACCTTTAGATTCTAGATGTGAAATGTGTCATATTAAACCTTTAGATTCTAGATGTGAAATGTGTCATATTAAGGCTATAGAATCTAGATGTGAAATGTGTCATATTAAACCTTTAGATTCCAGATGTGAAATGTGTCATATTAAGTCTGTAGAATCTAGTTGTGAAATGTGTCATATTAAACCTGTAGAATCTAGATGTGAAATGTGTCATATTAAACCTTTGGATTCTAGATGTGAAATGTGTCATATTAAACTTTTAGAATCTGGATGAGAAATGTGTCATATTAAACCTTTAGATTCTAGATGTGAAATGTGTCATTTTAAACCTTTGGATTCTACATGTGAAGTGTGTCATATTAAACCGAATAGGTCATGTCTACTCCTCTTTGACTGCATATTTCTTTCCTAATCTTCCTTTACTTTAATCATATCATTTGCTAACAGCATAAAAAAATATTATTACACATCCTTTCCTCTCTTTTTAGCCAGAGCTCAAGAGACAGGCAGCAGGACAGGGCAAAGGTGAAGGGGTCAGATGGGACAGGTCATAACCTCAGGCCGAATATCAACTCTTGAGGTACCTACCAGAGTCAGGAAGGGAGTTGAGGTCGGCACACAGGACGATGGGTATGGAGCAGGGGTCAGAAGTCGGGGACGCAGAGCCCGTTGACTCGGAGGCTCTCTCGGCGATGCTCTTCAGCTCTGACAGAAACATCATGGTTTGGATTAGCTTCACATCACAGTACTCTGGATCCCAATGCATGTGGGCATTGGCCACTAGGAGGAGCTGTTTCTCTGCAGGAGGCTTCACACCTGTAGGGCAAAGGCATCGAGTCAAGACAAAGTATCCGAGGTATTTTCCTGTCATCAAATTAGATTAACAATTTAATAGATTAATACTAGATTGATAGTAAATTAACACTTTTACAGTTATTCAAGTTGTCCTGACATACAACTTCAAGCTGTACATTTCAGAATTTCGATTTTCTAAATTTTGCTTTTGAAAGAAAAGAAAAAAAGAATGAATGAAAGAAACAAATAAACAAACACAGAATCCATGCAGTAAGATGTAGAGGACATTCAGGTCACTGAATGAAAATATGACCTCACGGTGAACACATCATCTTAATCTGACCCAAGAGTTCTGTGGTCCTCCCTTTTCTAAGTTGGGAGTAAAGGGAAATTAATTGGGAGTCAACCATTTATCATGAAACGTTCTGTGAAACGCATATGTGAAATTCACAGAATATGTTGTGAAACAGGATATTTTTTTAAGATAGATCAGAGTTCTTCCAACTCATAACAAAAGCTGACTAAGTGACTTTTGTGCTGACTAAGTAGATTCTTTGTTGTGATTGGTCTTGTCCAAAATTGAACACACACACAAAAAAGATTGAATAAAATTAATCAGCAAAAACTTCCCCTTTGATGGTTTGTTGGCTTGCATAAAAGAGCAGAAAGTTTTATGGAAACATGCTTGTACTAAATATCTGAGGATTTGAGCCTCAAAACAGTACAAGAAAGTGCTGTCATACTTTCAGTTAAATGTTGTCGAAGAAAAATGACAATATAAGAGGGAAAAAGGGATTTTGCAAACGCCTTACCCTTGTTTTTAATTTTAATTTGTTCTAAGTAATTTCAGTGTAGTAAAGATCAATTTGAAGTGCCAACAGATCATTGCACAGCCAGCAAATGTCGATTCTGCATTTGTCGGGTCTAGCGGGTGGCTCCTTGCATTCACGCGTTGCAATCTGCTGCCATCTACAGGCAAAACTTATTACTACAATAACATAACAACAGGATTTCAGCTTTTGGCATATACCACCATCCCGACTGATGACATAAGCCGTACATTCAAGGCTCTTACCACTGGAAAACAGATCTTTCTTCACCTCCAACAAAACCGCCACGCCGATGTTGTCTTTCGTCATCACTCGGTTCAACATGACCTCGGAACCCTCAGAGTTTGCCATGGCAACTTGATTGAACTCCACTGTGTGTTTCTGCACCAAGGAAAATCTGTACGCAATGCAACAGCGGAACGGGGAGTAAGGTACAGTGTTCTACCTGCTTAGCACAACAGCCCTGAAAACAGTTACATTAGCTTGGTACGTGTTCAAGCTTCACCTAGTTAATAAATGCTACTCTATGCAATTGTGACATCTTGCTAAAGCTATCTAAGCCCAAGGACAAAGCCACTGGCTGGCTCATTAGAAAGGCTCTGACCTGACGCCAGCTCTGCTACTGGTTTGGAACAGGTTAAGGTGCATTGTCACTTACTTCTCAGTCTTGAAGAACACAGCGCAGCCATCCACATGTTTTCGTTCCTGTTCTGAGACCAGTTTGGCACGAGACTTTGGACAGAAATACCCGTCATACCCACGATCTTTCAGCGTTTCCAGAAAGAAGGTGTAGTACTGTTCCGTCTCCACCTCCTGAAATGATGTTTGATGGGCATTAGCGCTAACTTAAAAAAAAAACACTGAAACATTATAGTTTGTGACTCCATAGCCTCATTCCCAGAGGACATCAGCGTCAAACAAACAACTGTCACTTCAGCTCACACAGATGAACAGAGTAATTCCAGTTACAGGGCTAATTCACCATCTCCCGGCATTAAACCTGGCTAAGCAACAGGCGATGATGCCATAGCAACGCCTAACAATCCAAACAACATTGGTTTGTCCAAAACTCTTTGAAATCCCATATCTCCAACATCCAAAATGTTTGCTTGAAACCGAACCAGATACAATACGTTCTAGTGGCGTACCTATTATGCACGGTGCCGAGGCAAATTAGACCGTACATTCCCGAACGCAGGGAACGATCGTCATGGCAACATCCTTACCTGCAGGCTGATGATGTCAGCATCGCAGTTAGTGATCTCTTCCATGATGCCTTTCTTCCTGTACTCCCAGTTCAGGGCCCAGGAGGGACAGTAGCCATACAGTTGCCTGGTAGCATACTTATCACACAGCACATTGTAGCACATGACCGTGAACACGGCTAAAGAAAGAGAGCGCGAGAGAGAGAGAGAGAGAGACACTGATGTCAACCTCATAACTCATGCTGAGATAAGCATGCAGCTTAGCACTGTAGCAGTGTACTGCGGTCTCCTACAGCACAGTACCAACAACTTGCTACTCATACTGAATCACCTGCTAAGACGTCTACCTACCCGCAAATGCTAATGCTAATGCAGTGACTGCTATGCTGTTGGAGATATGACTAACGCGACTTATGCTACTACAACTGTTACCTACAACCTCTGTGACAACGGCCCGTTGTAAAAGTGGGAATCATTTTTTTGATGTTAAGAACAGAAATTATAGTTACCTGTGGGCATCATCTGGTCTCGCTCTTTCAGTGTGATCCAAGGTCTTTGGGGGAGTTGTTCTGGGTGGACTAGCATTGGGTAAGGGACAAACACACAGACTGGTAAGTATCTCTGCTGAACAACGAACACTGGCTCCTGTTTTCAATGCAGTGGGGAGATACGCTATGCTAGCTGCTTCCTTCTGGGAAGGAAAATGAAGATCTCACCTGCTAGATTGTCAAGCATGTAGTTCAGTAGCTTTCTGGTACCGTCAGGCTCCTGGTAAAGATTGAGAATGTCTTGGGACAAAGGGTTACCTGAAAGGGTTCCCCAAAAATTAGGATCTATATACGGTGGATTTGAACTTAAGTAAAGGATATAGGTGTATATGCTAGATCTATGGCACGCAATGCTGAGGCAGAACATCGGAGGCTGTTTTAATTTCAGCCTCAAAACTACAGATGCAGTGTTCACCTTTGAGACCTAAGGTTTGTAACTGGAACAGCCGTCCAAGTTCATAAGGCAAAACTCGTAAACAGTTGTTGTTCAAAAGCAATTCCCTAGGAACAAAAAAGAAAAAAAAAAAACATTCCACATCAAAAACATAAGCTTCACAAGACTGATGGATCGACTGTAGCTGGGATATTTAAAAATCAGTGCTTACAGAGAAAGACATTCTACAGTATGTCATTCAATGACATAGCTTTGACTGTATAGCTCTAGGAATTCTGCCTCTACATATCTGTCCTATGGACGTCCCAATCTTAACAGTTTCGTCTGAACTGGCCTGAAGATAACAGACAAGACTACAAATCTCATCACAGTGTGTCGTACCTGAGAGACACCATGTTGCCGAGTTCTGCTGGCAGGCTGCGGAGTTTGTTGGAGGACAGGTTCAGGTAGACCAGGTTGGGGAGCTTGGCGATTTCGGGCGGGATCCGGCTAAGGTTGTTGTTATTGATGTGCAGCGCAGTCAGATGGGTCAGATTCCAGAGAGAACTGCTCAGGTTCCTGACCCGACCTGGGCAGGCAAAACACAGAGTCGATCAGAAACTGTCTGTTACACAGCATCTGCTTAACACAGCCTGTAACAGCCATGTTACCAAGGAAGCACAATAACAACAACAACAACAACTACAACAACAAATCAGTACTGACTTCAAAATATTATGAGAGCAAACTGGTTGTACTGGTCAAAAAGACACAGACGCATGCTTCTCAAATTGTCAAACACTCTTATAATGTGCTTGTTTTTATTGGTCCTAGCGTGAGTGAAATCAACAGTTCATAGCAAAAGTAACCATTCGAGTCAACGGCTACGACACATAAAGCTTGCTAAAAAGAAGAATAACCGACCAGATATCTCTAACTCAGCCCAGTGTGACTTCTTCCCATTGGCCGCCTCCTCGGCAGACATGATGGTGTATAATCTGCGTGGATCAGGAGGATCATATTTTTCCTTTGGCATGCCTGTTAAGCTGTGAGACAACATGACAGAGAACAGCAAGGCTCGTTTACTCAATTTATTAAATGCCCTCTAAAGAAATGCAATCATTAAATGTTACTTTAAGAAGAACAGAGAAATTTCACGGAAATAGCGCTAGTCCAAATTCTCCCTTTAAAATAAGCTATACAGTTAGGCTATGCATTAGAGCAGTAGAGCCAACAGGTTCGACATGGAAAGCCAATTTATTGTGATGGCACTTCTTCTCCTTAGTTTTTGGGTAATTTAGGGTTTCATGTCAAAATGCTTTGTCCTCAATTGTCAAAAAAAGCCACACGCCCTTCTCTCCAAGGCCGTCTGGTCAACCCAGACAGGCTTTCTCAGAGACGCGTCACAATAGGCTGAGACACCTTTGTTCAGTGGAGCATGTGGTGCAAAGCACAGACCAGCAGAAGCAAAAATTGCAAGGCTTTCCAGTTTATAATGGGTTTTATTTTATTTTATTTATTCATTTAATTTGTTAACACTTCATGCTTCACTTAAAGTTCAACGTTGTTGGCTGAATCCCCTGCGGGGTAGATGAGGAAATGCTCTGTGTCTGAATTCCAAAAAATTAAATTCATCGGTTCAGTACAGATTATCAGCTAGCTAAGTGGGCTGTTTCTCTTTATCAGACTGGTATGTTTGGAGCAACAATGTCTGTCAGTCTCAAAAGTCAGTCAACAGAGGTCGTATGGTTTCTGTCCAAATACAGGCAAAGTGCTGATGTTTTGTTTGCTTTTGGGTACTTTGCACTGCTTCTACAGTTACTCTTTAGTCGAGCCAGCGCTTGGTTCAGAGAGTAAACAATCACAAATAAATAAACAACAACAGCAACAACAAAAAAGAGACTAAAACCAAGCTGCTGAGGGCGGGGAAATAGCACGGGAGGGATTTTTTTTTTTTTTAAATTTCTAAACAAAGAAACTCAGCTCGTGTTGCCTCAAAGGAGAAGCGGCGATTTTTTATAGTCAAAACAGTCGTGAACGTAGGCCATCTGTCCTTCCATGCCCGAAATAAATATACTCTTCCCACCAATCATAACATCGCAGCTGTTGCATGCATTTGTGGACAGCCGCAGGTCGAAGAGCGATTAAAAGTCGCTCTGACCACAGAACACACTTGATTACGTGCAACGTTAGAAAAGTAAACTTAGGCTATGACACTCCCTATTGGACGCACATAAGGTGCTGCCATAATTCTCGTACGTGTGTTAAGGAAATGTAGGTTAAATGACAGATGACGCTCGAGAGGTTACATAACCCGCTCTTCGTGAGAAGTTACGAAGTAACAAGTTAAAAGGCGAAACATAAACTACGGCGACAAATCAGCATATTATCATGCACTTCCAGTATTCAAACGGTACAATCGCTCTGGTCTTCTCACTGACATTGACTTGTGACTGGAAAGTATGCTGGCAATACACAACGCACCGTCATAGTTACTGAGTTGCCTAAAGCCCATATTTTGCACGGGCGGTGGGTTACTGTTACTAATGCATATAGACGTCTAGAAAAGTTACATAAGTAACACGCCGCTCTACCTCCTTTAAATGTATCAAATAAGACTTCTACATGTCAAAAGCAACGTTTTAATGAACCACCTTTTCCTGTGTAAAGTAAGTTTAGACAGCTTGCTGACTGACACAAACGAGCAAGATATGTTTCACTGTGCAAATAAGGTAGCACGCAAACATCGTCACTGAACGACTACACTCGCCTGTAGCTATTTAACAGATAATAACAGAAGGTAGACAGTGCTGTAAATATTTCAGAAAGAATTGTCGAGGCCTCCCGAACGTAATAAGGCACTAAGCAACACACAATCTCTCCTTGGCTGTTCGGAGGTGGTGTGCTGTAGGAAAAGCCTAACATGACATCTACAAAAATGTTTCAAAAATTGTCGCGCGGATACACATGCATTGATTTACCTGCATTCGGGGGATGGTAGAGAAAATGTTGTGATAATATTGTCAAAGACATGCAGACAGAACTCTCTGACGTTCTTTGCCCGAACGTTCCTGAGCGGCAGAAGGAAGGACAACAAACATGGCTTCCGCTCCAGTCAAGGGTCCCCCACCGTTACGAATCATGAGAGAATTAAATTACAAAATCTCCAAGCGCCCCCCCCCCTCCTCCTCCCCCCCCACCCTCCACATCCCAAACATCAACACATGAGAAGTTTAATCTGTTTACGTGGTGTGATGTTGGCATGATTGTTTCTGATGAGAAGGATAAGGAACTGTACATGTGGAAACTTTTTTCTCACACGAATCAAAATAAAGTTATAAAACTTCAATGGTCTTACTAGAGAGACTCGTCATTTGAAAACTGTAATGAAGACAAGAATATATTTGGATGGGTTTAATAAACATATTTGAAAAATGGAAAACTACAATTAACACATCTAATTTAATTTTTTACAGATCTCTCTTTCTCTCTCTCTCTCTCTCTCTCTCTCTCTCTCTCTCTCTCTCTCTGAGTGTGTGTGTGTGTGTGTGTGTGTGTGTGTGTGTGAGAGAGAGAGAGAGAGAGAGATTTCAAATTCATCACCATCCATTTCATATTCAAATGGACAGATAGCAGTTCAGCCTGAAAGTATGCTATTGACCTCAAGAGTTTATTAAATCCTTTCAAATGGACTTAACAACGCAGCCAGTTCTTGAAATATAGATTAAGGCAGTGAGTGACAGGTTTAAATACGACTTTCAAAATCATTCATGTTGTAATAGTAATAAATAGACACGGCTTTAGGAAACACGGATTTACACAGTACCATTTAAACGCCTTATTGACTGAGCGGTTTCAATTCTTACCCAAGTACATCTGGAACGTAAACGCAGAAATTCCCTGTATCTTGAGGGTAACTTTTTCAGTGTAACACCGGACTGTGTTAACATGGCAGCCCCCACGCGGTGCGTTCTAAGAGGTCAGTTTGACAATTTGACTTATTTTCATATGTTCCCTATTTTTATGTATTGATCTTATAACAGCAATAATTGATGATGATGATAATAATAATAATAACTGATTAATTCACTTAACACACCTTTGTGTGTTATTGCTGTATAATTAATAGTATTTCTGTGTAAGTAGCTAGTATGCTAGTCAAGTCTGTACTGAATCTGATTAACTCGTTGAGAATTTCAGTATCTATTATGTTAGTAAGACATTGCGTTTACGTGACAGTGTAGCGGTCTGCGATACTGTAGAAAGACACACCTTCTGTGATGCTTCCAACGCTTAACTTGTTTGTGAGTAGGTAATGTTGTAATACCGTAACATTAGCCAGTTGACGTGCTGCAGTAGCTGTCATTCCCCCACCCAAAATAAAAATATGCAAAAGCATGAACACGACAGCGAGTACAACTATTAGAATATAGGAACTGTTTTCCCTTGCCAGCGCTGTTTTTATTTGCACTTAAAAAAATTTAAACAAGGAACCTTACATACATTACTAAACATTACGAGAGAAAATAAATCAAAACAAAGACAATGTACAGTGAAACACGACCCATCAATAGCTGATTTAAAGGACGAATTTGTTTCGCTGGTCTAGTTACGGTGAAAACGAATGTAAAGTGAAGTACATGTCTTTTCAGTAGGCTGAGTGATCGTACAGGTCACAGAGTGACACTGACCGTTATTGTGGCATGTTTCTGCTAAAGAAATTGGAAAAAAAAAATATTTACACAGGCCTGCTGTGTTTTGTGTTCCTTAGCGTTAGCTGGATGCCGACGGCATGGCCTTATTCCGGCTACCCCGTCGGTGTGCTGTGCTTCTCGGACCGCACCCACATTTCTCCCTATCAGGGCATACGCCGCAGCAGCCAAGTAAGTAAAACTGGGGTAAATAAATGGAGCACGCGGAACGTGCTCTCTGTTTGACAAAAGAATAGACTGTGTCATCTGAATTATTTTTGCTGCCTGTGAACTTTACAGTTACAGAGCGGATTATTTATTGGATCTGTGCGACGTAACAATGGAGTTCTCCTCATATATCCAATTTCAGAAGGTTTTGAATATATATCGAAAAAAGGTATTGGAGCTGGGTTGTATGCACAAAAATCACGACCATTCGTTAATAGGGTGTCACCTCGGTATAATGAACGATATAAAAGATGAAAAGTGACACATACTATGTTCAGCCGTTTTGAACACACACTCGGGTTCAAATATTTGAGCAAATTCATTCATGTTCTAGAAACTGTAGTTCGTAAATCATTACATTTTTTAATCCTATCAGTGCATCAGAAACCACAAGAAGCTGGTGTTTATCTCACAGTACATATAAAGCCTGTTAATGTCTCAGTCCCACGTCACGAGAGCACTACGCTAACAGGGCATGACATGACAGGGCATCTGAGCAGTCACTCAAGTAGACACTCTGGATGGCAGCTCTTCATGTTGACTCGGCCGTGTTGTTATCGCATAGTAGAGATACAACGGACTAAAAATGCGGTATTTTTGGCTTTATGGTATGATCTTAAGGGGAAACACGCTAATATGTTAAATGTATGTCGTTGAGGTACGTTGCTTTGGATACGAACGTGAGCAGAGTGAATAAATTTGAACGTCAATCCCCATACAGGCCGTCGTGGAAGGAGAGAAAGGAGAAGAAAGAAGAAAAGACAAAAGAAAAGGTGGTGAAGGAGAAGAGAGTGATCGATGACACAGGTCGGCATAAACCTTACGGTCTGACGGCCTGGGAACCAGTGGACGACGTGTACCTGGTCAGGTTTTACCCGAGGGTGGTCTATGAAGCCGACGTGGCCATAGATATGTTGAAGAACTTTCAGAAGTTGGATTATACGCCCCCAGATCAGCCCGTTTTCATTGAACTGCGTCTGGACATGAAACTAGAGAAAAAGGTGAATCAAATGCCTCAGTTATTTAGTTCTATATCTCAGCATTTAATTAATGGACTATAGTAGCTGTATATGTACGCACGCGTTGTATAAAAACCCTCAAAATGGTTACCAAGGCTCTGATACAAGTAAAATACCATGAGAGTCATGTTATTGACATTATGTTAATAAAATGGCTTTAACATTATTTTATTAATATTATATGTTATTATTGCGTATGTTCACGTGTTTATGTATATTGATATGGTCAAACACCCGCCTTTTTAGTTTTATCCTACTAAAAAAATTAACCAGTGCAGCAATGTAATCTACGTTTTTCATACCCCATGCATTCCTGAATCAGTAACTGGCGCTGTGACGAATTGTTTACTTCACAAATTAGCCCGAATGAAGAGGTTGAGAATTCGCAGCGGTGAACATGTTAATGACGTCTCGCTCTTATACAAATTGTGACTTGAACATCGGCTGTGACACAAAGCGCTCTGCTTCAGAATATTAAGTTTGCCCGCGTGTCTGCTTATTAGCTATGCAAACCCGATCTTAATACGCGTAATGGAGTGGGACCACTCTGGTCTAAAATGAAAAACTGGAAGACGGCGAGCCAATTTAATACTTGATTAGGCATAAGTCGAACAGACAGAGAATGTATAAGAAGGATCAGCCGCAGAGTCCATCTACCACAAGGTGAGACGTGCTTGTCCACTGTAAAAGGGAAGAAAATACAGTGAAACAGGCGTTTTTACGTTGGTCTGAGTGTCCTCTCCTAGTTTATCCTTCTGATTTTTATTGTCATGATTTTATTATTTCATGTTGTGAAGTTCTGTATTATCTCAAAGTAACAAAGTGTAGATTAAAATATGTCTTGTTTTTTTTTTTTTGTTTTCTGTGACTTCTTTCAGAAAAAAGTGGATCCGTTTGTCAGCACAGTTCATTTACCTTACCCTTTCAAAACGGAAATGAACAAAGTTTTAGTTTTCACAGAGGTGAGTTTAATTTTCTCTGATTGTTTGACTCTGTGTGTGTGTGTGTGTGTGTGTGTGTGTTTGTATGAGAGAGAGTGAGAGCAAAAGTGAGTTAGAAAGAGAGAGATTTGCGTGTCTGAGCGCCGGTTTACATTTTAATAAGTTGTTTTTTTTGCTAAGTGTTGTCACTTAGACTAATTTACTGTCATCCTAACAGCATAAATTATCATTTAAATAATCAGGAGCGCTAGCCTACTAAGTTATTACAGATTCCTAACACTCTCGTTATTTTGGAAAAGTTGCAAAGTTGAAGTTTTTGTGCAGTCGAACAAGCTCAGCTCTTCTGTGGTGAAGCCTAGCGGACTGCTACTCCATCAGAACGCTTCTGTGAATCTAAAATTCGTGATGTCAGCACCGAGTGTGTGTGTGTGTGTGTGTTTATTGGATTTTTTTTTCCTGTTCTGAGATCAAACTCTCCGCGAAGCGCTAACTCAAGAGTGTTCGAGGGAATTTCACTGTTTCGCTAGTCTCTCTCATCACAGCATGCTCTCGCAACATCCAGGTTACACGCTTCCTCATCCGGATCGACAACGCGCGAGAGATGCATTAAAACCTTGAATAATGAGCGCAGTCAATCCGCATCCTCGGACATTTTCATTATTTTTTTGTTAGTTTGTTTGTTTGGGGGTTTTTTTTTCTCAAATCGCCGATATTGCTACCCCTCCCATTGGACCTAATTTCCAGTTTCCAAATATGTGTGACAGATAATTGTGACTGTAGCTTGTTGCGTGAGCATCAGTTGTTGGCATATCTGGCGTGGATATCTGAAACAATTTCTGTGTTTCAAAAACTACAAGGCTTTTTACTTTAGAGACTGTTAATTCAAAGCTTTTTTTTTCTTTTAACCAAACGTTGAGCTTGTTTTTCTTCCGATCCAGAGTGTACAAATATCCATAACTCTATTTTCCAAACATGGGTTACATCTCCCTTAGAGAAGGGAGACTACCACACATTTCCTCAGAAACTACACACCTCCGTCTTTTATGTTATGTCACTTTTGTCCAGCAAGGCTGATGCAATGGCTTGTGTGTCCTCTCTGAATCCATTAATTATATGTCTCCCTGAATGCCGGTGTTACGGTCATGAACGCAGAACCCCGACCAAGTGAAACTGGCCCTGGAGAATGGAGCTGCGTTTGCCGGTGGACCTGAGCTGGTCGAGAAGGTAAGACACACCGCCACCGTCAGAGTTGAAGAACGCGAGTTAAAGATTCACCCTGTGCGGGATTCGAACCCCTACCCTCGGGGTAGGAAGTCAGACACTAAAGGCCCAAACTGATAGCCCAGCAACCATAACACCCTTTTAAAGTGAGGGAGGTTTCCCTCACAGCACTGTTCTCAACTGCCTCCTTTCCGCTATGCATAGACAGTCGTCAGTTACAGCAGCCAACCAGGTTAGCATCAACATGTAGCATCTCAAACAGGTGTTTATGATGTTTTAAAAAAAAACAACAAAAAATGTTAGCATAACGTATGTTAAAATAGAATGTTAAAATATGTACTTGTTTAGATTCCAGAAAGTCTGTAGTAATCAAACATCATAAGGATCTGTACTGCATGGTGAAGTGTGTTCATAATTGCATTATTCTTATTTGGATACATGAGTTTCGGGATCACTATATTTTCAGTAAATCTCTGATTTATTTTTTATTATTATTTATGTTTCTACTGGGGTAATTAACCTTCTTTGTTTAAAAAAAAAACAAAACACTTTTTTTCCCTCCCATATGCATTTGTTGATGAAAAATCTCATTAGTTCATTCGTTCATTCATTTTCTAAGCCACTTATCCTAATTAGGGTCGCGGGGGTACTGAAGCCTATCCCAGCGCTCATTGGGCGAAAGCTGGGGGAAACACCCTTGGCAGGCCGCCAGTCCTTCGCAGGGCGTGAAAAATTTTCTTAAAAGAAATGTTGGAAACATTTGAGAAGAGTCATTATCAGCTAAAAAGAAAGACTCCTCAGAATTTAAAAAAAAAAAAATATATATATATGTACTAAACCATCATGTATCCATATGTATCTTTTCAGATTTTAGAAGATGAAATTGCGGCAGACTTTTATGTGGCTGTACCAGACATTATCTCAAAGCTGCTACCACTAAAGAACAAACTGAGGAAAAAATTCCCCAAAAGCAAAAGAGGTCAGTGACATCACCCCGCATCAGAGCCACCGCCTCTCTCCTCACCTAGTGTCGTGACCATATATGGAAATCCTTTTCATTTCTATTTTGAACAATGTGCTGCGGCCTCTTTCAGGCTCTGTGGGCGTGAACATCCCCAAAATGCTGGATCTGTTTAAGACGGGTCACGAGTACCTGGTCGAGAGAGACACGTATGTCAGCACCCAGGTCGGCACGGTGAGGATGGCTTTTTCGTTACTTTCTCTGCGTGGTTTACCATGTTGCGTTTAAAGGATGCCCTGACTGCGTTGATAAAGTCACACGTACATCTCCTCGTGAAGGACTGCGTAGCGACCAGTCCAAGCAGGTCATGTGACCTGTACCGAAGACCAAAGTTGTAACTTCGCCGTCATAAAAGAGCAGCAAACGCTTTTATTTGTTTTATTTCACAACCTTTCTGACTTCTCTGCCACCCTCTGAATGTCAGCCAGTGGCCTAAATATATATAAATATTTCTTTTCTTTTTTTTTTTTTTTTTTCGGCCAGGGCTTTTGAATTGTACGCCAGAGGCCTAAATATATATAAATATTTCTTTTCTTTTCTTTTTTTTTTTCGGCCAGGGCTTTTGAATTGTACGCCAGTGGTATAAATATTTGTTTGCGTGCTCTGTGACGCTTTGCTCTCGGGGGGGGGGGTTTTTTGCTCTGAAATCAGTGACTGAGTGACACATTCTCCCTCCCACAGCTGGACATGCCCAAAGAACACATCCTCTCCAACATTCAGACGATCGTACGAGACGTGACTTCCCACAAGCCTGCCAACCTCGGTACGTACCGACGTGACACCAGGACAGGCTCAACGAGAGAACCTGTGTGAGGGCGGTTCAAACAAAAACAGCGAAAGTGGGACAAAATTTGCATTTACTCCCCAAATATGAAAAAAAAAAAAAAAAATCGTAGTCTTTATGGGTTATTTTGAAGTAACTTGAGATCTGTGAATATAGTTGTCTCTTCGCTAATTAAAAGAGGAGACTACTTTCTGTTTGGTATGTCTGGAAGTCATGCAGTATTTTTAACGATTTGCGTAAATACTAAACTCTTTCAACTTTTGTTGTTTTTTTTTATTTTTTCCATTCCCCTTGTGCTTAAAGTAAGGGCTGTTATGCTTAGTCATATCTTAATGTAAACAGGTGAATCTCTGTGATCACACACACTGTGAACAGTGAGCAGTGCATTTAACCCATCCAGTGGGCAGCATTCCTTGCGCCCAGGGGGCCTTGGGGTTAAGTGCCTTGCCCAAGGCCACACAGCCGTGGATGTCGGTCCTGAGAATCAAACTGGCAACCCTTTGGTCACAAGCCAGACTCTCTAACCTTTAGGCCGTGTAGTCACTGTTTCTGTATTTGTACCAAACATTATTTCAGGTGACAGTTTTCATAATTTCAAAAGCAACATCTTTGGTCTGCTGTTAGCTCTAATTTATAACAAAAGAGATCATATATACATGAAAAGACAGTGAGACTTTTGATTTCTTAGATTCCATTTAGTAAGAGGAACTACACTTGAAAGGAACTATAAATTCGTTTCACATGCCATGAAAACTAATTTAAAATACACAGGGTTTTTTATTTTCCGATGTTAAATGTAATCCCACATTTAGTGGCACATAAAACGGACTAAGAGAGTCTTGAAATAGATTTGTTTAATGTAGGTTTTGAGAATGACAGGCCGGGGAACCGGCGCGTTTTCCATCGCTCCGACGAAATCGGTGGGAAGCTAAGACACGGCGTGTTTCAGCCTTTCATCTCCGAACAGATGTGTGAAGCCGCTCAATGCCTTCCCCTCCCCTCTCTCTAATTTTCCCGCTGTGTAGGATTCCTGATCCGAATGTACCCTCTGTCCCAAAGGGGAATTTCTCCGCTTTATGCGAAGTCTCTTTGATTCCTTGCCAAGAAATACAAGTAGGGCGTCGAAAGATTTTTTTTTTATACGTGTAGCTTGATTCGCTGCAATCACGTTCATTAGTTCCGTCGTCTGGAAATTTCTGAGGATGTTTGGATAATGTGAGGGAAGGCAACAGGGGTATATAACTGGTACAAAAGTAAGTGTCAGTAACAAGTTGGGGGGGGGGGGGGGGGTGCTGATTCTCTCAAAAACATAAAAGAACCCACGTTGTGAAGCAAATGAATAAATAAATACATACATACATACACACATTTATAAAACTTTGTCTGAAGCAGCGTCTGTTCAGAGCATAAACATAGTTCTCTTTGCTTTTGAACAGCGACTTCTGAAATCGTCATAGAATTCCTACTGTAACTGTTGGAATTCTAAAATAACAATTTACTGATTCTAGAATCAGGTTTCGTAATGTGTTTGTTTGCATGGAGCAAATAAAATTCCAGACCCTATGAATTTTGTTTGAGTGTCACCATAGTCTTTTAAAAAAAAGTCTTTCTAACATTTGTGTGTCTCTAATTTTAGGGCCTATGATTGAGAGAGTGATTGCCAGTAGTCAAACCAGCGAAGGTTTGAAAATCAAATTTGAGCAGTTCCTACCAGGGACGACAGTGGACAGCGAGGCCTGAAAATATTTTTTCTGTTTGTATTATTTACCATGATTGTATAATATCCTTAACAGCTGTAATAAACATATTCATATGTTGAATTCCTCTGTGTGGTTCTATGGTGAAAATGAGTATTTAACTGCGGTTTCCAACGTGTTTGAAACTTTGCAACTAAAAGTGATAATCACATAATATGATCGAATAGACGAAGATATTTTTAATGTTGTTAAATCACCATGATATCAATGACCCGATTATGTTTAATGTCGTGTTCGGAACTTGCTCTTCTCAAATGGAACACTAGATGGCAGTAGTACTTTCATGATCCTAAAATGCTGGTAGTATAACTATCAAAGAGTTGCAAAAGGCAACATCAACGCATCATACCCTTATGCAAGTATCACTTGCAGTATACCACATGCAGTAATATGGCAACAGTTTAAGCAGACCACTGTTATCAGTGTAGTCTGATCAGATGGCGTAGTGTCATTAACTTAGGCGAGGACAAGACGGTTTATCACACCTCTGATAAGTTCAGCTTCTTTGTCATACACTGGATCAATCTTTAACTAGTGTTTACTTTATTATAAATATTACTTAACAGTGCACCATATCTAAGAAGGTGTCGATGTAGCCACTATGTTCGTCAGGTCCTTTGGGCACGTGAGGGATGTGCTACTACTGTCATCTGTCCCGAGTCTACTGAGGACACCTGTTCTACTTCCTCCTGGGCTTCTGTCCCCATTTTTTGCTCCGTTTTCCCACACTGCAGTGGAACCCTGTAGACCTGGTTTAGCGTCTGTCATTTTGATAAAAGGCCTGTTGAATAAATCAAATATGTATTTTGCAAAAAGATAAAGCTTTCTCTGTGGCTAAAGGTACTTACACATGCCTAAGATTTAATCAGCTCTTCGGCTGATCTCAGAGTTCTTTAAATGGTGTTGAAGGTTTTTAAAAACATTGTTTTTGAAAACTGAAAAAAAAGTCCTCTGAGACTATCTTTCTGTGGGAGAAAAGCACTACGAGTGCTGAAGATCATGTTGCGCTCACGTGACACTAAGGAATCCGAATGCAAAGGGATCCCATTCTGTTTCACCTAGGACAATTAAAACCTTTAATTTATGTGCACCTAAAACATCTTTCAAAAGCAATACTGTCCGATAATCGACAACATGGTTTAACGAAGCATTGTGTTCCCGTTCTCGCGGCGGAAAAAAATGTGTTTTAGTTAAACAGCGAGAGAAAGACATGGATTTAACTCGCTAAAATTGTTCCAGTTGTACGACGCATAGCCTACGACGTAAGACCGTCTCACATGAGAAACCTGGAAATGTTATTGGTTCTACCCTAACTTTGCAGGGTATGAGGTTTATTCCCACCGTGGTATGACAAGGGGGGGCGTCCTTTCAGAGGAGGTGGTGAGCGGCTTGAATAGCTGTAGTAATTCACTTTAAAGCCGTGTCTGCACTCTCGCATAAAGCGAGCATGGTAAAGTCAGCGGTGTTTTAACTATAATTATCACCAAACTGGTCATTTTCTCCAACGACGACACTCAACACATAAACACGCGGATTTTGTGGTGGGAAAAGCGCTCGGCTGGGAAGTTTTGGTTAATAATTAAGTTGGACTGCATTCTGCGCCGCATCGTTGTTCTGACTGGATGCTTGCAAGAGAAGCCGGTATACCTGTTACGATTACTTTTGACTTTACGAAAACTATCTCTGAATTCTTAATAATAATCATCTCGGAGAGTAAAATCAGTGTAGTTTGGAGAGCCAAGAACAGATAGAAGAGTCATTCTGATAGCGACGATGCTTCGCGGGAGATCCAGTTCAAATGCGAACTAGAGAGAGATTAAGATTTTTTTCTCCCCAGTTGGATATAGCCTAATCGGCAGTATTTCATAAAGTGATTATGGGTCATGTGTGGATCCTCACTGTCGTTCTAATTGGACTTGGCATCATCGCGCAAGGAGAAGGTGGGTGTTTATTTTAAACAACTTTGCAATAATCCTCCCAGGAATGAATGACAGGAAAGACATGCAAATCAAGTGCACACAGAAAAAAAAAACTTAGATACTAAGAGTGACTGGAAAATCCAAATTACTACGAAAATTACTCGCAGATTCCTCTGTGAAGCGGTTAAATTGAGTAGCAATAGGCTGGGCATATGCGATAATTTGGGCGTCTGTATTTTTTTTTTCTGTTTATTAATGTCTTGATCGTTTTGTCGAGTATTGTTGGGTAATCTTACCATGCGTCAGAACCAGTTCTGTTTCGGACTGGATCCGCGGTCCCGGAGCTCACAGTCGCAGTTTCACTCGCCCTGTAGGCAACAGCAGTGTGCGTCCAACTCACTATCGTCCCTGCATGTGGTACAGCACAAAGGACATCAGTCAGAAGAGTTTCTTTACATTCTAACTACACTAACAAGTCGAACAGCGCGTTTGTTAGTGCCAGAATCCAAGTGCTTTCTAAATTAAACACGTTATCGAACTTTTTTTTGTTGTTGTTACTGAATGAATTATTTTCCCATCCCTCTATGAACGTGGGGGGCAGCGATTGGGGGGCAGCGATTTATAAATGTCTTAAAAGGTCAAAACTTTTGGTCTCACGCAGCGCCGGCCCAGTAGTTCAATATTGCTTTGTAATCTCTGGCGCAACGAGGGATTGAAGAATGTGCAAAGGATAAAATAAAGGTTAAACGCAAAGAAGGAACAACTTCTGAATTTGCTCACATTTTTGAACCCCTCTATTTGCACTAATTCACACGAAGTCTCTACTTTCAAGCAATTTGCAAGGCGTACTGTAACTTGCAATTTGCATGCCGTGCTCATAATCTGTGTATAAACAACGCATCACTGCGCTCTCTGTACAGATCAGGCAGTCCAAACCGAACTCGGAAAGTTCGAATCACCCAGTTGGTTTATATTAACCCATTTCGGCGATGCATGTTTTTGGTACTGACAGATTTGAATGAATTCGCAATGGCTAATAATAAATGACTCTAGGTGACAATTTCCTTGCCGTGCATTTCAAACAGGCGCTGATAGCGCTGATAGCCTCAATCAAATACTCCACTAACCCTTTATATTTCAATGGGGAAGATATAGGCTAATCGTCATCACAACTACTGTGGTGTATTCACTTCTCGGAGCTGTAAAGACGTACTTCATGGTTTTTAATGAAGGAGAAACGGGAACGTGCGTAGGCTATTCTCAAACGTAGCCGCAGTGCTTACACAAAACCTGTCTAACACAGATACCATGAAATAGTTGACAATGTTCAGAAAAACAACCACTCCACAAACCAGCCTTTATACGACATTTGCCTCAAGTTGTTCGTCCAGATCACGAATGAGGGTGCTCGAGACATGGCCCATTCTTTGAGATAGATGTAATGACCTTCCTCATCTGTCCTGTTCTCCAAAGTCTGATGTATCGATTCTGTCCCATTTCGACCCCCCCCCCCCCCCCCCCCCCCCCCACCCCTCTTGTTCCCTCTCCAGGAGCATGTGTCTATCAAGGATCCCTGTTCGCGGTAAGTATTGGTTTGCTTTCATTCTGGCCTTATTTACCTGATACATCCTTGTTTTGGTTTAGAGTTGCACGAGTTGCATTTTTAACCCCATTTGCTTATGCACATTATTTTTCATCCATAAATAATCTAATCAGAATCAAAATGTCATCACAGAAGACCTCACTATTAGTGGAGATGCATAGGAGTCAAAGTGCTTTATGAATAATGCACATTTGCTGACTGTGTGAATGCCAATACAATTTACGGAAGAACTACATGGGTTCTATAGCTTGAGGTAAAACATGATTGATGGTCTTATGATGTTTGTATTGAAGCCTTGAAGCAGTGTATTTTGGATAATTCTGAATGCTGGTTGTATTGCCCTAGTAAATCCTTGTAAACCATGGAATCAGTTCAATGCATTAGCACAGACTAGCATACACTGTTTTTGTTTTTTTTTTTTGCCTAGTCATGGCCAGTATATATAACTTTTGAACATGTTAGCTCTTGTTTTGTACCCAGTAATTTCTCTTTTATGCATCTTCTCACCTTTCCTTCTAGTATAATTTTAACGGGACAAGGCAGAAAACTTTCAGATTGTCGCGCAGAACCTATAATCGTAGCTCTTTGTCATACTACTCAAGTTTGTTCAAGTTTGTTTTGTGGGAACGCTGAAAGTCCAGGTGAGCGCAGGCATGAATGTTCTGGTGGGAATGGTTTCTGTTGGAAAGAGGTACCATTAGAGAGAGAGAGAGCAGTTATTGGGTTTAAAAGCCTTTTTCACGTGAAACAACTGGCTTTGTTTTTAAAAGGTTGTGTGACATGGTTTCTAGACAGAGAATTGCAGAGCGCATGAGCCTTATACTTGGCTTTAATGGAGGGTAATGAGAAATACCCCACTCAGCTACTTCATAATGACAGTAATTAGAGCCATTTTAAACACACAGTACTTCTTTCCATCTCCTGTAACTGCTCCTGTAACTGTTCTTTTGGAATGGGAGCCATGTGTAGTTATAATGCCTTATAACATGGCTTTTCTTTAAGAACGGGGAAGCTTTGTGTTGAGAATAGGGAGAGGGGATGGGTGACTACGTAGACAGGTACTGACTTGTTCTTACACCATCAGAAAAGCAGCCCCCGGGAGTTCAAAAGCAAAGTGTACCCAAATACCTTGACTGGGAGCTACAATAGACCATCAGTAGAAGGAGAGGGGGAAGGGGTGGGAGGGACTGCGGAAATAATGTAAACCTAATGTAATAATGTAAAGGCTTCTTTTTTGTGCGTGTCTTTGAACCTAAAAATTTACAGTCAGTCTTTCTGTTCGGTTTTGAGAGGGTGTGCATAAAGATTTGGAATGTATGAAGGTGTTTGTGTGGGAATATTTGCGTCTCAAAGTAGATTAACCGGAGATTTCCCACTCTGAATTCTCTGGTAGATTGTTTGAGCTTGCTTCCTATCGGCTTATGTTTTCTCTCTCTCTCTCTCTCTCTCTCTCTCTCTCTCTCTCTTTCTCTCTCCTCCTGCTTCTGATGTATAAGCAAAAACAGGCAGGTGTTCCATCTGATTGTGGTGTGATTTCTTCAACAATAAAATAAAAAAAAAATCCTCTTCTCAGGTTCAGTTTCCCCCAATGAAAGGAGACAGTTGTCTGGAATCAGTCCTGTAACGATGGGCCCGGCTTAGATTTATTTTTCACATGGTGCCAAGTATCTAAAAAAATAATTTATGACAGAGCTGCTTATTCACCTTCAGCTGTTCCAAAGAATGTGTATGAAATATGAATGCCACAGGAACTGAATTATTAGGTGACAATCAAACAGAAAAAAGGCTTCCAAAGACCATGAATTTAACAGAATCAGACAACAACTCGAAACTGTTTTGGGATCCCTTGTCGTGTTGAATCGATAGTCTTACAGACTCTTGGTGGTGGTACAGTAGAGAGAGAGAGACCCAAACTCAAAGGGAATCTGCAGCTCTACCTAAAGTAACTCAGAGAAGTAGTCTTCACGCCTCTCATTTCACAGGGCGCACTGCAAATACAGAACGCAGCATCCAAATATATCACTAGTGCTTCGGGGCATGAATTCCTGGCATTGCAAATGGTCCATCCTCAGGCCATTGAAATGTAGGCCAACTCAAGAATAGAAATATCTAAAAGGTGGTCTGTGAAGTGCTTCAGATAAGGTTTTTTTTTGTTGTTGTTGTTTTTTTTTTTTGGTTCTGTTTTTTTGTTGGAAGCCTTATGCTAATACATGATATTTAGCCAGGTTCCAAAAAGGTCAAAATTGCCCCCACGCAGCCACCACCACCACCAGTCTGTACTACTTTCTAACCAAAAGTTACATTTATACGCAATCGAGCACCTTACAATCAAAGCTAAGAGCTGGAGTTGGTCCCTTAGGCGTTGCGGTATTGCTGCCCACTGCTTCTTAGCAGCTCCCAAGTAGTTCGTTAAGATGCATGAAATGTGGAGGACAGCTTTCCCCACAGGAATCAATAAAGTGAAACTTAAACTGAACTGAAATGAAGTTGCAGTTCAAATTAAACTGAAAAGTTAATACACTCTGTGTCTTTTATGAACAGAAACGGTCATTTTGATACAATGAGAAGGTGTCGAGAATAGTATATTTTATTCATGCAGGTGTGAGCCATAATGAGGTTTACAGAGGTTTACAAAAAGAGAGCTTGTGGAATATATATTCTGTCTAAATATGATCTGTATGGCAGCCATTGGGTTTATATTGTGAAACGTAATACAATGCACTAATAGCTTTTCACTGGCAGTGATTGAAATATGTTTATTAGAGGAAACTCTATTTTCAGAGCTGGGCAGGATTACAGGAAAAGCCATGCTATTAATGCTAGCAGGGTCACCAGCGACTGACATACACGCTGAGCTGCTCTCATGATCATCCAAATAAATCCCCATTACTCTCCTTCAGTGTGCATAATAATTTGTATTGAGAGAACAATCTAAGATCCTTCAGACAGTAACCTTTGATCTAAGGGCTGAAGTTTACATTGTTTCCAGTGAAACGGAACATTTCGTTAGCTTTCTTTTATGACATCATTTGATTGCCCTTTATTTCACTTTCCAACCTAAGTAAGAGATGGACCCTGACCCTTGACTTACATTCTCACCATCACAATAAGGTTTCAGCTGAGCAGGTTGGGTTATTTTTACTACCCCGAATAAAAGCCTTGAGTAGACTTTTGAGAAGTTAGCCAACATTTTTTTTCCCTCACTTCTCACTTTTTGTCTCACCTCTTGCAAATCTGCACCTGAGACTTCATGTGAGTGCCAGGAAGATGAGACCTTGAGAAAGTAGCAAAGCAAATGTTTACCGTGGGTATTGTGAGAATACGTTTTTTGTTCCCGCAAATCTTTAGTCATTGCTTAGTTGTCTCATGTTGGCAACCGCTCATCTCAGTGCTCTGAACATCTGTGATTCACATACAGGTTACATCTGGGTGTTATCGCAGGCTAACTGTTTGAGCCATTCCATATTAACACACGACAGCAGAGTTCTACAGAGATTCCTGACTTGTACGACACTTTGCGTACTTAGCTGGGTAATCCAGCTGAGCTGGTAGTAACTTATTGACCCTGGAGGTGCTGACCTCATGCTGGTCTAGTGAGCGCTTGAGAGACTTTCCCACTTATTAACCCAGGCAATAATAACAACAGTCCCACTTCCTCTGTGGTAGAGAGCACACAGGAATGTTTGATTAACCCCGGCAGTGCTGAAGTCCTTCGTATTAGACACTTAGCACATCCAAAGCCTGAGAGGAAGGTTCACTGCAAGTGACTGGACAGAGTCCATTGGCTGTAATGTGGTTGGTTTCTGCAGTTTGTTTTCTCTGTATGAATAATATATGTATATATTTTTTTATTATTTATAATTTTGGTTATTTAACACTGTGGAAGTTCATCTTCTCTGTCGCGCCTGTACTCATCTGTGGCATAAAGAGTACAGGGAGATCGTGTGTATGAAGTCTTTGCGATCATTTGTAACAAATGTTCAGCCCTTGACATGTGAATGTAAGTAGGATGCAGAGGTCAGGGTTCCTCAAATCTGGTCCTAAAGGTCCAGAGACTTGCTGGTGTTAGTATCAACCCTAACATTGTGTTGTCTAATTGGTTTAGGAGTAGGACAAACCTGTTTCCCAGGTTAAAAAAAAAAATCTCTAATTATGAGGTGAGGGCGAAAACCTGCAAGGCACCAAACCTCTAGGACCACATTTTAGGAATCCTGTCTGGGAGTAATTGGATCAACCTCATCAGGTGCTACGCCCTTCAAACGTCTGTGGACGCATAAAAAAAAAACCGAATTCAATCTGCAATCAGTGGAGAATTTAACAGATGGCTTCAACCAGCCCTGCAGGTCCCATTTAGTTAAATACAAAAACGGGAGAAGGGGGAGATGCAAGTCTTTGGCAAACACCCAGTTTGGTTAATGGGCAAACAAACAAACCAGCCTGCCCCCCCCCCCCTTTCCTTCTCCAGACAAGGCAGCGGTGGCTTGACAGTTTCACGTCTGGACTGTTTGCCAAGAGATCCTCTCCCCTTTGTCTGTGAGTCCATTCCCAGTGTTCAGCTTTCTGCCTCCTGTTAAAAGTATGTTTGCATCTAGTCTGATGCTGTGGACATGTTTCAGAGTCTTAAGTTTGCTCTTCTTCTTTCTTTTTCTCGTAACCTTTGAACATCTTAGACCAAACATCATCATTTGGCGTTGTCTGCAAGGTCTGGTTGGCTTTGGTGGCTGTCAATGAAAACATCAGCCCTTTCTTGTCCTTTTAGAGGGGTTGAAAGCTTCAGAACAAGTGATTTCAGCCTCTGAGTTTGACATAAAAGTACCAGAAAACGTACAATGCCTCTGCTTCTCCCATTTATCTGTAACGACATGCTTCTTGTCGTCTCGAAGTAACCCCAAGAGTGCGATCTCTTGGTATTGATCATTTGAGAATGGGAGTGGGTTTGTGGTTAGGGACTCAGTCTAGTATCCAAACGATTGTGGCTTTAAATCTCTAAGTCTTGGTGCTGTGTTCCATCGGGTCCTTGAACAAAGCAGTTAACCCCAGGGGTCGCCCTAGATGTTTCAGACCTTTGACACTGTGAGAAAAAAAAATTGTAAGCTGGTTTGAATAAGAGTGTCAAGGGAAAAAATGAATATGCATTTTTATTCTGCTTGGCAAGATTGTCAGGAGACAGTTTATCACTTCTGGAACGGCTAGCATAACAAGTTCACTGGTTTTCACCTGCAATGGAGTTTACTGCTTCATTCCTTGTGGATCTTCAAGCACCAGATAATTCACAAATTCTCTGTTCAGGCTATGGCACTAGAAATTTATATTGTCAAAAAATAAAATCAGAGTTGCTAGGTTTTGGATAAGAGACAAACAACTTTAGTAAACCACCTGATGAGAAGCCATCTGATGCTTGGAGAATGTATGTATAACAAAATCCAATGAATACCACATGCAGTAGTTATTATACAAATCTGAAATACTAGTGTCCTGATTTATTTAGAAGATGGTCTGTTTGTGTACCTTTGATGAACCTGTTCTCTGCACACATTAGAAACGGCCCTGATCCTGTAAAAAGAAGGGTCTAGTTGCCCTTTCTCTGAAATCAAGTCCAGTGTGTGTATGGTGTATATGCATGTGTATGTGTGTGTGTGTGTTTGTGTTTCTGGTTGTAAATCAATAAATGTTTTGAGAAAGTTTCGGGTTCCCAGACCTTTGTGGCATTTTCGGCGGATCAAATATTCGACTTCCTGCAGCTGCTGTGGACAGCTCAGTACCATCCAGTGTCATGCCCTTGAGGAGCTCAGGAAGGAAGTTTCTGGAAAAAAGGAGTTGAAAAGCATGGCCTGTCTCCTAAAGCTCAGCAACCGTCAACAGCCTTCGTTCTGTCAGTCCGAGAGAATCAAGTTCAGACATGGAGTTCCTTTCGCCTCTGGTTATGTTGACTCAAAGTAGTCAGCGATCGATACATTACTTTGGTTTTGGGACTTCGAACTCAAGGAAGAATCCGAAATCAAGAGATACAGCCAGGTTTAACGTCTTGTCCAACTTCACTGGTCAGTTACAAGTGTTATTGTTGGCTGTGAAAACTTCACTTGTATGAGGAGTGACAGGCTTAAACCTTTGGCATCAAAGAACAACACTGTTCTCTCTAGAGTCCCAGGAGAGGCACTTTAGGCTGAGTTACAAATTAAGTCATGTCATTGTTGCGATATGACAAAATGGACTTTTTCCAGTGTGTTGCTATTGTAGTTGAGAACACAACTCATTCCGTGAATGCCATGGTGACGGTTGAGGTAATATGACAAAGCTGTAAATGGATGGTTGCCGTGGGCAAAAGAAAGCCAGACCGGACTTGTCTTTGATACCCCCCCCCCCCCAGCGCCGCCCCTTCCTTTCTAAGTTATAGTTCCTTCTTGTGATTCCCCATGTTCAGTCACAAAAACAAAGCCTTCCAAGTGTGGCTTGCCTCACAAGACGCCTGTCCTCGGTTCACGCATGTTTCCCCGGTAACAAAGAGATCTTTCCACATCGAGCATACAAGCCCTGGCTTCCCGCCCAACAGATAACAAAGGATATACAAAGTCACTCACCTTCAGGGAAAAGAAATTAACTCTTATTCTACTCAGCCAAATGGAGCTATGGCCTCTGGCAAGTTCTCAGCAATAAAATTAAGGACAACTATGATCAGTGCTAATCTCAGTCTGTAGAACCTGGCATTTCCCCACTCTGTTCTTTCGCTGCGTGTTGTAACTCTTAAAACAGTAGATCTAATTCAAGTCATAAAACTTAAATCCACTTACTGAAAAAAAAAACAAGCAAAAAAAAAACAGAAGAATGTATCAAATTTTGGATGTTGTTTCATCATGGTCCAACATTTGAAACATTTGAAATTCCACCAAATAGTAAGACTCTGACAGTTATTTATTTACTTATTTATGTAGTTATTTTAAATTTACAGTATAGCACAGAAATGGAATGAGAACAGACTTGCACTCTGTGCACTGTGAAGCTCTTGAACAGATTGAAATCGAAAAGAGGAGAGAAATAGGCACAGACCCATACCCTCTGCATGGACTCATTACCCTTTGGTCGTGTTTCAACTCATTTTATGACACGTCTGACTCCAGGGCCTGAGGGCTCTGAAAAGCTTTCATGGTTGCTAAACAGATGCACGAGAGATGGTGAGTATTGTGGTTAATGCGGTTAAATCAGGGAATCGAGTTGGGGCATTTTCTTACCTTCTGTGAACGCGAGCGCCTAACGGAACACGTCAAACGGTGTTTCATTTGATTCCAATCAGCACGGGTGGGCTTTTGATTTTTTTTATTTCTTTTTTTTTAAATTTCTTTTTTTTTTTACATTTTGTGGTAGGCTACATAGAGGATACAGTGAGCAGGCAACTAAAACAAATGTTTGGATTCTTTAGGAGATTTAGAGTCGCACCAACCTGTGATGTTGTCCCAAGCCTTTCAGGTGGTCCTTCGTCAATATTTACTTGTTTGTTTCTTCCGTTGACTGCGTTAGGGTCAACATAAATAGGAATCTTTTTATTTCTTAAATTTAGCGCTTCAGCACTGGGTTTGCTACAAGTTTCTGTGTGAAAATCCACATCTAAAAACGATGCAAGTGAAGCTTCATTCTCTTTTTCTGATGACACAAATAGTAGGACCAATATCGTCTGAATCCAGCACACTGAGAACTGAAAGAGAATACTAAGAAACGTCCTCAAGGCAAATGTGTGATTTTGACAAAGAGTGTGTCAGAGAGTGGGAGCAAGTCAAAGTGGGGACATTTTAAGTTGATACAGAATATTCCCTTTAAAGCAGTTCACTCTCTTCAAATACGAAGTGGAAGAAGAAACAGTTAATTGACACCCTCACCCCAGATCCCTCAGTCTGCCCATTCAGACGACTCTGATGTTGTTGTTGCAGTGGACCCTGCCCCCCAACTTTTGCTCAAGAGCCATAGGGCGTCTGTTTGGGTATAAGAATGGAAGAGATTTAAGGGGAACAGAAGTGGCCGGGGTGGGGGGTGGGACACAGTTAGAGGGGCAAAGGGGTTGGTCACCCCAACACCAAAGACCCTGTTTGTTATGAGGAATGCAGACCTTGACCAGAAACAGGGAATTTTTTCTCTTAGTTGTTCTGTAATATACCCCCCCCCACCAGAAAAATGCTTTCACATCCTCCAATAACTTGCTCAGAGCTCCCTAGAAATATATCGGCTTTAGGCGGTAACAAGCCACTGTAGTCCGACAATTATAATCCCAAACTGTCTTTGAAAACACAGAGGGAAAGCTAAACGCGTCCTCGGGCGAACCGCCGCTTCTGCAAAACTTTCAGAGCGTACACGCGAAAGACAGAAAAGAATTTTTTATTGCAGAGAAGAAGAGAAAAGCCGGGGTCGCGTTTAAAGCACCTCTCAATAGCGTGAAGAGTCCACAAATAAGTCTGTAATAATAGCAGGCAATTACATCTGCCCCTGGGCCCATACTTCCCGTGCCTTTGGACACGGGGCATTCTTTATCTTGTCCACTGGAAATAGCACGGCTCCCACCTCCTGTGCAGTACAGTGTACACAGTCAGCAAAGCAGACTTTCATTTCAGGCAAGCAGCCCTCTTAAGTCACCCCCCACCCCCCCGACCCCCCGCTCCCCAACCACCCCCCCCACCACCCTGCTCCTGCCCTGTGGAGCCACGGACAGAACCTTCATTAATCTTCCCTTGTCTGACTACGCCTCCTGAGCAAGTGCAGTTCAAGAGCCAAATCCCGGAGTCACTCCGCTGCCCCCTCAGTCAGCGTCCCCTCGGCAAGGGCTGCTTAACACCCAAAGGGTGGGTGGGTGGATGGGACTGTGAGGTTGGGGGGGGGCGCGTTCTCAGGGGAGGGTAATTAGGCACTCCTAATGAGATGTTTTGAAAGGTGGAGAGTCAGCGAGGTGGATCAAAAAGACTGCTCATCAACATGTGAGGTTAATCGGCCTATCAGAGAATATTTTGGTGAGGGATTTTTTTTTTTTTCCGAGACATAATGAGACAGCAAAAAAAACCCAACACTTCAGTTAATGTACCTATATGTCACATTATAGCTTGGTTTTATATGTACATTGGTTTTATATGTAAGTTTGTCTTAGGTGAGTTTAATCAGTTGTATTCCCTAACATTTTTAAGACAACTACATCTCATGTTTCTAGCACTTAATGCACTAAATATAGGATTCTTTAGTTTGTTCTCAGTTTAAGGGTGTGGACACATGGACACACGCAGCAGCACAACCTTGTGGAACAAGAATCCGAAGAGAGGCCCTGCGGAAGTTTGACAAGTCTTATGTATAGAATCGTTTCTCCATAAATAGAATAAAAGAGAGAGAGAGAGAGCGAGCGAGAGAGAGAGATGAAAGCGTCAAACGGAGTCACCCTGAGTGGCTTCCTACTGTTGTAACCTGATATTTCGTTGAGAGAGGGCACCACTGCGGCAGCGCCTCTGCTCTCTCCTTTTCTTTTCACCTCTTTCATTCAGAATACACAATAGTTCCCCCGATGGCCTTTTGTTGAAAGGAATGTCTCGCTTGTTCTGCGTTTGAGTGTCAGGTCCGGGCAGGGTAACAGTCAGCCTCCTCCGCTGCAGAGCCCAGAGACGCTGATTTGTACCTTCACACGGTCACTGCAGGAAGACTGACAGGGGCCCGTCTAACACATCTTGCTCGGGTGGATATTCTCTCGGGCCTCTTTTACTAGAGAGAGTCAGCCGTGTTCTCTCTCTCTCACTCTCTCTCTCTCTCTCTCTTTCTTTCTTCCCTCTCTTTCTTGTTCTCCTTTCTCTCTCTTTCTCTTTTATCTTTCTCTCTTTTTTTTGTCTTCTCTGTCATCCACCCTCTGGCATCAAAGGAATGCTACAATTAGTCATCCCGTATTCCGGTTTGCTGCAGGTGTACAGACCTGCATTTTAGCCAGAGCAGAGTAACATCTGGCCTGAGCCTCACTTGTTGTGGATCTTTTAAAATGGCAAACTTGTAATTTACCCGGGAACGGCTGTAAAAAAAAAAAAAAAAAAAAAAAGGGAAAAAAAGGGTAGAAAGAGAAGAGGGGAGAGAGGTCTGCCTCTACAAAGCGAAGCTCGATCTGTCATTAAGACGCGGAGGCGGGTTGGGTCATTTTACAGACATGAGTGTATGTGTGTGTGTGTGTGTGTGTGTGTGTGAAAATTATCACTCTGCTCAAACAGGCAAGCAAGGAACTTTTATGAGGGAAAATAATTCCTCGCTGTCAGGGGTACATGATTTGACACCGTGTTCCCTGGCAGTTTAAAGGCCTTCCAGGGCTTTCTATCAAGAGTAATGTGTGTGGGGTAAAGAGTCATTAATTGTGTCAGCTATTCAAAGCACTACCAGGCATTCACCCATTATCTTTCGTAATCTCGTCTACACAGCATTCACTACGCTATTGCCATGTGTCACTCAAACAGATCCGGGTCCAATAAGTATTTAGACTGTTTGCCTATTATGTCCTAATTCGATTCACCACTCCCTTTCAGGGTGACCTTGTTTTCCTGATTAACAGGATAAATTACAGTTTTGAAAAGGCATTTACGTGATGTTTGTTTGGCATCGCTTCAATGGACTTAGTCCTTCGAGAACTTGCGTAACATCGTTTACGAGAGGACGCAGCAGCACGAAGGAAAGACGATGACACGACCTAAGCACTCAATTATTTCAAAAACGTATTTGAGCCAGGTTTGAGCCAGGTTTGCACTTTGAATGCTTCTGCTCAATAAAGAATGTGCTCCACAGAATGCTATGGATTCGGGTTTTGTATGTGATTAAAACTCAGAGAAGTTGCATCAGGGACAGACCACTGTCTCATAGAATTTCTTCATTATTTGAGCCAGGTTTGAGCCAGGTTTGCACTTTGAATGCTTCTGCTCGATAAAAAATGTGCTCCACAGAATGCTAAGGATTCGGGTTTTGTATGTGATTAAAACTCAGAGAAGTTGCATCAGGGACAGACCACTGTCTCGTAGAATGTCTTCATTATTTGAGCCAGGTTTGAGCCAGGTTTGCACTTTGAATGCTTCTGCTCGATAAAGAATGTGCTCCACAGAATGCTATGGATTCGGGTTTTGTATGTGATTAAAACTCAGAGAAGTTGCATCAGGGACAGACCACTGTCTCGTAGAATGTCTTCATTATTTGAGCCAGGTTTGCACTTTGAATGCTTTTGCTCAATAAAGAATGTGCTCCCCAGAATGCTGTGGATTCAGGTTTTGTATGTGATTAAAACTCAGAGAAGTTGCATCAGGGACAGACCACTGTCTCGTAGAATGTCTTCATTATGTGGAGTCGTCAGGAAGAGTTACTGATAATATTACTGTATTTTGACCCATCTTCAGTTTTTGCACTATGCTGCTCCAAGTGGGTCAACTTCAAACTGAATGAATTTGTGTGTGTATGTGTGTGTGTGTGTGTGTGTGTGTGTGTGTATATGCATGTATCTGTGTTTCTGTGCCTTTACGTGTTTGTGATTTATTTATTTTATTTAATCTCTTCTTCACGCATATTCTATTTATGATTCTTCCTGTGATGAAGATGAATAAACTTCCTCCATGAATTTATTAATTGTATCAGTGAGACACACGTATTCAGCAGCTTTCTGCCTGTGATCAGAAGGACAGACAACATAGCCCAAGAAAAAGTACATAAGGCCTAAATGCTATACATTCATGGGGAGTTAACACACTGTACATACTTGTCAGTACATTTCCTCTTGGCCCTGTGATTAAGCGTTCCCTCGTTCAGCACAAGTGTGTGTATGCACAAGCGTGTGTACGAAGTGCATTACACAGGATTAAATGAACTCTGAGAGTGTTTATACTCGGCAGGAAATACTCCAAGTCTTTGAGATTCCTCTTGAGACTAGAGCAAGAACAGGACGACTAGAGCACTCAGGTAAAAAAAAAACAAACAAACAACAAAACAAAACAAAACAAAAACAAAAATAACAAAAAAGTGGTCCATTAGCTGTGCTTTATTCCTAGAATGGCTTAGCTGTTCTGTTGAAAGGTGAGTCTTGAGTGATGATTCTGGGAGTGAGTTTTGTTCTGTAGTATTGTTCTGTGCTTTCAAACACCTACTCTATCTTCCAGATGCTAGACTGAAACGCTCTTTTGCATGAGTTGTTGATATACCACACTGGTCCAATGAGAGACAGCGTAACCGCTTTCAGAGTCAATTTAACACCAGAGAACAGGCTTTGTGACAGGTCTCAGCTCTCAGCTATTTTCTGTCCAATGCATAGGAGAGTTTTAGATTAGCAGCTTACAGAGAGAGTAAAGCTGCTGTTTTACAAAGGGCAATTCTGCAGTTTTTGTTTTTTTTTCCTTTCAGACAAAAGTGGGTCAAAGGTGGACAGGTGCATTCATGTCAGGAGTCACGTTTTATTAGCCCCCCCACCCCCCCCCCCTCACCATGTTACCAATAATGACCGTCTCTTGTTTGGAGACCAGTAATACTTTAACAATCAGATTAGACCTCTCAGCTGCCTGCTAAGTGTGTTGATTCGTTCTTAGCTCTCCGTAAACCAAAATGCACTTCCTGCCTCAGATGGCATGAATTGAAATATTTCACAAGAATCGTCCGGGAGAAAATTTCCCCGCTGATGTTTCGGGTCTTTATGTAGAGCTATAAAACGAAATAAGAGCAACTCCAAGCACGTAACTGTCCTGCATCTGTTCGGGTTGATCAGGAGCAAATGATGCATTGCTTTAGTAGCACTCCATTTTTGCGTCTGACTCCAAACTGAATGTGAACGGGGCAAGGGCACTAATCGCTGCTGTCTCTAATGGAGGCCGGAATGACAGCCAAAATGACGATTTTTAATTAAAAATCCCGATTTAAGTTGTTGTAATTCCATCCGTAAATGACACACGCGGAACAAGCACACCACGGCTCCCCCTCATTTTAGAAATCCATTTGGGCTTCAGGAACAGGACGATGACTCATCCGCTACATTCAGAGTCGAGGGGCCTCTGCTTGGACCTGAAAATTGGACGCTTTTCCCACTCTCTCGCTCGCCTTGCACGAATAAACGACACCGACTCCCTCTCTTAGCTCCCTTATGGAGAAAAGAATGACAACTTTCAGTCCTGTGTATACAGTTTTTTTTTTTTTTTGGTTTCTGAGCCATGTTAAGGAACAGATTCAGACCACATCCCTCTGCCCCATGCAGGGAGAAAGAGAGAGAGAAAGAAAAGTTGGACTTGGTTTTTCCCACCATGGAGTGTCTGTTCTCATGGAAGACCCACCGGTCTGTTTGGTTGTGCCTCAGGCAGAAGGCATGAGAACCTTAGAATTCTCGCAGCGGAGTTCCCATGGCGTCTTTTTGTGACATCGGCGTCGGTTGCACTAGAATATTCTAGAATGCTCTCAGCAAGCCCATTCATTTGTCCTGTTCTCACGGTCTCCTTCAGTGTGTAAAAGTGGAAGATTTTAGTTTGAAAGGATTATATGCTCACAAGGGTGGTTGTCTTGTCGATATTCAGGCTGTTCAGGTGGAGTATGCCTGAGGCTGGCAGCAACATTTTACATTATTTCAGTGTGTTTAGCTTTATTTATTTTAGTTGTGCTCCACAGTCTGATAAAGACAGTGAAATTCTGACAGCTAAATTCAGGAGCGACTCATAACTGTCTATGCTTTTTTTTTTTAAGGAATAAAAGCAAAGGTGGTCATCAATGGCTAACCAGTCTTTGATTTTACTGGGTAACACACTCACATTTGTCGAGTATTCTTTGTTCCAAAAATTCCCAGGATTTTCTTGTCGGCGGTAAACTCCAGGGATTACAGCGCGAACCATTGTAGAGTCTGGAGAGAACATACATAATCGATGAGAGAAAGGCTCTTTGAGGTGGAGAAGGAGCTTGGCACAAGACATTTTGCATACTGAAACCAAAAATAATTTGGGTTTTTGAGGCCAAACTCTAAGGAGGGAGGGAATTTAGGTTTAATTTGCTCTTGAGACTGGTTGGATTAGTACCTATTAGACCAGTTTAACTCACGCACAGTAGAAACAGATGTTTTTTTCCAGCACTGGGACAACACAGTTGTGATTTTACCTGATTAGGTCTTTTCTCTTCACACGAATTCAGTTCCATTTCCACGGTTCAGGCAAAGCCAAAAAACACACAAGTGCCACATTTCTGATTTCATAATTTCACCTGGGGGAGAGAGAGAGAAAGAGACAGAGAGAGACAGAGACAGAGAGAGAGAGAGAGAGACAGAGAGAGAGAGAGAGAGAGAGAAGGAGAGAGAGAGAGCATCCTCTAAATTAGCCAATTTGCTGGATTAAAGCCCTCTTGTTTCCCCCCATTCACCAAACCTAAAAAGAGATAAATGAACAGAGAATGCCAAAAAAGAAGGGGGGGGGGACAAAAAGAAAGGATTGCAGAGGGGTTAGGGGTGGGGGGGGGTTTTGTCACCATAAACCTACTGTTCACCTCCCACAAAGAGAATGCTTGAGGATGAGTTATATGCGAAATCCCGCTACAGTGAGTTTTTGACTGGGTGCCATGAATGGGGCCCATTGTCGGAACTCTTGCCGCGTTCCAAAGGAGCTGGCAGCGTTCCGGTTCTAGAACCCGCTTTTGTCAGCCACTACCAAGCCCTCCCCATCCAATTCATTTGTTTCACATTGTCTTCAAAGCTGTGTCTTCTGTTCAGGATCAAACTGCCAGAGCAGACTTGGAAGTGCCAGCCAAATACGGCTAAGGCAGGAAAGAAATAGTACCTGTGTCTGTCTGCATCCTATAATTCAAGGGCTGGATCCATTGGCTCTGGCTCTGTGAGAAAGCGTTGAACTCCCATTGATCTGGCGAAAGAATCCGCTCTGTTATTTACACTGAAATTTGGGGCTTGGGGGCCAACTTACACAAAGCTGTAACCTTTCATTTTGACCTGGCTTTGATATCGGAGATTACAGATCATTCGTCCAACCGCCTACAACTAGGCCTACAGTTTTAAATATTTATTACCTGTTTGAAGATTTCTAAGGCTCTAGACAAATCATGAAGTTAATTTTTAGGGGTTTTTTTTTCCAATTCAGTTGTATAAAAACCGATAGCCAGTATTCGCATGAACTCTTTATCTTTTAAGAAACAGCTGTGAGATTGCAGTGGGAAGGTATATAGGTTGTACTCGTTATGACGGAGGATGCGGGAGACTTAGATATGATAACGGCCCCCCCAGTCTCCTTGTTTCTTACCGACCTCTTCTCATTCCCCGTTACGCACCTGAAACTTGTCCATATAACCGAACATGACGCAGCTTCTCACACATTCCGACATTCCGTATATATATGTTTTTTAGTTCCTGTCCACACATTACTGATCCCTTGAGTTCCTGTCCACACATTACCGATCCCCTGCCCGTGGTGGAACCCTGGCCCTGCTCAAACATGTCATCTGCACCTTTCCTGTTTCTTTACTTTAACCTCTTGTTATGAGAGACTTAATACCAAGCACAGGGCAAACAGAGGCATCCAAAGAGAGACTATTATCATCTAGACATAAACATACTTCCCGCCTATTATTATAACATGAAAACATACCTTACCGGCATTCGTCTTTGGGTCTGGAATAACACGCGAGACTTCCCTCCATTAGCATTAGCCAAAGCAAACAGCACGGTTAGCCTAGGCTTGCTAAGCTCGCTTGGTCCCAAATAGCTGAGAGGCCAGCGCCAAAGGGTTGGCTGGCGCTCATTGTGCGACCGGGTTGGGTAGATTCCTGGCATTGTCTGAAGGCCAGCCACTTAGCTGTGCCATGTCTGTGTGTGTGTGTGTGTGTGTGTGTGTGTGTGTGTGTGTGTGTGTGCGTGCCCAGAGACCCGAAGCAATGTCCGCCACATGCCAGGTAGCAGTGCCCGGACGCCAACACACGGCGCCACACTCGACTGGGTTCCTCTGGAGTGTGTTGAACGCCAGTGGGGAAGGTCATGCCATGCCTCGCGAGGACTCCAGTAGTGCTGTATTATCACAACAACATCAACAACAACAACAAAATAGCAGATTTTGTTAACACATCAGTTTAGTTCTTCAAGGTCTATATTTCCCTTACATCATTAAGATTCACAATAAAAAGATTTTTGAGCCTTTAAACTCTTTTTTCTCTCTTTACATCCTCATACTTCATAACTTTCCCATGTAATTGACTGATTTGTCACCTTCCACGTTTTGATGATTTGATGGGTTTCCACGAAATCTTTTCAAAATTATAGCCACCGATAAGATATGTTACATTTGATCTTTTACTTTAGCCTGTGGGCATTATATGCCCTGGAGAGGGACGTTTCATCACTGTTTGTTCTGTTGCGTTTGAGATCATTTTTCTCCAGTGCACCTGTTCATTCCTGTCGTTTTTTCAGCCGCATTTTCAGGGCGTTCCGAAAGATGGTTCTAGAAATCTGTTAGATGTTCTCACAGGGGAATTTCTGTTTTTGTTAAACCAGCTACAGAGAGTGATTTTTAGTGTGAAAAAAACATGTTTAGTGAGATGACAGTATCTCTCTCTCTCTCTCTCTGCTTCTCAAAAAAATTGTACGTGCTGGAGATATGTGAATGTGTGAACTTGAGTCTGTCAGACAGGATGGGCACCCCCCCCCCCCCCTTCGCCCCCTGTTCTTTGCTCATGTTCTTCTCAGTGTTGTGGAGGAGTCAGGTTAAGGGGTCATAAGTTGACTCAGTTTTAGCTGAGATGCTCAACACAAAACACAGAATAATTAAAGTTAGACCTTGACATTACTGGTTGGATGGTGGGGTGTGTGTGTGTCTGTGGGGGTGTGTGTGTGGGGGGGGGGTGTCTCTGAGAGCTGCAGAAACACCCCTCCCCTCCCTTCCCATCTTCCTATCTCCACATCCAGGTAGTGAGTGTCCTGAAAAGGATCTTGACTCTCTGTGATTTAGCTATTAACTACCCCGCTGAAGTGCCAAAATCTCAATTTAATCTCAAACAAGACTTCAAAGCTTCTCCCCGGAGGTCCGGGCCTCATATGCATATCAGACAAGAGCTCACGCCAAAAGTTCTTTTATCAAATATTTGCTCACCGTTGCTTCAGACTTTGACTTGACCTTAAAGCCTTTTAAACAGACCCCCACCCCACCCCCCTCCTCTCCTTCCCATCCCACCCTGCCCCGTTTTTCAGATTAAGATAAATGGTTAAAAGGGTGGGGGGGGGGGGTTTATAGATATGAACAGGAAGCAAGCTGAAAGAATGAGTTGGTACTAGTTCCTTTGAGCCTCGAAATCTTTCCACGATTACTAGAAATTAGTTTATCGTTCTTTTTTCCCTCTCTCCCTCTCTCTCTCTCTCTCTCTCTCTCTGTTTTAGATTTTAAACCCTCGTAACCTGTCTCGGGTTGAGAGAAGGACACACAGAGAGAGAGCGTGAAAGAGAAATAAATAAACACTTAGTCATCTATTTTGGATCATTTCTCTCCCCGTTTGATTTTGCACTTTGGTCTCGACAGCCCCTCTTCACAATCTAATATCTTAAATCCCCACTCTTACGTCTCAGATCAATAAAGCACCTTATACCAGCTCCGTCTCCCTCCTGCTGTGTGAATTGCTTTTCTTTTAAGTATCACAGCACTACACTAGAGCGAACAAGATTTTCAATATTAAAACGCATTGACTGGTATGGTGATGTAATACTGAGGAAAGTGGATACCAGGGGGAAGGCATTTTTTGACGCACAATTCCATGTTTCAATTTGAAAACTTATAAAGCTACTGGATTATTATTAATTCTATTTTCTAGGTGTGTTTATGAAATCCCTGACTCAATGATTCTTGTAGAGGGGGGAAATTAATTACTGGGGTGAATGCACAGTTACAAAATTGCTTGTGGGACCGTATGAAATATTAAGCTTAAAAGGCATGCAATATGTAATTAAATATTCATAACCATTTCCCTCCAAAAATGTCAGCTGTTACATGTGTGTATAAAAGGTGGTTGCTTTGTGCTAGGAGAGAGATGGAATATCCCACTGTTCTACTTAGCAGTCCAGGGGTTTGTTCAATACAGGGGAGAAAAGATCAATTTGTGATATGACCTTTGTGTGTATGTGTGCGTGTAAGAGTGTGTGTGTGTGTGTGTGTGTGTGTGTTTGTGTGTGTGTGTGGTTGTAAGCATGTGTGCATGCCTCAGGGATTCTTTCCCTGTGCATGTTTAAGAAAAGCAGGGAATTTGATACGGAGACATTTGAAATGCCTCCGTTTACATGTCATTCTGTGTAACTTAGTCATCTGAAGTACACATGATAAAAAGCACATTTATGTCTTTCTTTCACCCTCAGGACAGACAAGGTGGATTGAGTATAAATCTGGGTGACCTTCGTGTCAAGGCGAGTACTTACATTTCCAATCTTGCCAAAACAGTCTGCAGTTACAATAAAAAGAGTGTAACTAATCGTCAGAAATGGTGTGAGGAGGAATACAAAAAAAAAGAAAAGAAAAGAAAAACTAAGAGTTCAATAAATGCTATCACTCGCTTGCAGGGATACGGCAGCCCAGTAAGAGAAGATCTCTTGAACTCAGTGCAGAGTAGTAAAGTTCATTACTAAGCTCTTTGTGGGTGGGAACTCTTTGTTCAACAACTGTTGTGCTCAGAGCAACCCATGACAAGTTAGTGGTATAAATATTGATTTGGGGTATGTCGGCTTTGTGTTGTGTTTGAGTGTGTGTATCTGTGTGTGTGTGTGTGTGAGCGTGAGTGTGTGTGTGTGTGTGTGTGTGTGTGTGTGAGTGTGTGTGCGTGTTTGTGTGTGTGTGTGAGCATGTGTGGTTTTTTTTTATGATCTTTTTATTAACAAAAGAGAAGTAGTTACAAACATTTATGAAATACAATTATTATATTTTAACTATTTTTCAAATTATTATCCCGAACCCCGTGCACATCTAAGTGCATCATGATCAGTCCAACATACAAGAAGATGAATGAATAACAAAGTATGATGAACAGCTATAGAACAGAAATATAACTAAATATAAAAACAAAGATAGAAAAAAGATAGCTTTAGGCTATGAAATTGTCATATAGGGCTGCACATGTCTTTGTATATAAGCATTAGGCTGCTATGATCATGAATTTTTTCCGAAAGGGACTTCAAATTTTCAAACCATGATATCATTGACAGTGTTGGGGGTAAGGAGTCACAAAGGAACGTGTTGTTGTAATTATATTACTTTCCTCCATGACGAAGTAAAGCATTACAGCTCAATTTTCAGTAGTCACATTACAGCTACTGGATTATTAAAATGTCCTTTACTGCATTACACGAGCCTTGTTTTTCGTGCTGAATATTTAAATTTAAGTTATACAATGGATAGTACCGGTCCTGGGTGCTATTTGGTCAATACACTGTTCCACCAATGTTAAAATACATGATTACAGAAGCAGCTATGATCCGACAACCACCTGTTCACCTTAATTCTACAGCTATAATATGACAGCCCACTGTCTCTAAGGAGAGATTGGGTCCTTGACAGTAGCTCCCATTAAATGGGACAGGACCGACAACTGGTTAGTTAGCTAGCTAGCAAGGTCTGCTACATTTGAAAAAGCCCCGAAAATACTGGTGTAGCCAACCAGGACAATAATATGGAGAGCTTTAATGTTACTTTTAAGGACAAAATACAGATAACGGGGCTGATGATGATACCAAAACATATTAATAGCTACAAGTAGTAAATCATTGAAGCTAAATGACAACATCCTGATTAACGTAGCTGCACTATACAAAGTTACTTATCATCAGATGGCTATTTTGTGTTTTTATTTTTTGTCATTGGTCAAAAATGTGAACTCATGAGTGAGGCTGCACTTTAAAGTTATTTTAGAACAGCTAAGGGGTGTTCTTAGGCACGACACGGAGAGGAACTCAAAAAAGTAAAGCAATGAGTAGTGTAATTACTTTTCAAAAGGAGCAACGAGTAAAGTAATCCCATTACAATTTAAAGAAGTAATTGGTAACTTATAACTAATTACTTCTTTTTTTTTTTTTTTTTTTTGAGTAACTACCCCAAACACTGACGATTGGGTTCCAGGTGTTATAAAAGAGGTCTATGGAGCCTCTCGGTGTATATTTGATCTTTTCTAGTTTGAGATAGCGCAAAAGATCAGTCATCCACACCGAAACTTTAAGTGGGTACAGGGATTTTCAGTGTAAAGGAATTTGCCGACGAGCAATTGAAGTTGAGAAGGCAACGACGTCTTTGTGTCTACTGAGCCTTAAATGATCAGTTGGAATTGTCCCAAAAATAGACATGTAGGCATTCCATATCAAATTCCATATCCATCAAAATTCCATATCCATCACTTCAGATAAGGGTTCTGAAAACCCCTGACCAAAACTGATTTAAGTGCAGGGATGACCAAAACATATGGGTCGGGCTTTGCTGGAGCGCTACGACGCCTACTGCAGTTTTCATCTATGTTACTGAAAATTTTTGCCAACCTAGCATTGAAAAAGTGCATCCAACGAATAACTTTGAACTGGATTAAACTTAGACGGGCACAGGATTGGGTTCTATTCACTCTATCCACATCCTCATCCCAGACTCTGTCCAGTAATGCCTCTCCTAATGCGTTGTCCCACTTTGCTTTAATCTTCTGCAGAGTAGTGTCTCCATAAGAAATAGTAATATTATAAATTCTAGAAATTAGTCCTTTGAAATTAGAAGGTACTTCTAGGATATCCTCCACGACGGATGACTGAGGTTCACTGGGGAAATCTGAAACGTTACAACGAATGAACTGGAGGATCTCAGGGTACTGAAAGTGGTTTCAACCAGAGAGGTTGAATTTTTCACAAATTTCATTAAAACTTACAAATACACCCCCGTTATAAAACTCTTTAAACCTTGAGAGGCCACGGCTATTCCGTTCCCGAAAATGTAGCATCTATTCTTTCTGGGATGAATAAATGATTATAACAAATTGGGGGCGTGAGTGGAGAAGTTAATTAACCCAAAATGTTTCAGTACCTTTTCCATGTAAACTCTGCTGGTTGTCCTGTCTTAGTGTTTACAGTTTTTTTGAATTGCTAATGCTGTCTTCAGGCAACGTCATTAAGTTTCCAAGAAAGTCTCGCCTTAAGGCAAAAGAAAAGCCGTTGAGAAAATGTCTTTCAGAGCCATTTTGTGACATCTCTATAAGTTTTCTCTCCACATACCTTTGCTCTAGGCAGTCCTTTTCTCTTTTCATGCTACTGATAAATACCCTTGTTATCTTTGCTATTCTTGGCTGGGGTTTTCTTTTTTTGAACACCAAAGGTGAAGAAACAGACATGAATCAAAATGAGGTTATTAACGACATTATGCAAGCCAGTAAAACACTCCTTTCTCAGAATCACTGGAAGCATTTGAACAATTTCACTTCCTAAGTTTCATGAGCCCCATGATTTAGATAATCTTTATTTATATTTGGTGGGTTTTGTTGTTCTTTTTTTTTTAATTAAAAATTTCTGTGTTGATAATTGTGCTTCTTGCTTTTATGAGTGTTCCAAACAGGCGTTCTCTCATTAGGAAACTGTATTGTGACTGGGGGGGGGGGGGGGGGGGGGGGGGCATTTTAGGTCCAGTGCAGGACTAGTTTCAGCCAATGGAAAACCACAGGGCTGCTCTCCTCACGAGGTCACAAATAACTGCTCTTTCATATCAAGTTATGTGTTCATATATAGGCCAATCTATAAGACAGAATTTGGCCCTGTCGTTATCCCAGGACAAGCCATGCTTAGCCCCTCAAGCCGCAAAGAATTTCATTCCTCTGCCATTGTTAGTCAGATGATTTGTGTGTGTGTGTGTGTGTGTGTGTGTGTTGGTGTGCCTGTGAGTGTCTGTGTGTGTGTTTGTGTGTCTCTGTGTGGGTGTGTGTGTGTGTGTGTGTGCGCCTGTGAGTGTGTGCGCACAATACTTGCATTGCCTCCATCGGTCAAGCACCGGGCATAGCTGATCAAATGGCTCTTTATATATATATACATATTCACTAAGTATTTTTATCAGACAATATTCAGTTACGACAAAGTTAAAATAGACAGCACATTTTCTGTGTGGCGCCGGCAGCGGCAGTGGCAACAGCTGTTTTTTTTTTTTTCGTTTTTTTTTTTTTCGCGGGCCTGAAATCCAGAACGCTAAAATAATCTGTCTCACAGACTGTAACGAGTCGCAGCTGAGGCTTTACTAAATATGGCTAAGCCTGAATTAAACGCAAACTTCCATCCCGTGACCATCCTGAGCGCCCCCAGACCACGGATCACGCCTAACCCGTCAAAATCAGGACCGTGCTCTAACCGTCCCTGGGTTCCGCCGGATTGATGTTGGCTTTCCAGGAATATTTGCTGGTTCCGCCTCATTCTAAGTGGATCGTTGGGTCGTATTGATTTGAGAATTCTGACCTTTTTGGGCCATCAGAAAACTGCTGAGTCAGTGAAATGGGCTCTCTCTGTCTCAGGCCTAATGCAGCATATGGAGAGAAAATTAAATCGCTGTCTGCAAACTGATACATACTGGAGGTGGATGTGTATACACTTCATATACCAAATGTATTTACGGGCACTTCTGAGTACTGTCACAGTACAACTAAATCTCTCTCTTCCTCTTTCTCTCTCTCTCTCTTTCTCTCTCTCTCTTTCTCTCTCCTTGTTCCAATCAATTCAGTTCAATTCTATTCAATAAGCTTTATTGGCATGGCCATTAAAAATGTTGCCAAAGGGAATACATGCTGTCACAGAAATATGCACTGCACTCTGTGTTGAGTTTGCGAAACAGACACTGAAGCATCGATGACAGTTCTCTCTCTCTCTCTCTCTCTCTCTCTGTCTCTCTCTCTCTCTGCAGTATGCAGTGAGTTATCTATGCAAAAAAGACGCCAACGCACTGATGGCGGGTCCATCAACTCCCCTTTCCCATCAAACACTCTCTCTCTTTCTCTCTCTCTCCCCCTCACACACACACACACACACCCGCACACACATTCCTCAGCTCGTTCCCGAACACCCCCCCCCCCCCCCCCCCCCCCCCCCCCCAAACCGTGAATGTGGAAATAAATCGGCAGATAGAAGGTTCTGGAAGAACATCCTCACTCCTTCATCTTAATCTACACAAACTGATCAGATCCAATCCACTCCGCGCCCAGGCCCGGGCCCAGGACCAGGACCAGGACCAGGGGACTGAGGCTGGGTGTGGGCCCGTAACGGGAAGGAAATTGCCCTGGCGTTTTACCAGCGTAGGCTTGTCATGTCTGTAATTACTGCTGTCAGAGCTGTTTCTCTCTATCTTTTCCTGTGTAATTACTCAGGTATTGCATACAGGTCAGAAAACAGACACACACACACACACACACACACACACTCTCTCTCTCTTTTCACCCTGGCTTTCCCAGGCCTCTCTCCAGACGAATAAGCATCGGCGGAAATGTTTATGCTCGAACGACAGAGTGAATATGGTAAAAGCGGAGTGTGATGTTTATTAAATATTTAGTAAGGCTGAAAGACATGACTCTTTTCCAAGTAACCCCGTTTAGCAAGGGAGCAGAGTGAGCTGCTTTTGGATAGTGAGTCAGCGGCACAGGTTGATATGCTTAGATAAAATTAACATCTCATCTTATTGAACTGACATGGCTTCTCCTGCCAGCTGGAGGAATGACAACTCACGTTTTCAACAAAGTGATCGTTCACGGCTCCAAAAACATGACTACACGATTGCATAATTTTTAATGTTTGTTCTGTCAGTACGGATTTCTCATTTTGAACAATGGAGCAAAGAGAAAAAAAAAAAAAAGAAAAAGAAAGGAAAAAGCGCGTCGCTGAAATTCCGTCCGTCTCAGATGCGAACCTCGGCCCTTCACCTGTTGATCTGATGAGACGTCTACCTTATTTCACCCGGCTGTAAAAATCGCTGTCAGAGATTTCCAGAAGGTTCTGTTGGACCCTGGCCATGCTCAGGTGGATTGGTTACCAGTGTGTTGGTGCGCTGCCCCCATTCCCGCCTGCCGATTCTGGGTCACTGCAGGCCCCGTGTCTGTGAGCTGTCAGCTTCGCTGCTCTCCAACTGGACTGACAGATTTACAAGGCAACAAGCCTCAGGAAATGTTCAATGGAAACTGCATACCTGGATCCCTGTAGGGCACAGCTGTTTAGTTACACACACACACACACACACACACACACACACACACTCACACACACATATATACTCATGCATGCTCACACACACACATGCAGGCAGACACACGGTCACAGGAGGTGTGCTCCACCGTTAGCACTCTAACAGGGCTTGGTGCTTGTGATGTCAGGCTTTTCCATGTCCTGACTTGGTTAACGCTTTAAGGTGCATCAAATATGTGCAGAGACTCCATAATACATATATGCACCAAACTGAAAGAGAAAGAGAGCGAGAGAGAGAGAGAGAGAGAAAGCAGAATGTGAAGTTTAACTAAAGCATGGTTACACTCCAGCTGAAAAATAGCATGTTCTGGACTCTTCCATAGGCTATACGTATTTTAAGTATTTCAGTCAGCAAGTCCAGAAAGCTCAACCGGACCTTTGGATCATATGCATTATACGGTACTTTCTATACACTAGTCACGGATTTGACCCACAGACAGCATTAGTAACTCTAATCAGTACCTCCTGAGCGGGTGCTGTTTCGGCCAGAATGAAAAGTGAATTGTACGGATGACCTGGAATTCCTAGCATAATCCCAAACATACGTGGATAATCCTCTTAGAATTTGACTGTATAGCGTCTGGGACTTCCAGTGCTGTTTTATCCTGCTTTGGACGAGGTGGGCAGGCCTCTAGCTCGCCTTGTATAGACTCCAGACTTATTAAAAAACGGAGGTGCTGGCTGAATTTTAAAAACTGGAGGTGGTAGCTTCATTTTGAAACACTTGTCGGTCTGAAAACCAAGGGTTGGGTGTCATGTTTTTGGGTCATTTGGAATAATTACCTCATGCGTTCTGTTGAATGTTCTAGAACACAAAAAATATAACAGCGCATTTTATGTTTTTTCTAAAACAGACCCCCACCCCACCCCCCCCACAAAAAAAAGAAAAACACTTAAAAAAAAGTTAAGAGGCTACCCCAGAAACTGTATCTGGATCTCAGCTGTCACCATATTTTGGAGGGTTTCGAGTCCTTTGAATGGTTTTCAGCACTCTTTGAACACTTTGTAAACGGGTGGGGGGTGTTTGCAGGGGGTCTGACAGAACCATCTGTCCTTGCTTTACAGTTGGCCCAGACGTCGTCTTAGCGTTTTTCTCCTGTGCCGTCTTTTCCTTCACCGCCGGGACCATTTGTCTGGTCTTTTCAAAGTGTGGCTTTTGGCCCTCCACCTGCTGCCGTTCTCACGCTGTACACACACACGACATTTCCTGTGTCGGGCTTCTCGAGTTCTCTCCAGAGCTGTCAAAGATCGCATCCACTGGTAATCTATCCACCGCTGGGAATACGTTTTAGGAACAGGACGTTGAGCTCACTGAGGAGACAGTGAAACTTTACTTTGGAGCCCGTGGAATGTTTCTCTCTGTCATCGATATCTTTGCTAGAGTCAGACGCCACCGCAGCGGTAGAGGATTTTAGAATATTTTCCCTCTCACGGTGGCTGTGCGTGTAGCCATACCCATATCTCCCTTCCTCTCTCTCTCTCTGAAGGGTAATAAAAAATGCTTTCTGTTGTTCATGTAGTGAATTCACAATGATTTGCGGCTTGGCCGCTTTTCACTTTACATTAAGGACCCTGTGTCTTGGGATGACTCTGACGTAGCTGCGATTAGCTTGTTCGAAAAGGACATTATTTAGTTTGAGAATGGGCCTTTTATTTCTTAAATTGAGGACACGTAACCTCAATTTAAAGAATAACCTATGGAAAACCTCTGAGTCAATTCCCATTTAGTGTTGGTCAAAATGTACCCTGTTTCCTTCTGTTAATTACAGGAGGGCCTTTCCATATCTAAACAAGTGTGTTTCTGAGGGAGAGAGAGAGGGGGGAGGGAGAGACAGAGAGCGAGGTAGAGAGAGAGAGACAGCGAGTGATCGAGAGGGAGTGAGAGAGAGAGAGGGAGGAGAGAGAGAGAACGATAGAAAGCGAGAGAGAGAGAAAGAGAGAGAGGAAGAGAAGGAGATAGAGAAGAGAGGAAAGAGATAGAGAGAGGAGAGAGAGAACGATAGAGAGGGAGTGAGAGAAAGAGGGAGAGAAGGAGATAGAGAGGAGAGGAAAGAGTGATAGGGGAGAGAGAGGAGAGCGAGAGAGAGAGAGAGAGAGAGAGAAAGGAGGCAGTTGTAGTGTAGGAGGCAGAGTAATTACTATTGTTGCTATTGTCTTCATCTCCTTTGAACAAAAATCTGTGTTTCACAGCTGTGAAACATTTGGATATTTAGAAGCTAGACATCAGCAGAGGTGCCGACATGTCTTCATTACTTTGGTTTGTTCTCGACAACATTCCAAAAAGAATCCTGCTCCACAGCTCCTGTTTCAGATCCAAAAGTGTCTTTCACATTGGAGACAACTCCGCAAAACCCAGTCCAACACACTTCACAGAGCCTCCAAAGCTGAAGCTCCCAGAGTGAATAATTCATCAATACTTTCAAGTCCACATGAATCTCATACTAGCAAGGCCTACAAAGAGAGTTGTGGGTTTAGAGTGATCTTGAGTAGCGGAGAACATACAACATAAGTCTTTGGAAAGGTGGAGAGCTTGCACTGATGAATTATTCAACACCTGCATCGTACACACACACACACACACCGAGGTGATGTTTTCTTTGTTGTCTGTCTGATCTTCTCTGGGGCCATACGGGCTTTGGAAGTTCCTAAAACAGAACTTGGAATTGTTTTTGAAAAGATGAAGCGAAAAAGCATGAGGTATGAAATACAAATAGACAGTTGGAATGGATCGCCGGACGAGACAGATGGGGAATCATCACATTATCCTCTGACAAGTCAGCTCAAATCAGCGTATTGTTCTTTTGGAAACAAAAACACAGACAAGATTTTGTCACACGTGGCATTAGTCAGTCTGAGGTAAAACTTTCCATTGTTTCGTTTTGTGTTTTTTTTTTTTTGTTTTGTTTTTCTTTCTTTTCTTTTTTTTTTTTTTTTGTTTTCCCCTGAGATTCGTGCCCCGGTCCCTAATGTTTAATACATGAGAGGAAGCGACTTTATTTTTTTTTTCTTTTTCTTTTTTTTTTTTTCTTTGCATCTTTCATTAGAGCTAAAGGAGAAGCAAAATAGGCCAGTTAAATTGTTTACCGAGCTGTCTTTGGTTGTTAAATCGTTTTGCTGTTTGTCACTTAAGTTCTGCAGTGTGGTATTAAATAAACACCCCAATTTGAAAAGTCCCTCTTTCTTTCTCCCTCTCTCTCTCACCCCAACTTCCCCTCTCCTTCCCCTCTTCTTTTCTATGCACTCAAACCAGTCTCTCTCTCTCTCTCTCTGTCTCTCTCTCCCTCTCTCTCTCTATCCCAACTCTCTCTCTTTTCCTTCTTCTCCTCTGTCTAATTCTCCCTCTTTCTCCTTCTCTTTATGCTCTCTGTCTTTCATTCTCTATGCTTTTCTTTCTCTCTCTCTCTCTCTCTCTCTCTCTCTCTTTCTCTCTGTCTCTCTCTCCTAGTAGTTAAGGTACATACTGTGAATCTGATACTGAAACTGCCGAAAGGCAACATCATGAATAAAATGAGTCGCTAGCTCTACTTGACAAAATGTCACTGTACACTTGTACTAATTGAAGTAACCCTCGACTCTCTGGTAGCTTTCCAAGAGCTTTTTTTTTCCCCCTCATGAAATCATAGATCAGTCCACTGAACCCATGACCACGGTGACTGGCTTCAGTAATTGTCTAGATCCTAAAATAGGTCTAGAGGAGTTCTGCACGTCACCTTTAAATATGTAAATTGAATGTAAAGTTTGATGAAGAGATCATTTGTTCTCAGGCCGCAATTAAATGCTCAAATTCACAAATTACGCAGTAAAAAGCTGAATCGTATTAAAAATATGAGTCATTTCTGTCTGACCTGATTCATTTACTGTATGGGGGAGTATTCCATATTCGGAATGATTTATGCACTAATCAAGAAATATCATTTCGCTTGTTTGTTTGTTTTCTATATGGCGTAATTAGCTTCGTATCCATGCGTTTACAGTGCACAGTTATGATCACACTTCACTGTTTAGCTTGAGAGAAAATGAGATTGTTTTCAGCTGAAACACGGAGGGGAATACATTAAACCCTGAATATGTGAATATTTCCCTCCACCTCTCTAAATACGTTTCACGTGTTCCGCCGAACGAACGGATGTTCTAAAACACGATGGGATCGTCTTTGGCGAGCTGTGGGTGATGGACACGTTTGGGTTGCCCTTCGGTGTCCCGCGGTCTGCTTACCTCCCCTGCTCGCCCCGCAAAAATTAGCATAGAATCATGCTAGGCTAGCAGTGGTAGTAGCTGAGGGGAAAGCAATTAAAGTGCAGAGACTGAATACATTTGAATGTGTTTAGCCTCAGATTTATTCAGGGAAGGAAGAGGTGGAGGAAGCAGTACAGCTGTTGTCTCCTTCTCTCCAGTAAAAAAAAAACAAAAAAAAAACAGGAGATTGTCTCCTATACGTTTTACATTGTTAGCTATTAGGATAAACAATGGAGAATGATAAAGCCACTCACCATAATGGAACTATTGGATTATGGCCATCTGAGACACCAGATGAATAGATTGCATTACTGTTGATATGAAGAGGATTTTGTCGGTCTCCCTTTTGTCCCTGCTGCTGTGTCATTCTGTTCTTACAGATTTCAGATGCGCCAGCTAAGCCATTTGCACGTCGTCCGCTGTTTTAACCTTTTGTGAATGACAGCATGGTGCATTCTTGCAGTCGCGACTGTAGGTTTTAACTACAGTTCTGATAGAACGGGAGTTCCAGAAGGTCCAGCATGAGCCAAAGTATGTTTCTGATTTGTTGCTGTTTAAGTGGTACCAATTTTGTGTTCTCAGTGCCCAGATGGTTGAGGTTATGAAACTTTAGACTTTAATGGGCAATTCAGCAGGTAGATGAAATTATAAAAGACTTAAATTAGTGTCTCTCCTCATTCAGTTAGCTGTTGGAACCATTCAGGATTTGGCTGCCCCAGCACAGAATAAAATGAAGCTAAGTGACCGTCTGTTTGCTTGGCGATTGGCCCTTAGAAATCCAAATAATCAAACTCTAATAGAGGACAAACTCCTCTGTCTCTCTCTTTCTAATTTTAGTTTACCTTTGTATCATATGTGGGCTTTTTGGAATGTTATAGAATGTTTTCAGAATGTTCTAGAACGCTGATGTTCTAAATGATGTTGAGGATACACAGTAAAGCATGATGAGTGAGGGAGACAGGACTGCTCTAAAGATAACACATTAATGCCATTGGAGGTCAGTTTTTGCCGTAGTAAAATGTGTTTGGACTTCGCCTTAGAAGTCTCTCTCTCTCTCTCTCTCTTTCCCCATCTGCTTTTCCTCTCCTCTGATGTTAAATCATAACTGCTCTCTCTTCAGTGAATCAACATTTCCAGGACGGATAGCAGGTTAGCCAGCACGCGGCTTCCTCTGCTTAAACATGTCAGACAAACCAGCGCAAGGCTGAGTTATGTTGAGTCCATGTTTTACTGCTTATCTGTCTCTGCCAGGCACTGCAGTACTGCCTGACTCTGAACCCTAACACGCTTCTTTTGGATTTAAACTGTTCCAACGTGCCTTCCGCGGAGATGGGCCCTAAACAAATCGGAGTGAACGTCTCTCAGAGTTTGAACCGCTTTGGCCTTTTTGTGTGTGTGTGTGTGTGTGTGTGTGCGTGTGTGTGATAGGAAACTCACACCTTTTAAAGAAACCATCGGAGCCCCAGTCTCTCCAGTGGCAGGGCTGTAATGAGAAAAGCCCAGAGGGCCACCGTTGTTGTGGGTAGCGCATGCCAGACCCCTGTCAGTCAAACTGCACTCACACTCACGCAGCCAGGTCAAAGGGGTTCAGCCCGAAACGTACGGCTAAAAGCACTCGACCTGCCAGAGCCATGTGTGTCCAGTCTCCAGCCTCTTTTTAGCGCCAGTGAACGGTGCACGTGCCCCACGGCATCATGGGCAATGACAGACAGGGGAAGGGTTGGATAGCTGCTGAAATGTGCACTGTTGTATTTTTCAGTACATTTGAGTTGAGCTCATAGACTCAGTGCTATGCAATCAACAAACACATAGTTGTACACGTCTCACAAAGCGAGTAGAAGTTGGAACAACCGCGTGTAAGGCATGGTTGTTGAATATCGCCTTTTTTTTTTGTTGTTGTCTTGCTTCTTGCCCGTTTTCATTCCGAATGCGTAGTGACTGATCCGAATGAGTTCACCAATTATAAATTGTTTTCTCTTCCTCATTTCTGCTTGACCAGATCAGTTGGTCGGAGCATCTATGTTCAGAATAATGATTCCCTGTGGGGGTTTTTTTGTTTGTTTGTTTGTTCGTTTGTCTGTTTGTTTGTTTTAATTTCATTAGCAACGGTTGATTCTCCAGTACCGCAAATCTCAGGTCTCAGTCCAGTTATGGTGATCTGTGCGTTATAAGTTACCAAGTGAGGTTATTGATCTGCTTGTAAAACAGCAGAGTTGCTGGAGTTTGTGCTTAGGACTTTTTGCATACACATACACAGACACACACACACACACACACACACACACACACACACACACTGAAACACTAACTCTGTTGGTGTTCTATAAGTCTTTCCAGCACGCTGTGGTTCACAGTTCATAGTTCAGTGAGCCAATCAGCTCAGTGCTTCATTATGATGTAATGATGTCCAGATGAGCATCCTACTTAAATCTCAGAGCTGTGCAGAGGAGATGTTACACTGCCTCTGTCATCCCCTGACTTTAGTGATTAAAAATTCATTCGCTGGTGGCCTTGCGCGCCAATGTAATGGAACCTCACAACAGAAAATCAATCTCAGGAAACAAGGGTCGAAAGTTTGGCTGCTTAACATAACAGAGGAGACAGGGGTTGTTTATGAGAGAATCTCAGTCGATGCTGTCATTTGTAAATTCTTGACTCTACTTGCTCTGTTTGATTTGAGTAAAATTTTTAATGACAACCAGCTAAAATTAGAAGAAATCATTTTGTATTAAGTCCTTTTTCCCCACTGACTTTGAATGAAGAATCAGCATGAAGCATGCTGGAGTTAATTTTTTTTTTTTTTACTGGATTTAGATCTTCGAATTGTTTTTTTTTTTTCCTACAACAGCTGCACCCAAGTTTGTGGGTGATAAAAACCACATACATGTCTGTCAGCATGTATCATTATTGCAGTCATTTCTCTTCAAGCTTTAGCTGAAATATTGCTCCCTCTTATGAAAGAAAGAAAGAAAAAAGAAAAGAAAAAGAAAAAGAAAAAAAAGTATTCCACAGATGGCAAAACCGTCTTTTCACTCCGAATTTGTCGTCGTGCTCGGTATGTCATGTATCACTTTGTGCTTCCAAAGAAAACGCATTCCAGATTCTCACGTCGCAAAAGGGATTCAACTTGACACCTCAGATCCAGTGACCTCCTTACAGACAGTTTGCTAAGACGTAGCGTCTCTCCACGTCTGTCAGAGGCAGCCAATCAAAACTGTCCGTGGCTTCATTGAGACGTCTGCGTGAGGTGTCACTTCAGAGAGTAGGTGTTGCGCCGAAATGTGTTTCCTGTCAACACTCGCGCTAAAATTCCCTTTCTGAAAGACGGCTGCTCAGGATCCCTGTCAGTGTTGTTTGAGTTACGACACGCCTAGACCAGATTTATGAGTGGGAAGGGGATATGTGGATCTTTAAGTCCATTTTTACCAAATGGTCCCGTGGTCAAAGGTCCCGGTTCCTTACTGTGTGAGGCTCTGAACTGTAAAGTTCTCCATCTAGGTCAGGGTTTTTTAGGCAGCTGCTGTGCTAACCCCCCACAGGCCAAGCAGGGACTGCTCATTACAACCACGCTGTTACGATCCTGAATGGTGAACGCCAGTCGTTGGCTCGGTTCGAAATATAACATTTAAAGTGGAGAACCGTGTAATTGCACAGTTCTGTCTTGTTATGTTGTACTTTGTGCTCCTTTATTGGACAATATTTGTGAACTGTGTTCACCCGCAAAATGTATTTAGCATTATACATTTAACTTGGTGGCTTTTTTTTTGTTGTTGTTGTTGTTGTTTGTTTGTTTTTTTGCTGATTTATAATTCACCTTGGGGACTTGGCCAGTAAACAAGTCCATTTCTCCTTTAAAAGAATTGCGCGTCCCGTGAGCGGGTCAGACGGCGTGTGTGCTGTAATGTGAGTCTTTATTAGGGCGGTAAAGGTGGCAGTCTCTGGTAAACGGGTTTGTGAGTGCGGCCCCCGGGGCGGGGGAGGGGGGGGGGGGAGCTTGAGTTCAGACTGTGCTTAAGCAGGTTCCTGAGGTGAAAAGGCTGCAGACACCTCGAGGGCCTTCCTCTTCCCTTTCAATGATCTGTCCATCATGTCCACTTTCCTCTTCTCTTTCACGGATCTGTCCATCATATGTGCTGGATTCATGCCTTAAGCAAGAGCAGGTAAAAATCCAGGATGTAGTGATGGTAGTGATTTATTTTAAATGATTCATTTAACAAGTAACTCCGCAGTCAAGACGTCAGGGATTACACATAAAAAAACATTTTAGGTGTAATTGTTTTACTTTATAAGACAGATTTCAGACGATGTCATGCCATTAACATGCTGTATAGCCATTTGTCACAGCTGTGTAATTGTGAGGAGTCTGAGGACACGTATCAAAGCTCATTTCAGCAGAGTGATAAGGTTTGATATGAGGGGGGGGGGGGGGGGGGGGGAGCCTCTTGCTTAGCATTCGCTAATTTTGTTTTCTCTTTTGCGTCATTGTGTCTTTTCACAGAACAACACGTCATGGAGACCAGACAGTTGTCAGGACTGCACCTGCCACAATGACATCGTCGTCTGCAAAACCTCTTACTGCCACAACCCACAGTGTGACCTTCAGAGGGTAAAACTAATGGATAAATGGATGGATGGATGGATGGATGGATGGATGGATGGGTGGATAGATGAAGAGTTGGATGGATGGATTTATTCACGCATGCCTGAATCTTCTGCGTTTTCTAGACCGTTTAATGGAGGGATAGATAGATTGATGGGCGTAGAGTGAGGATCGGGATCGGGTGAAGAGATGGATGAGCTGAGGAAGAACCACATGAAGGAAAGATAGATGAATTGAAGGAAAGATAGATGAACTGATGGAAAGATAGATGAATTGATGGAAAGATAGATGAATTGATGGGTATAGATGGTAGACTGGATGAGTAGATGAAGTAGCTGAAGAAAACTCAGGATGAACGAATTTGTTTTTTGTAAGAAGAAGAATGCACCAGTGAGGGCTCATTTTTTCCCCAAATTTTCATCCGTCTTACACTCCAACAGCGAGGCTGGAGACTTCTCAGCTTTCACTTTGAACTCAGAACATTTCTCTTTTCTTTTTTTCTTCTCTTTCTTTCTTTTTTTTTGCAGAAAAGCAAGGCTTTTCAGAGTCAACAATCAATACTGTTTGGCATCCACTCAAATAGGCTGCAGTTGAATAGTCATCAGACATAAGCAGTCATGCTTAGCGAAGCTTAGCCTCCCCCTATTGATCCTTAATTATCCTTAATTATCTATAATCATCTTTTTAAGGACTTCTCCAATGGCAATTAGTTCTTTTAATGCGTGGTGGGATGTCACGTTATTGCCAATTCATCAAGATCTCTTTGGCAGTTCGGGCACCGAGCGGCTTTTAACTCGGTGTTTATGCTAAAGCTAATGGGCTAACGTAGCGCCACGAATCTGTTTCCAGGGCGAACGCTTGAGAATACCACCCAATAAGTGCTGTCCGGAGTGTCTCCCACAGTCCGCCGGTTCCTGTCAGCATCAAGGAGCCATATATGGGGTAAGTGACACTCTAGTGGACAAGGGTGCTTTGAAAGAGAGACACACACAGGGCCCCATCCTGTCTCTTGGCAGGCCTTGCCAGTTTTTTCAGTGAGTTCTGGGCCTCTGATTGCCTTTCGCCGATTCACAATCATGTTGTTGTTAAGATCCACTCTTCACTGACTGACCGAACCTTCTGTTTGTCTCAGCTGTTGGTTTGTACAAGTGCTCCCGGTTTTTCTGTTTAAGATTCTGTCGGGGGAGCTTCTGATTCAAGTGGCGTTTACTTTGGAAAGTAGTCTGTGTTGAGTGAAGAGACTCTGTAATTAACTTTCTGTAAATTCATACAGACAGTGAATGAAGAGCACGAATGGTTAAGTGAAGTAGTCCTGGGATTCGGCCCACGTTAGACTTGAGATGTGATGTGAGATGAATGCTTAAACCTGAGGAATTGTCTAAAGAGCTGATGTCAGAGTGTACATAAACATGTCCTCTCCCATAACCCATAACCCCTACTCTCTCTCTCTCTTTCTCTCTCTCTCTCACTCTCTTTCTCTCATCACTATACTCTCTCTCCCCCCCATCTCCCTCTCTCTCTCTCTCTTTGGTTCATGCTTTCTTTCACTCCCATCTCTTCCTGTCCTTCATTCTCTCTCTCTCTCTCTCCCCCATCTCCCTCTCTCTCTCTCTTTCTCTGGTTCATGCTTTCTTTCACTCCCATCTCTTCCTGTCCTTCATTCTCTCTCTCTCTTTCTCTCTCTCTCTCTCCTCTGCATCTCCCTCTCTTTCTCTCTCTCTTGTTCCCTCGTCCCAACTCTCTCAATTTCCTGCCCAATTTCTTTCTCTCTCTCTCTCTCTCTCTCTCTCTCTCTCTCTCCCTCCTTCTTCTCTCTCTGCCTGGTTCTCACAGCATGACAGCCAGTGGAGTGACTCCAAGTGCTCTGTCTGTACCTGCTCTCATGGGACAGTGTCGTGCGCTCCTAGGCCTTGCCCTCCACTCAGCTGTGGGAGAGACCAGAGTCCCTTCATCCCGGATGGAGAGTGCTGTCCCAGATGTGCCCGTAATGGAGGTAGAGTATGAACTCGTTTCCAGGGCCATTTCAGGCCACGTACGACCGAATGAGACGTGGCCGTTATATAACAGAACAACTCCAGGCAACTCACTGCTGTCACTCTCCCTTTTTTTGTCCGATCCATTGGGAAGTTTAAAATAAACAAATAAATAAATTAATGTTTTCTTCTGTGACTGTAACAGTTTTAAGGCTGAAAAAAAAGAAAAATCCCGTTCCCCAGTTTTCGCTTTTCAAGAAATAAGACATTCAGAACCGAGAAATTCTGTGCATAATCTTAAACTTGACAAATGCCAAAACACTAAAACTGATGGTACGACTCCTCTTTAAATCAGTTTGCTAATGTAGATTTCCCAGTGTAGATTATCCTGGAGTTGCACAGTAGTTCATTTCAGACTTATGTTATATCTTTTTACCACAATTAGTTACATGACGATACTGTTTCTCCCTGTCTTTTTTTTTCCTGTCAACACTGGAGAGTGTTGATTTATATTAACACCGAAGAGTGTTAATAGAAACCAGTCTCACGTGGATGTTCTCGGAGTTAATTCAAGTCTTTTAATGTTCTCCTGTAGGGGTCTACCTTTAATATCCGTAAACACCGGTGGGGGAAAAAAAAAAAGGATCCTTTTGTATTGTTGTAAAACCTTGTTTGAGAGAAGATAAAATGAAAGATGTCTGTGTTCATCTCACAGCTTTCCCCCAGGGCAGATGACTTTTTTATGATAGATATATGTTCTCATAACACATTCGGCAACGACCAGACTCTCCCTGGTGATTCTGGGGACATGACGTGTCCCCTGTGAAGTGGGTTTGTTTGATGTTGCGATGGCGAGGTGTTTTTTTTTTTTTTTTATGAAGGGAGAGGAAGGCTGTCCAGGGTTATTCGAGGTCTCTGTGCAGTTGTATAACACGCAAGGTTTTAAACGTGTTTGCCGAAGCTGTCTTGTCGTGATGTAATGTTGGCTTCAGCAATCTCAGGAGCCATTACTCTCGCCAGAGTCCTCTGACGAAGCGGGGCTCTCGAAAAGTGTCAGCGCGCGAGCGCTAATGGAACCATGCGATGAGTGGTAACAAGATGGTCCATCGTTCCTGCTCTCTGAATCACTCTCTCTCTCTCTCTCTCTCTCTCTTTCTTTCTCTTATCACTCTTTCGTTTTGTGTACACATCTTCTACTCTTTCTGCACTGAGCTAATGTTCTCTCTCTCTCTCTCTCTCTCTCTCTCTCTCTCTCTCTCTTTCTCTCTGCCCACAGCATCCTGCTCTTGGGAAGGGAGAGAACACAGGGACGGGGAGGAGTGGTCCTCAGGTCCATGTACTAAGTGTGAATGTAGGTCTGGACGCATCCAGTGCTCTACTGCGGAGTGTTTACCTGTCACCTGTAAAGCGGTCAGTACACACACACACACACACAAACACACACACACACACACAGCTACATTCATATACACCCTCTATGGTGAACGGTGATGGTAATGTTTGAAAATTTTAGAAGGACATATATATTCATAGTTATTCAGTTTTAGTTGAGTTAGGTTTGTAGTTTTGTATGTTTTTATTTATTTATTTATTTATTACATGGTTGTTTTTTTTTAACTGCTCTTTGAACGTGTTATGGAATTTCTTTAATTTATTATTGAAGCAGATTTCTAATTTCAACAGTTGAGTTTCACAATTGAAAGCTGAAACATAATGAATACAGTGGTCTGATGGCAAGCGCTGTTATAAATTAATAATTATGGATGGGACAGAGCACTAGCATGAAAGACTTACGGTGCAGTCGCTCCAGACGTGCTAAGCTTTGAACGCGGCTAACCTGTTTAAATTTTAAGTACGGCTGCTTCTCTCTGTCTCAGAACGAGAACCTGGTCATCCAACCGGGACGGTGCTGCCCCCAG
>NC_044495.1:59142904-59162904 GCF_902362185.1 Chanos chanos | reverse complement strand
AAGTCAAGGTTTACGATGACCATCTCTTTGTTCTGTCTCTCGCCGGGAGAGGTTTACACTGCTACACGTGAATTAATTACGTTTTATGAGGTCGCACGCATATGTCACCACGACAACAGTGTAGACAGTTGTATGTCCTTCCACATTGTGGAATCTTGTATTCTGCAATGTACGATTTGTATCAAAGAACAGCCCTCCTAACTGTTACCCAGCAACCAAACACAACAAAACGCAATGCTCTGTAATACCATGTCGGGTTTATGCCCCAGGATCATGTTACGATGAGGCATAACACCATATCTGTATCTGTGAACAGCAGTGTAGTAAATTTTATGAAAACACTTTTTGATCATGTTGATGTTAGTTTCTGGTTTCTAGATTCTGAAATATCCTGAATCCAAATTCCCAGGCTGTATGACATAAACTCTTTGTAACTATATCGTGCTAGCATCATATTTTCATAGTAAGTAGACTGACTGCTTGGACTGCTTATTAAACCAATGATAAATATCTGTTTGCTTTTTTTAAAAATGATTTGGCCCTGTTCCAGTTCTATTCTGCTCTCCCTTTCCCTGTGACCTTGATGTGTTGGCCACTTGATTGCATAAAGGAAACTAACTGAGGTCTTTGTCATAACTGGTAATGTTTCAAAACACTCCTGTTAGATCAGACAAACTTTAGTAGAAGCAGACACATGAAAGTAATTGGACAGGGGCCAGTCATTCAGATATTTTAGTCTAGATTTCACAGAGGTAAGAAATAGACCATGCGACCAACAGAGTTTACATCCAGACGTGAACTGTAACGGTTCTTGCCGTGCGTTGTGTCCTCAGGGTCAGGCGAAAGTCAAAAGGTCGGGCCAGTGTTGCGAGGAATGCTCCTCCACCAAAGGCAGCTGCCTGTACGAAGGCGTGGTGCGTTACCACGGCGACATGTGGAACGGCACGGGGTGCGAGTTCTGCCTGTGTGAGCGGGGCCAGGTGCTGTGCCAACGAGCGGAATGCGGCAGGGTCCAGTGTCCACGGGTAAGAGTGCGTTTCCCGCTCAGGAGGTACCAGACTGGGCTCAGCACCAGGCTGCGCGCCGGGGGCCGGGGGCCGGGGGGGGGTGGGGGGGGGGGGGGGGTGAGTTGGGGGCGTCGGAGAAGGGGGGCCGTGCTATCATTAAGAACACATTATTTACTGACTCAGTTGGACGTCTGACCTACATAACGATCAAGATCTTTGAACGAGAGTCTTCTGAGGAGGATTTTTTTGGGACATCAAACACAACGGAGGCCCCCGTTTTTTTTTTTTTTTAAATATATGAAATGTTTATTCAATACTTTTGTAAAAGTTTTTTTGAATTTGATTAGATGAAGTTTTCATTTTTTAAAGACGCCCCCCCCCCCCGCCCCTCCCGAAATTGATTAATGGAACATATGATTGTGATTTAATGATAATTAAACTCCCTGTCCCTCTTATTAATCACAAGAGTGAAATGACAGAGGAGTACAAAGCAAAGAGAATCTCATTAATGATAAAATGCACATTTGGCTAAAATCCAGTTGGCTCAGTTCACAAGGTCATTTCAGATCCAGAATGGAACTCAAAGCTATTCCAAAGGCTTGTCATAAACCTCAGAAAACTGCGAGATGGCAGTAGAAATATGCAAAACACATGATATATGAAAGTCCCCTTTTTTTCTCAGTGTCTCTGATACTGACTTTCATTGTGTAGTGATTTTGCTGTATTTAAGACAAAACTTTCTTTTTCTTTCTTTTATAAATATATCTCAAGTTTGACACCTCGTCTGACTCACAGGAAAACAAACTGAGATGTTTTGATGCGACAGGAATCACATATTCCTGCAATAATAAACAGAGCGATGCACGGATTTCCTGCCAAGCAAGGATCTCATCTCCCTGAATTTATATTGCATAAACATATCAAATGCCCCCGACACTTCTTTTTTTTTTTTTTTTTTTTTTTGGTGGACACCTGCACGTGTCATCATCTTCCCAGACTGTAAACACTGTAGAAGAAAGAAAGAAAGAAAGAAAAAAAAAACTTACATTCAAATTCCCCGGGTATCTTCCTCCTGCATGTTCCCGAGCAGAAGCAATCAACCAAGGTCACCCAACAGAAACAAACACCGCACCCTTCGTGAATGCTAATCACTACTGATATTAAGCTTTAACAGAAAGGTTGGGAGTAAACTGAAATGTACACCACAGTAGTCTTGAGTCGCCTATGGCTTTGTCATACATTTTTTAAGTTTTTACAAACAGCACTGGAATGAGATTTGAATATATATATATGTATGAATATATGTATGAACACATTTTTATTTGTTGCTCTTTATCAGGGAGAGGAGTTGGTCCAGTTACCAGGGAAATGCTGTCCAGAATGTAAAAGCATGGTCAGCTCCTGTGTTTATAACCCACCCGAACTGGAGGTATGGACACACCCAACCTGAACCTCTTTCCTGTTCTCTGTTTGTCCCTCTCTGTGATCGGTTAATGTGAAGTTGATCAGTTGACGTCTCTTCAAATCTCTTTTACCTGTGGCCAGTCGCTCCAACAAACCGTACTTAAAAGAATGCACGTAATTCACACGCGTCAGGTTAAAAGTAACCCACAGGTGAAGTTAGAATGCAGAAGAGCCCAGCTCAAGGCCTTTTCTGCCTCTGATCGAAACCAGAGCCGGTGTGTTCCTCTCAGAAAATCAATGCGGAGAGTCTTTTGCGCTGCGAGGTTTATTGATCTGAACTTTTCTGTGTGTTTCTGCGTCCAGGGTCAGCAGGGCGGCATGAAGAGCTTCAGACGCCTTTCTGTGAGTTTGTCTTTGCGCGGCTTTATGTTGTCTTAAAAGGGTACCTGGCAACTCTACGTGATGAGTCACGGAAGGAACTGTGGGTGTTGTTTTCTGCTGATACAGAGTTATTCTCTGTGTGTCTGTGTGTGTGTGTGTGCCCGTTTTCTTCCAGAATCTGGAGAGGTGGAATGAAGGTCCATGTCGAGAGTGCCAGTGTAAGGATGGTCATGTGACCTGTTACAGACTCTCCTGCCCGACATGCGCGGCGGGCACCCTGGCCATGCCCCAGCCGGGAGAGTGCTGCCCACAGTGCCATCCAGGTTTGTGAGAGAAAAACGTGTGTGTGTGTGTGTGTGTGTGTGTGTGTTTTTGAGTGAGAGAGATATGATAGAGAGATAGAGAGAAAGGGAGAGGGAGAGAAAGGGAGAGAGAGATGAGAGAGAGAGAGAGTGAGAGAAACAGTTCAGAGTGATGGATTCTCTCAGAATGATGTGTTGCACTAATAAAGCGGTAGACTGATAGTGTTACCCTGTGTTGCAGTTCAGATTTTGGATGGATACGCAGTCATTTCTTGGAACGAATTCCACCCTATTAACTTGTCTGTCATAAATTCTGCCCAAAAAAATTCAAAGATATTCAATACTGTTTGGGAAAAGTACCACCTATAAAACAGGCATTTCAACCTCACTGTCTGTCTGTGATCACATGCACTTGAAACTTCTCACTGCCTTGTTTTTTCTCTCTCTCTCTCTCTCTCTCTCTCTCTCTCTCTCGCTCTCGCTCTCTCTCTCTCTCTCTCTCCCTCTCTTTCTACCACTGATGAGTTTTGTGCATTTATGAATTCTTATCACCCTTTGACTCTTATGAATAATTCTCCAGTCTCGGAAAGCTGCACACAGCCACCATTTTTCACTCTTTCTCAGAGGGAGGTGAAGGCAGTCTGTTCGATTGCTCCGCCGTTTAATGACTCATACAGTGAGTACAGGGTCTCCCAGGGGAGCAGGGGCTGTTAGATGTACCCCCAGGCAGCCTGTGACCTCAGGAGAGAAGCGGTGGCGATGATGATGGTGGTGGAGGGGGGGGGGGTGGAGGATTATGTCGGTCATTTCTGAGTCAGTGACAGCTCTGTAACATAATAGTCTGATGAAAGGTGAACAAGTCGAGAAGACCAGAGTCATTTGTGAGAATAATAGGTGGCATTGTAGTACCCCTGTCTGTCTGTGTGTGTCTGTGTGTGTGTGTGTGTGTGTGTGTATGTATGTGTGTATTAGTTGAGGATGGAATCTGGAGAGTTTATGGTTTATGTGTGTGTGTGTGTGTGTGTATGTGTGTATTAGTTGAGGATGGAATCTGGAGAGTTTATGGTTTATGTGTGTGTGTGTGTGTGTGTGTGTGTGTATTAGCTGAAGATGGAATCAGGAGAGTTTATGGTTTATGTGTGTGTGTGTATGAGTGTGTGTGTGTCTCTGTGTGTGAGTTAGTGGCGGTGGGAGAAGTATTTGGAGGAGGAGTGTATGTGTGTGCGTGTGTGTGTTTGAGCACACATTGTTTACCCAGTTGATTATTGGTGTTGGTGTATTTGTGTAACTTAATTGGTATATGTGTGTACGTGTGTGTGTGTATGTGTGTGTGTGTGTGAGAGAGAGAGGAAGACCAAGAGAGAGAGGAACTTACTGTTTTCACATGGAAATCTACAGGGACCATAAAATCTAATTATCCTGATACAAGCAAGGAAACAATCACCGCTTTCCTAGCTCTCTGCCTCTCTGTTCTTTCTCTCTCTCTCTCTCTCTCTCTCTCTCTCTCTTTCTCTCTTTCTCTCTTTCTCTCTCTCTCTTTCTCTCTCTCCCTCTCTCTCCCCCTCTCTCGGTACATCGAGTTCATTGAACCAATTAATCCTGTGTGATATAGAACAGGAGGCATGTGCATCTTGTCTTTGCTTTACCAGTCTCCTGGCCACATTGATTCTCTCACGACCGATGGAGGACTGGTCAATGGATACATGTCATACAGCACCCCCCCCCCCCCAAAAAACGCTTGCCCAGTCCTTTCCTCCGTGTCCGCGACGGCTTGCCTCATACAGTTCACCTCCACACAGAGGGGATGTAGCTTGAGACCAGATAAAACTTAGAGGTATTCGCGGAGACGCTCTGTTGGTTGTGTTGTGGTCTGGGGAGAATACAAATGAAGCAAGGGTCAGCGGTTCCATTAAGGAAGCGGTGGAACCTCACGCGGGAGCCAATAGAACGCCGCGTTTCAGGCGGGAGAAGGCGCCGCTTTGGCTCCGTCTTTCGGGGATCAGGCTGCCGTTTGTGGAGTGGCATGATTACCGTCGAGTTCTACACCGGTTTTCCCTACCGGAACGCTGTCTTTAAATCTGCACCACGAGCAGAATGGAGACAGGCAAAGAAACAGTGCATTTAATGGGCCAGCCTTTTTTTTTTTATAGGAATTTTCAGTGAATGTTTTCTGTTCTCAGAGACACCTTGGTGGTGATCTGGAGTTAAACACACAATCTATCAATCGCTAGACCATGTTCTTTCCAATGAACCTCACCCACTGGCCAGTTTGTAGTAATACATAGGGTCTGTCTGGACAGTCTGTTGTTGGTGCTCAAAAGAGCATTCAAACTAAAAAAAGCAAGCTTTTAAGAACATGAGTCTAGTCTGAAACCTTGAGTCTAGAGTTTCATTTCCATTTCGTTTTTATGTTTGTTTATTCAAACGGTAAGAACAAGTCAACAGCCAAATTCAGAATAATAGCTGCTTAGCGTGGTAGCTATTTGTAGCACGGTTCCACAAACTCATTCCACTGTCCTGCTGGTTGTCATATCAACCAACCACTGTGATCTCTGATTGGCTGAAGTGTACACACATTTATGTCTTATGTAATTCAGAGGTGAGGTCAAGAGGTCTGTGCTACTTCAGCCGTTCAGGACTAAAGTTTGAGAGATGCTAAGCTAGTTTGCCAGTGTAGCAGTCGTTTGGGTTATAAATGTTTTATGAATGTATAGCATCATAGATCATACCTGGCGGGACTGGATGAAAAATGGAACAGATGTGTGTGTGTGTGTGTGTGTGTGTGTGTGTGTGTGTGTGTGTGCTGTGAATATTGCTCGTATTTTGGTGGCCGTGAGCCCAGTTTAGCTTTGACCCTTCTCGGTCTGTAGGTAACAAATGGGACGTAGATTATCGGACCGTCGCCGAAACCCAATCACAGCTTCACTCATCCACCGCACCTCCGGCATCTCAATATCTTCCCCCTGTTCTCAGCCTCTCTCTGCTCTGTTTCTCTCTCTCACACTCTTTTTTTGCCCCCCCCCCGTCCTTTGTGGAGATTTATCTGTTCATTACACATGCTTTAATTAACACAGGTGCCAAATATTTTACGGATTACATCGGGCTCATGTCCAAGAGCCTAAGGATACGTAATAACTTCTCGATAAATTATATGTCAATAAATCTGTTTATTGACCCCAAATGCACCAGAGGGTTTGAATACTGTATACTGTATCGGTCAGTGTGTGTGGGATTTATTAATCAAATTGGAACTGTGTTTGTCTCTGTGTGTGTGTATCTTTGTTTGTGTGCATGGGTGTATGGGTGTGTATCTGTGTGTGTGTGTGTGTCTGTGTGTGTGTGTATGCACACTTGGGTGTGTATCTCTGTAACTGTGTGTGCGTGTGCGTGTGCGTGTGTGCGTGTGTACAGCTGTTCCGTGCAGGCAGGACTGTCTGACGTGCTCCGGCTCTGCTGATCACTGTGAAAGCTGTAAGGATCCCGGTGCGTTTCTGTGGAACGGACGCTGCCTGCAGAAGTGCCCTCAGGGGTTTTTCCCACAAGGCCGAGTCTGTGCAGGTATCATCGCCGTGTGTCCTCTGAGTTTATCGTTCTCTCTCCTTCACTGTCTCTCCTCCTCTTTCTCTCTCTCTCTCTCTCTCTCTCTCTCTCTCTCTCTCTCTGTCTGTCTTTGTATCTGCTTCTCTCTCCATCGCACCCCTTACTCCTTTCTTTTTTTTTCTTTTCCACGCTCTGAAGTCACACCTCATCTCTCTCTCAATAAGCTCATTTCTTAGGTATTTCACGTCTAGTAAACACACACACACACACACACACACACAGAGGGAGAGAGAGAGAGAGCTCTGCGCTAAAGCTATCTGTATAAGATAAAAGTGTTTATTTTTGAGGTCTCTGAGGAGTTGACGATCTGTCTGGCAGGAGGAGGGGACGGGATCACGGGGGGGGGGGGGGGGGGGGGGGTTGATATTCATATCTTAAAGAAGAACTCTCACACAATCCTCTCTGAGAGCTGTCTGTGTCAACTCGCGCCTTTTTCACCTTAGCCGAGATAACGCCTCACTTTTCCGCTCCGTGTGAGGGTGGAGTGGATGTGGGGCAGCGGTTGGGGTTTCCGTACCACACTCAGACGCAGACAAGTCAAAACAGACGACAGACCCGGGGACAGGAATTTCCCTCCTAACCGTGGGGCTATTTGTGTCATCAGTGGATTAAACCACCTAATCCAGGCAAAGAGAATGCTCCCAATTGAAAGGGAGGAGGAGGAGGAGGGGGGGGGGGGGGGGGGGGGGGGGGGTTAATGTAATTGGTTGGGAGGTCTTTTCGTTTACCTCAGGGCTCGTCTTTCGCTCTGCCCCAAATTTCACCTCCCGCCTCCTGAACTTCAGTACAGAAGAGTAAAAAAAACCAAAACAAAACAAAAAAAAAAGCATGAAAAACAAAAACATGAAACTAAATGCTCTATGCCTGATGAGTACTGAGCAGGCGTAATGCTCAGGAGCTTGTTACCTCTCATTTCTGTCATTTTCCGTATAACGACGTTTCTACCAGGTTTTTTATTATTACAATTTTTTGATACTGTCTAGACCGTATTGTCTGTCTCTCTGTCTCTGTCTGTCTATATATCTGTCTGTCTGTCAGTCTGTCTCTCTTTCCCTCTCTCTCTCTCTCTCTCTCTATCTCTCTCTCTCTCTCTCTCTCTCTCTTTCCTTTACCGCACTTTAAAGCACTGTCCCTTTAAATGGCCAGATTTTCTGTCTCTGTTTCTGTAAGATTTGGTTTTTGAGGAATCCTTTGAAGAGAGATTATCTGGTATGTCTTCTGTGGAATGTGATGCTAGCCTAATAAATGGGTATTTTAAATTTGTCTCTCTCTCTCTTTCTCTTTCTCTCTCTCTTTCTCTCTCTCCCTCTCTCTCTCTCTCTCTCTCTCTCTTTCTCTCTCTCTTTCTCTATCCATCTGTCAGCCTGCCAGCCATCCTGTTCCACCTGTGAAAATGACTTTGAATGTACATCATGTGGTGGGTCCCTCATATTAAACAACAGGCAGTGTGTAACCACCTGTGACAGAGGCTTTTACCAGGACCACACACAGTGTCTGAGTGAGTTTATTCCACACGCACACACACACACGCGCACACACACACAGCACGTAAAACCGTGTCTGAATGGGAACATCTCTCAAATATATGTACACACAAACATAAATCCCTACAGGCAGGCCAGCAGACACACACACACACACTGACACACACACACTCGCTTATTTGTGTTTTTTCATTTGGTAGACGTTTTTTTTTCCCCGACGTGATTTACCTAATGTATACATATAACATGTGCCTCCCCAAGCTGGCACACACATAAATACCTGCACACGCACACACACACACACACACACACATACACATACACACACACACGCACGCACGCACGCACGCACATTTGATGTATATTATAGTCCTACACAAAGCAATCACCTGTTTGGCTAATTCAGTGACCGTGTGAGAAAACAGCTGTTAACCGTCAGTCTGTTAGTGAAATCCGACAGATGCTACTACTCAAGACAGCGCTAATGACTGACCTTCTCTGCGCTCTTCCCACAACACTGTAGCGAGTTTTCACTCATCAGTTTAACGTTTTAGTGAAGTGAAAAGTGGTTGTCGTGACAAATATTATTTAAATATCATAAAAAAAAAATCCAGTAAAGTGAAGTTATTTGCCTCAGAAAAGAAAATGAAATATCATGTCATTCTCTATACGAATCATTGAAAATTCCCCACTCTCGTCTTCATCTAACAGAAAAAAAAAATGTCAGAGATTCTAAACAGACCATTAATTCACCAGCAATCCGCTGATTCGTCACAAACTCGCTCGGATGGAGAAACCGTTTTTGTCACGTTTTATTCCTGGCGCGGGTGAAGTGAACGGGCATTTATTCCGCCCCTCAGTCTCCGGAGATGCTGCTCATGTTGCTGCTCATCATTGAAAGAATTAGATTTAGATGCATCATGGTTAAAAAAAAAAAAGAAAGAAAAGAAAGAAACGCAGGAGCTGATCTGAGTTCAGTATTAAAAATATCTCACTGCATGTATTCCTCTGTATAAGTATTTCCTTCCAATGGCTCAGAACTGTTGTCTGGATGCGTGTAATTATATCGCAGAATTGTATTTTCAACGGGTGCGGTCAGCGCTTCACACCTACGTTTAATACAAGACTTAGTTCTGACGTGACACGCTTTCAGAACTAGACAGCTATTGACAGGAACATCAGCTGCTGTTACTACAGATGTACATCTGTAAAAACTTTTTTTTTTTTCAAAAATCACAATAGCCTCTGTAGATCTCAAGAGAAGCATCAGTGATGTGATTCTCCATTAGTTCTTTGATCATCCTTCCCTTGCTGTTTTTCAATGGTGTACGTTTCGACTGGGTTTTTTTTTTTTTTTTTTTTCATTATTAGTGCGGTAGATGCTCTAATGTTCTTAGGGGGACCTAATAGACAGAGTAAGTCATTCCACCCAATGAGGAAGGAGTTGGGGGACAAAGCCACTCGGGCTTGACGTACCTTGACCGAATCAATCCAATCCAATCCCATTCATTTCCATCCAATCCAATGGAATCCAGTCCTCCGTATGGATCGCGGCTCCGCGGCCGTGGAACCAAAGGGGTAGAGACACGGTGAACGGGGCAGTACCTGAGTAATTACTCCACCCCCCTCTGTCGTTCAATTTCACACTTTAATGAACATCTCTCAGCGACTGGACTTCTATACGGATGGCTTATAAATCAGCTGGCCGTCTCCTAGCGCATTACGCTGGAATTGGGGGGGGGGGGATGCGTTTCAATCTTCACAGTCTCGGAGGACTGTAGTGGGGAGGGGAAGGGGCCAGTGGAGAAAGACAAATTCATTGAGTGTGACAGGGCTTCACCAGTTTCAAAGGAGGCATTTGGAGTCACAGTCTTACTTGTGCGACCGAAAAGTCGAAGTCACAACTGAGGAGGTTTTTGGAATTGATTGTTCTGATAGATTTCAGTCCATGTCGATTTACACAGTAGATTTTAGATGTAGGATGTACACATTTACTGATGGATTGCAGGCGTCAGGAGACGCACGTTATACATAAAACTACGATGAAATAAATTCTTTCAATCGCTTTTTACATCAGTGTCTCAAGACAATTGCAGCTCAAATAAATGTCAGTGTTATTAGATTTTCTCAGTAGAAAAACTACACTGAAATAAGAGAGATGGATTTTGACCGGCATGTTAACTGACATTTAGATATATGACAAATATATTGTAAATCATTATGTATTAATAGCGAACGTTGCAAAAAATCTGAAGATAAGTCCACTTAACATTGTCTGCTCGAGTCAACATTCTGCATTTGCCTTATGGAGTAAGCTTTCTGGCACAAAATACAAGGTAAAAGTGATTGTTTTCTCAATCTGAGTGTATTGTGAATGTGCTGAGGAAGATGAAACCAGAGTGTTTGACTTTGAATCGAGTTGAAATCCTGGGCTTTTGAGCAGCGTTTGATTTGACGACCTGGATCGCGGCCCTCCCACTCTGTCACACTGACATAAACATTCAGAGGCATTCTGCAGGATGTGGATAGGGGTTGTGAGGGTGTTTATGTCTGTGGTGTGGCACGGTTAAATCACCGGCACCGATGCTTAACTCATTCCTTCCTTGTCTTCTTTTTCTCCCCTGACACGGTGCCAGCCCCCCCCCCCGCCCGTTCACACCCGTCTGTTTGTCTATTTGACGTGTGACACATGGTGGAAGATGCCACTTAAACGTATCGTTTCTGAGTGGTTCTTGTGTCAAGGCACTGAATCGTATTACCAACGTCAACCCCAACATCAGAGAGCAGCTTCACTCCTGTTGAAACTAACTCAAAGATGCTGATCTCAGCTATGTACTGCCCCTCTTCCCATTAACCTTACTGTTAAATCTGTGTTCAGTAACGTAACACTGTCCAGATATTGCTACTGCAAGTGCTTATTATAATTCACTTAATATCACTTCAACTTTACTACTGCCCAGCCCAAATATTACTAATGCTGCCACTGTTTATGAGATGAATGTAACAACAACAACAACAACAACAATAATAATAATAATAATAATAATAATGTTATCAGCATTACAATCATTAAACTGTGTACCAGCAGCTGACTGAAAACACGAGTTTGGAGTTCACTGATCAGTCTTAGACTTTGGTTTGAAAAGCAAAGGCAATATCCCTTTTTAATGTTCCCCATGTGCAGGAATACAAGGTACCTCAGAACCTTTAAAAGAGTTAAAGGTACACGTGTGTAATACATTGAGGATTAAATTGCAGCTTTGCCCTCTCATGCACCTCCAGCATTTGTAGACTCTCCCAGTTATACTCTGAGGTCTGCTGTTGAGGTAGTAATAAACTGTGAAAGTTGAATGGCTCCCAGAGATGGTTTTTTTTTTTTTTTTTTTTGCTTGTTTTCGTTTTATATGAGAGAGCTGCTGGTTGTTTTTCACCGAACGAGCTATCGCTTATGAAACTCTCCTCTGAACGTCAACTATAAAATAAATTGCGGTGTTCATCAGAGACGGAGACAGAGTGCCTCTAATCCCTCTTGTTGGCTGTAATCCTTTGAGGAAGGAAGATGTCCCATTCCGTCATCTGACAGAATGCTCATACTCATTCCAGGAATCTCATTTTGGTTTTTTTTAATTTTTTTTATTTGTTTTCTTTTTTGAAGATGGAAAAATGACAAACTGAAAAAAAACTATTTCGAGCTGTCAGTGACCTGGCAACTGTTCTGAAAACTCTGGTAAAAAAAGAAAAGAAGAAAAAAAAAAAAAAAAAGAACGCTTTGCGCTTGCGCCATTAGCGTTAAGACAGAGACACTTTATTAGCAGTGTGTGAATGTCACACTTTTCAGGAGCAAATGCGTGTAATTAAAATCCCTCTCAGACATATTGGCATCATGTCAGTTATCTCTCTCTCTCTCTCTCTCTCTCTCTCTCTCTATCTCTCTCTCTATCTCTCTCTCACCTCTCTCTCTTTCTCCCCCCCCCCTCTCTCTCTCCCTCTCTGACTATAAATAAATGATGGATGTGTATAGATTCATAGGGGTGTGGGGGGGGGGGGGGTAGCGCACAGGCTAAGAATAACAGGGGAAAATCCCAGTTCACCAGGAGCACTCTCATGTATGGCATGAGCCCTGTTGTGTTTGTATAAGGACGAATCAGTACAAGCATTCTACCTGAGGTATTTAGGGAATTATGAAAAATCTACTTTTGCTTAAAATTGCTAACATTGATTTTATTATTGCTATTATTGTTATTATTAGTAGCAGTAGCAGTGGTGTTTTTTTAAATTACTTTTGCTTGTAGAAATAGTGTTTCAAAACATGGATTTGTAATGAAAAAATGGGTTCATGTTATCATACAACCTTGCAGTTATTTGTTTAATTTCCCATAAGACTGATCTGGGGCATGTTTTTGCTTCGTTCCTGAAACCCACAAACCCAGAGCTGTGACATGAAGTTGCTCCTGAAAGCTTGTTATTAAGAAACACTTAAGGTTTCATTGATGTTACTCCTTTGTGTAATTTTTGCGATGGCAGCAGGATGTGAGTTGTGTGCAGGCAATCTGCAGCTTAATTTAATGGCTTGTCTGACTTAATGTGGAAAGACTCACACTGTGAAACTCGGTAAAGAGCGTGTGAACAGACGGCACTGGGTATGGGACATTGTGTTTGTGTGTGTGTGTGTGTGTGTGTGTGTGTGTGTGTGTGTGTGTATGCATGTTTGCATGTGAGTGTGTTTGTGTATGTGTGTGCACATGTTTATTTATGATTATGTTTGGTTGTATGTATATGTACGTGTGTGTGTGTGTGTGTGTGTGTGTGTGTATAGAGTGTGTATAGTAGTTGTGGTAGCAGCAGTAGTTGTTGTAGTAATAGTTATGTTTGGTTATGTTGGAAAATCAGTTGGACAGTGTAGCTGCTGGAAAGTGTATGATGTCATTATTAAGTCATTATGTTGGAAAGTGTATGATGTCATCATTACGTCATTATGTTGGAAAGTGTAACTGCTCTCCTTCGTCTTTCCTTCCCGAAATCTCGCATCCCTTCTCAGACGATGGTAGCCTTGACCTTGAATAATCTCGCTTAGGCTGCTCCTCTCCTGTTGTGTAGTGTTGTGTTGTGTTGTGCTGTGCTGTGTTGTGTTGTGTTTGGCCCAGTGGAGCTATAATGGACTCTCTGGTATTGATTGGTTTCCCCGATTGTGCCCACTCAGGTTGCGATGAGACCTGCTCGTCCTGCCGTGGTCCCGGTCAACACGAGTGCCTCTCCTGCGCTGACCCGTCCCACCTGCTCAAAGACGGGTTCTGCGTCACCGACTGCGGCCCCGGATTCTACGCCAAGCAAGGCAGCTGCTACGGTAGGACTTAAACTACACAGCAGGTTGACGCCTGAAGCCCAAATGTTGGTTTCGGGGATCGCTGTGCTCAGCTTCATTTCTGGTGGTAATATAGTTTACATTTCTATTCATATTTGTTTGTTTAGAAGATGATTCCATCCAGAGAGACTCGTAAAGGAGTTTGTACGGTTCATCAATAAAACAACAAAGTGATACAGGTTCCTGCAGACAGATCATTCTAGAATAATAGTTGATGAAGTTGCATTGGCCTCGTAAAAGTGTTATTGAGGCTCTGTTTGAACTTTATGGTTTCCATAGTAACGCTGAGTATACATGCCATGCCGTTCGTGGTGCATTGTGAGCTTGCAGGTTATAAAAGAATCCATTTATTTCTCTGTACTATACAGGAGTGGATCAAAACAATGACATTTCTGTGTGCGGACTCAATCTGTATTTAAGTATGCTCTGTTGTCACAGAGACCTTGGATAACAAGTGTCTGGTTTTGATTTTGATTCTGCATGAAAAAAAAAAAAAAAACATGTTTCCTTTTCTCCCCTGAAGAACAAACCGCATCACGGCGTGTTAAAGCCTTGCGGTTAGTTCTGTGTGTGCTTTTCCATAGGAAGAATATTTGCTCAAATGATTTTGTACGTTTGCAAATATTGATTTATGACTCAGGCTGCGCTATTTTTCACGTCAGCGCGGTGAGGAGACGCTCTCAGAGTCGGAAGCTTGACTGGAGGGCTGGAAAAACCAGCAACAACAAAAAGAACACAAGCAGGGACTGCAGTTCTCTTAATGAGCTTCTATCATCCTGAAGATAAACCCGCATGAATATGAATATGCTTCTAATTTTAGAAAGAAGGACCTAATATTAACGTTACCAGTGAAAAAAACAAGTCCTCCCAGACGAGGAGGAGCATTATATCCCGGTGGTGTTATCAGTTTGGCGTCTCCGGCGGGATGGGGTTGGGTCAAGGTGTGGGCGGGGCTAGCCCAGGGCTTGTTTTTTTTTTTTTTTTTTTTCATCACTCTGTTGAAGAGGAATCACATGCAGACATGATGCTGCAGGACTTAACTTCTCAGCGTCTGTAGCAGTACAGCAAATGTCAACTGTCTTTCCGTAAATGCCAACGTCAAATCTTTTTTTTTTAAATTTATTTATTTATTTATTTTTTGGTGCCGTCGTTTGGTTGTTGGGGTTAATATGATATTTGATTTGGTGGTGATGGATTTTTGTTTGTTTGTTTAACTTGTACCCTGTAGTTTGTGGAGTACTTAGGATAATTGGCTTTTGCTGGGCTTTGTGGAGTCAACATCGTGTCTCTGCATGTTCTCATATCTGAGTCGCCTGAGGTTTTTAAACGTGAAAGGTCACAAGCCTCAGTATATCTATGTGTCTCCTCCTATTTAGTCTTAGCACAGTTAAAACAATGACCATGAAACTTTATAAAGTAAATATAAATTTATATACATTTAAATAGGACTTCATGTATGTATCGTATTTCATCTCCAGCTTCCAAATGACTCTATTAAAACTGTCGCTCTTTTCCTTTAGCATGTGATCCATCATGTGCTGCCTGTTTCCCTGACAACCCCAGCTGCACAACATGCCCCTCAGATTACACACTGCATCATGGGAAATGTATTCCCCAGTGTCCGGAGCACCACTACAAAGACATTCATGGCCGTTGCCAAGGTATGGCATGAATTACCATAAGTGCTTATAACGTCTCTCACCAGATGTATCTTTTTTTTTTTCACTATCAGTGGAAATGAGCATAAAAAGAGAGAGAGAGAGAGAAAGAAGAACCGAGACCTTTGACCTTTTGTGCTTTTTTTTTGTTTCTCTCCTTCCCTTCCCAGCGTGCCACAGTGCGTGCGCGGCCTGCTCAGGTCCCTCCGTGTCCCAGTGCACGTCGTGCCCGGCGGGCCTGGCCCTGCATCTCGGACGGTGTTTGGAATCTTGCGGGGAGGGGATGTTCTTCCGAGACGGCCTGTGTCACCGTAAGGAGAGCCCTGCTTTCCGCTTCCCTCCCTTTTCTTCCAAATCCGACTCAAACTCTGAACCTGTCAAACGAGCTCCGTTAATGAGACGACCTCCCGCCTCTTTTTCTCCTCTTCGATAACCTAAATGTCAAGATAACAGATATAATGAGACGTTCTGGTAACTTCTAATACAATTTCAATGAGCCTCAGACTCACCTGCTTGCGGCGTGCGAATCCCGTTATTGCCGGACAGTCGTAATCAATACTACGGTGCGGTTAATAAGTACCCACAATGCACTTCGGGCTGAGATTTGATCAAAAGACGGCGGTAAGCCGGCGTTTGAGGAGCTGCGCTGACTCGGCTCGGCAGCTGAGGCTCTTGCGCCTCCGTCGGGAGGAGGGTCTTACCTGAGAGCGCTGTTCTTTAGCTTTTCCCACTCTGTCAATATAGCACCTCCTCTGCAGGAGCATGCACCGCATGCTCTGAATGCTAATGGACAGAGACCTGGTTTTTCTGCACCTGATGAGTGTATGAGTCGATAGTGCTTCAATTTTAAGTGTGTGTGTGTGTGTGTGTGCACGAGAGAGAGAGAGACAGACAGACAGACAGAAAAAGAGAGACAGCTTCATTGAGGTAACATCAGAGAATGTAAAAAAGTGTGTGTTTAATCCTCCCCTTTTTCCTCTCCTCCCCAGGTTGTCATTCATCCTGTCGTGCGTGTGTGGGGCCCGAGTCCTGGGAGTGCGTACGCTGCTTGAAACCCGAGGAGGTCCTGCAGCCCTGGACTCAGTCTGTCTCTTACGGGAGCTGTGTGTCCTCCTGCCAAACCCAGCACTACCTCAGCATCGCACACATCTGCAGAGGCAAGTTCTCACACACCTAAACGCTCTCCAAAAAAAAAAAAAAGAAAAAGAAAAAAGAAAAGAAAAAAAAGAGGAAAAAACCGACCCTGCTGCCGTGCGTTTTTCAGTCGATCTCTTCTGCAGCTTTGAGGCTCTTTGATGAGACAGTGATTATGACTCATGTATGAATGTGGACGTTGAGAGTGTCTGGAGTTTAGTTGGATGGTAGACGTGTTCCGCGATAAATCACGAAATGCAAAAAACGAGCGACGCAAGTCACTCAGATGAAAAAGGAATGGCCTCTAGCTTCTATCGATATCCAATTAGACGTGTTGATTCTTAGCCCTCCCAATACGTCAGAGCTCATCAAATCCACAGAGGCTGAGTAAAACATGATGATTTGGTTCACATATGCAACACGTGTAGAAATACATACATACATGCAGAGAGAGGGAGACAGAGAGAGAGAGAGAGAACAGAGAGAGAGAGAGAGAATGAGAGAGAACAGAGAGAGAGAGAGTGAGAGAGGGAGGGAGAGAGAGAAAGAGAGAGAGAGAGAGAGAGAGAGAGAGAGAGAAAATAAGACAGGAGAGAGAGAGAGAGAGAGAGAGAGAGAAAGAAAGTGATAGACAGAAGAGTATAAAACTTGTTTGATTGTTTGTTTGCTTGCATCTGTGTCTGTAATTGGATTTTCAGTTCTTCAGCCAGGCTGTGTGCATAAGGGTTAGAGACAGAGCGTTAGAGGTATTAAAAGAAAAACAGGAGTGAAGCTTCTCTAGGGTTCTGTTACTAAAAGAAACAGTCACGCGGTGTGACTGTTAAACCGACTCCTTTAACGTTCCTCTCCGTCAGCCTGTGAGTAAAACCGATCAGACACTGTCCCCACACAGCCGTGTCTCTGAACACAGCAGAGTTGTGTGAGAAATCAGTCATCAAACGATAATAGTTTTTCACTGTTTTCACTCTACATTACAACGCGTCGAAAAAAGAAGAAAAAAAAGTACTCGTTTAAAAGGCGTTTAAAAGACGTGAAATCATAACTGATGGTTCATATTGTTGTCTAGAAGAAAAGTTTTTTTGTTTTTCACTGCCACTTCATGTTTTGGAAGCCCTGACACTTTTTGGTAATTTAAAAAGGGAAAATAAATGATGGGTAAGAAGCCCCACCCCACCCCCCCCCTTGTCCGCTGTGTTTGATTTACGGGACTTTATTCACTCGAACACACTCCAGTGGCTGTGAGTGAGTTTGGTAGTGGAGGGGCGGTAAGGAGATGAGAGTCAGCGATAAGAGACAGTTCAGAGGAGTCAGCGGCGGGAACCTGTCTGGCACTAATCACACGTCCGCAGAGACCTCAATGCTCTCCATTGTGTCAAGGATCTATGCTCCGGAAAAATCTTCAGCCCTCCTCAAGGCTGCTATCTGTCCGTGAAGTGTGTGTGCGTGTGTGTGTGTGTGTGTGTGTGTGTGTGTGTATGTGCACATGCATACATGCTGACAGATCAGATGTCAGCTCGAGGAAATTCCTTCGTGTAAATCCTTCTTTTCTCCTGAGTCAATAACCTGTCCACAAATCAGGCCAGACAATCAGGCTTACTCTCCTCAGCCTCTCTCAGGGTTTTCTCTCTTCTAGAAAAATCTTTATAAAACACACTATCGACAGATAAGTGGATTGACAGAATGTATAGGTGCGCATAGATGTGTGTGCGTTTGTGTGTGTGTGTGTGCGCGTTTGTGTGTGTGTTTCTAGATGTCGGATAGATATCAAACTAATATCCTGGACTAATGCCTCATCTCTTTATGATGACTGTTTGTTGTCATACTTCAGAGAGAGAGAAGTCATTGAAAAAGTGTGGATAGCACCAAGGCAGCTGAGTGGGGGGATTACTCAGGTATCTGAAATGTAATAAAAGAGCTCGCAGTCTTTCTTGTCTTTCAGGGGTAGAAGAGAGGTTGCCAGTGCAGGTCTTTAATATGCCTCTGGCCGCATTTCCAGGGGACAAACTCAATTACTCTGACTGATAGAACCTTTCTGGACTCTGTCAGCCTGCCCCTCAACAAACAGACAAATAATTGTTGGGACAGGGGACGTCTCTGTCCCTCCAAAGCAAATGGTGACAGATGTGTGTGTGTGTCTTCATAATGACACCTTACGCCCTGGGGGAAGAGAGTGTGCGGTGGTACCTGGATGTGTGTGTGTGTGTGTGTGTGTATAACCATATCACATTGTGTGTGAGTTTGTATCTCTCTGTTGTATCTCTGTGTATCTGTGTGCCTCTGTGTGTGTGTGTGAGAGAGAGAGAGAGAGGTTTTTTGTTTTTTTATTTTTCCCTGTAGTGGAGCAGCTGTCCTTTAATTTGAGTAGAGGAGAGGATCAGTGGGGGTTACACGCGTCTGTCAATCTGTCGTTTTAAAGCCTCCCTCCTTCATTCTGGCTCTCTGCACACCAGCAGGACATGGATTGACTGGCAGCCCATTTAAAAGTGTGTGTGTGTGTCTTGTGTGCTTTGTGTGTTTTGGGTGTGTGTTCGTCTTCAGTTCGTACCAGTCAGTACTTGTCGTTACCTGTCCCACGGAGACTGCCCGCACAGTTTGTCGATGGAAGCAACTCGAATATGTACGAACGCTCCTCTGGTTTCAAGGACAAAACGGAATCGATCCAAACAGGCCCACGGACGAGTTTTAATCAGAAGCAATTCTAAGAATGTGCTGACTAACATTGCTCAGGTTAAATGCCCATTAATGCCCGTTGAGTGCAGCTCTGTGTCTGTGGAGAGACATCAGACGTGGCATTAGCGACGCCCGTCCGTTCAGTTGCTTTGAGAAGGATGTGGGACCCCCCGTAAAGAAGGCTCTTTGATTCTCTCATTAAAAGGATTGAAAGTTTGGCCAAATCTTTGAAAGGTTAAGTACATTGCATGGGAGGTGCGGGCTCATGCATAAAACACAAAATTGCTTCATGATAATTGATGGGATTTTTATGATTTTATAGAAGAGATGGGAAGAAGACCCAGTCTGACCAGTAACCCTTAGGGAAGGACCATCAGACAAGCGTTACAGAATCTACTGGTTAGACTGTGACACAATACTTGGGTCCTGAGTTTGAATCCCAGCATTACTGCAGGCTTGGTGTGTGTGTGTGTGTGTGTGTGGCTTGGCCTGGCTTACCCTCTCATATCCGCACAGGGGTTGTGTAATGGTGGGGGCCTTTTGATCGTACTGGGAATTTTTCAAACTGGGGCGAAAAGCTATTAAAAAGATTGGACTTAAAAGATAAATTGTGTTTTATGTGCACACCCTTACATCTGTGGCATGGTCATCAATCCTCAAGTCTTTGTAAGTGAACACCTCTCTTAGTAGCAACCTTACTTACAAAAAAAAAAAATCTTGATTCTGGAACTCTTTGTGATTAAAACAAGAGTCTGGTTTCAGACCAAAGACTAGCTACCCTGAAAAATTTCAAAACCACCCTAGGGTGTTCACAATCTACATATACTTTAAAGCATATAAAATAGTAATCATATCTAATATTTTAGTTGAAAGAGACAGAAGCTTAATAATGGCAATTTGTTTTGCTTGAATGCTCAGGTTTGGCTGAGTTACCTAATGCTTAACGTGTGTTTATAATGACTTTTTCTGTTAAACCTTTTGCCTTTTCAGAGTGCCAT
>NC_044495.1:59132904-59137904 GCF_902362185.1 Chanos chanos | reverse complement strand
GCCAGTTAACCATCAGATAAGAGAATGAGGGAGAATGAAAAGATGAAAGGGCAAATTCTCTCTCACTCCTCTGGCTCGGAATGATAATAATGAGGCTCTGAAAAAGGCTTAATATGTTCGATCACTCTAGGGTCTCGCTGTTTTCTTTCTTTTTTTTTTCTCTCTCTTCGCTTGTTTTCTCGCATCAGTTCTGTGGTCTGTCTTTTCCTCAGGTGCTGAACTGATTGTTGAGGTTTTGATCTTTATTCCACTTTCATTATTGTTGTTGTTGTTTTATTGAGGAAGGAACATGATGTATACAGTAATTGTGACTGGAAATTCAAATTGAACTTCTCTACTTCTCTCTCTCTCTCTCTCTCTCTCTCTCTCTCTCTCTCTCTCTGTCTCACTCTCTCTCTCTCTCTCTCTCCCTGGTGCCCTGTCAGATTGCCATGGTGACTGCCAGCGTTGTGCAGCAGACCTGCAGACTGGCACGGGCACGGTGTGTTTATGGTGTAAAGTGCCCAGGACGCTGCTGCTGGGGGATCGCTGTGTGGCACAGTGCCCCTCTGGGCACTACCAGCAACACGGAGCCTGCAAAAGTGAGTCCAGCCTTCACTTACAGTCTCACTACTGCTATCACCTTCATCATCACCGTCATCTTCATCATCAATGTCATTATCGTTTCCACCACTGTCATCATCATGTACAATCACACCAGTGATAATCGGATGAACTCACTGGATGGATGAATGAATGAATGAATGAATGTATGAACAAGTGAATTGATGGATGGTTGGATGGTTGGATGGTTGGATGGTTGGATGGATGAATGGATGGATGGATGAATGGATGGATAGATGGAAGAAAGAAAGAAAGAAAGCAGAAATAGTATGGAAGAATAAATGGATGATGATGGATAAAAGAAGGAGAGGATAGGTAGATGCATGCATGAATGGATGGACAGAAGATCAGCGGAAGAGAGAGAGAGAGGAAGGAACAGGATATCCGCGGAGTTAAACCGCCACGCCGATTCCCCGACTTCCCCTGTTGGTCACGTTCTGGCCACGCCCACCTGTAATCCACGCAGATTCAGGCCCCTGACTCGGAGTCCTGACTCAGTCGTTTTAACGGGTCTCTTTCTCTCTGCCTCTGAGGCCTCTGGAGTCTCCTCTCACACAGTATACACCCCCATTACACAAAGCCTCTGTTTGCTTCCTTAATACCAGTTAAACCAGGGAACTTGTTTAGAAGTCCACCGTGGCTCACTGAAAGTAATAATGCTTATATATGTTTTATTCATTATCGTGATTTAAGGCTTTGTTTTAATGAAATCTCTTTTATGTCGTTGTTATGATTAATAAAAGACCGTGACAGCGTCTTATTACTCCCCCGTGTTATTAGAAAATGTCTGCTGGTGGAACAAGGCAACAGTTTTGAAACGTATTTCACCCAGTGTGTTTTCCGTAGCCAGTGGTATGTCTTTATTGATGTTTTTAAAAGATCAGTTATATCAGCGAATTTCTGCCCAGATGAAAATGTCACGCTGTGATCTAGTGAGATACACTGACTACCTGCACACTGTCCCGTGCTTTAATGGACAATATTATTTGTTGTTGTAATGCACAATGTGTCAGGTTGCTGTGGGTAGTTTGTCTTTTTTGACAATACTCCACAGCGTGGGCCAAAGGCTGAATTTTTTTTTTTTTTATGTCTTCAACTTTTTCACAGTGGTTTTTTTTTTTTACAGCACTTCTTCACATCTCTCAAATCTAACATGACAAATAAATAATTCAGAAAACTTGTTTGACATCTGCATCCAAACCATTGTTAGCTTATGTTTTTTTACATAGTGTTTGTCAGGGAAAAATGAAAGAATAATAGCAATATAATATGTGTAGTTATTATCAATTAATACGGTATTATAAATGCTTATTAAGCATGAATGAGGTACTGGCTTGTTATGTAATGACAGTCATATCTAAGCATGCTGTCAGAAACCATCTTATGATCACATTTGCTGGAGCTATGATTTTTTTTTTTTGTCTCCCAGAATGCCACTCTTCATGTGGGGAGTGCCATGGGGAGGGGCCACTCTCCTGTACTTCCTGTTTGGCGCCAGCCGTGCTGCTGTCCTCTGGTCTGTGTGTGTCTCGCTGCCCGGTGGGTTACTATAGCGACGCAGACCGGGTCTGCAGGGGTGAGTTTCGGTGTCTCTCTCTGTGACATTTAAACACTTGTATGCATATATAAGCAAACACACACATACACACACACACACACACATTTTGGCTTTTGGCTTCCGGTGACCTCTGTGTTACGCTGGGGTGGCATTTAGGCATGCACCACTGTGTGGGAACCTTGTAACCCATGCACACACACACACACACACACACACACACACACACACACAGACATGCGCACGCAAAACTCATTCTCTTTTGAAAAGTTGCGGAACTTTGCACTTTATTGTAATATAACTGCAGTGATGTAACTGAGACAGAGACAGAGAGAGAATTGGATGAATTTTGTGATGTGTTTGTGTTTGTGTTTATGTTTGTGTTTGTGTTTTGTATCTTTGGCAGCGTGTGACAGCCAGTGTTTGACATGTGACATGGCTGGGGTGTGCACATCCTGCAGAGACCCTGATAAAGTCCTCCTGTTTGGAGAATGTCAGTACGAGAACTGCGCCCATCAGTATTACCTCAATATCACCACTCGCACCTGCAGAGGTAGTGTAACACACACACACACACACACACACACACAAATACAAACACAGAAATACACACCGGCACAAAACACAAACACTAACACACACAAACACAGAAATAACACCCAGACACCTATGTAAAACAGAAATGCATGCGCGCACACACACACACACACACAAACACACACAAACACACACAAACACAGAAATAAGTCCCAAACACTTATGCAAAACACAAACACACACATACACAGAGACACACACACACACACAAAACACAGATAGATACACACACACAATCAGAGACACAGTCGTTTTAACACACTCCACAATTTCATTCATATACAGACCTTTTAAGAGGAACTGTGCAGTGGGTTGAAAGTGATACTCATTTAGAAATTCTAAGTGTCTGCAAAGATGATTTGCCTCTACAAACCATAACTTCTTTTCCTTTATTGTCGTTTAATTCTGAGCCATCTGTCTTCATAATATAGACAAAACAACCATTGTTTTATGAGACAGCAAATCCAGAAAAAAAAAGTATAAAACACCTCTGTATTTCTCACTAAAATACAAAATCGCATTAGAGAGGAGTTTGGAGGTGGAGAGGTTTGTGTTTTTGAACTGGATAAATTGAGGCCAAGTCTTTCATGACTGTGCATCACCGGGAGAAAAACAGGAATCTTGTGAGGCGGCCATTACAGGGAGCTGTTTGTAAATATGGTCTCTTTCAGGTTTTTTTTCAGGAGAGAAGGAGATTTAATGAGACTTGGGGTGTTTCGGCTGACTCAAAGCACCACAGCCCCTGTAGAGGAGCAACGCTTTTTATACTTATTCAGGATTCAAAACAGGAAACACACAGGGCAGAGAGGGAACAGAATGGAAAGAAAAAGAAAGATAGATAGAGAGAGAGAGAGAGAGAGAGAGAGAGCTCTTTGGCTGTGATGTCAGCAGTTTTTTGAATTCTTGTTGTTGTTGTTGTTGTGGTTATGACTGATGATGTTGTTGTTGTTGTTGTTGTTGTTGTTGTTATGACTGATGTTGTTGTTGTTGTTGTTGTTGTTGTTGTTGTGGTTATGGTTGATGATGATGATAATCACAGAGAACAGGCCGGGCGTGACGTTCTGGTGTTTGTGTGTTTGTGAGACAGGTGAAGTGTCTGAGCTGATTGTAAACACAGGGGTCTGAGTGGAGCTGAGGTGAGGGGCTGTGTCTGGAAAAAGGCTGTTTATCGCTGACAAAGTCCCCGTGACAGCTGTTGACAGGCACCTTGCCGTGTTTTCTACAGGCCGTTTATGCCTTTGAATTGATGAGTAGATGACTGAGTTGTTTGTGCCAGGATCTGGAAGTCAAACAAATAAAAAGAAATCCTTTGATTTTCTCTTTTCCTTTTTTTTTTTCAGTGAATGAGAATCCCAAAGCAATCGCAGTAACTGATCTTTCTACTTCTCTTTCTTTTGCCTTTTGTCTCTTTCTTTGTATCTTTCTCTCTCTCTCTCTGATTCTCTGTCTGCCTGTCTCTCCATCTGAGTGTCTCTCTCTCTCCCTCTCTGTCTCCTTCTGTCTGTCTGTCTGTCTGTTTCTCTGTCCGTCCATCTCCCCCTGTCTGTCTGTCTCTCTGTTCTTTTCTGTCTGACTCTCTGTCCCTCTGTCAGAGTGCGACTGGAGCTGTAATGCCTGTCGTGGACCTCTGCGCTCGGACTGTCTGCAGTGCATGGAGGGTCACATGCTCCAGGGGGGCGTGTGTGTTCAGAGCTGCTCCCCGGGCTCTTACCGCGACGGAGACAGGTGCCTCGGTGAGTGTGTGAATTTCGGTCCTCACGGGTCGGTACGGCGCTTTTTGCTTCCCGCTCTTTGATTCCAGCCACAGGGCGAAAGCCTGGACCCTCGTCGGTCGAAGGGGCCTACGCCAGCTTTAATGGCCTGGTTTTGCCAAATGGTGCTCGGGCTGGTGGCAGCAGAGCGGGTTTCTGCCAGAACATGCCCTGGCAGACAGGTTAACGTCTCTCCTGCCTTAGCTGAGTCATGATGTCAGATCTGCTGCCAGTTTTAATGTATGCTGACTCAGAGCAAGAGTTCAGACAAAGGCTGTTTTTTTTTACAGAAATAAACCATCTGGGTAGTTTCATAACTGCTCTTCAATAATCAGTTCTCTCTCTCTCTCTCTGTCTCTTTCTCTCTCTCTCTCTCTCTCTTTCTCATTCTCTTACCCTCTCTCTCTCTCACCCCCCCTCACTCTGTCGCCCCCTGTCTCTCACTCTCTCTCGGCCCCTGTCTCTCTCTCTCTCTATCTCTCTCTCGCCCATGT
>NC_044495.1:59120404-59125404 GCF_902362185.1 Chanos chanos | reverse complement strand
ATGCCCGACGGCTCCCTGCTCCCAGTCTAAAAATCGTTTGAAAAGGAACCTATAAGGTTTGAGACGTGAAGCGAAATGGTGCAGCGCCCCTGTGAGAAAAAAAGGGCTGACCGAAAGTATTGTGATTACCGAACTCGGGGCCTCTTTTCTCGAACTTCACCTTGGCGCTTGTGCCGTGATGGAAAAGCCTTAAAAAGACAGGAGAGGCGGACCAAGCCACACATCGCCCACAGAGTAACGGCGCCTGTTCTGATTGCTTTTGGACCCAGTGGGTGAAGCTGCCCTCATGGGCCGGTGGGGGGGGGGGGGGGGGGGGGGGGGGGGGGCGACAGTTGGGCCCTAATGTAGCCGCTCCCTGGGGCAGAGATGGAGGAAGCAGGATTTGAATTAGCTCTGCTCCTGAAAGCCTGTCACTTCACAGCTGCCTGGAGCAAGGTGAGCTCTGTGATTGGCTGGCAGCGGTGATTAATCCTTGATTTTGATTGGTTCAGGAGCTAAATCATTCCTTCGCTCCATTTCTGCCTTTGATGTCTGGGGAAAAGGAGAGAGAGAACTAGAGAGAGGGGGAGAGGGGGAGAGAGAGAGAGAATGCTGAGCTAAAGTTTTACTTTTGGCAAGACTACAGCAATGCTGAATCACTTTGGAAACGTCTGCATTATTTAGTCAAAAGAATTCAGGCGAAACTTAGCGTGATGTGTTTTATGGTCCATGCAGAATCAGCGTTTGATTGTTTCTTATTTTCCATCTTGAAAGTTTGGGTCTTCCTGTTTAGCCTTTGGTGTTATTTCTGTATTTCAGTTTTCAGCTTTAGATGCAACTAGGGCTTGAGCTGTCTATGACGCTGTTACGTTTCTTACGATCGGTCTCTAGGCTTTATGTGGTTTTTTCAAGCTTTCTAAGTTTTGAAAGTTCTTTGAAAGCGGTTATTTGTGACACTCGGGTTTGTTAGGTTTTTTTTTTTATAAGCACCAGAGGTTGAACTTTCATCATCACCTTTGGAAGGCGTGTAGCTTTGCAGTTTCTCACTGACATTGGTTCTTAGGAGATATTCGGTGGTCAAGCATGAGCAAAATTTGAAGGGGAGCGCAAATTGGCAGGCCGACTCCTCTCTCACAGGGAGAGGATTAGCCTGGCTTAGGTGCGATAGCCGTGGAGAGGTGCCAGGGTTCTCCCTGCGTGAGTCTAAGCCTACGTTGTCCTTCGGTCGCCCTTGACAACCATCTAAGTCAACGATCGCACTCCTCTGCACGGGCCTCTGATGTTGTTTTTTTGTGGTGTGTGATGTGAGGAAATGTTTTTTTTTTTTTATCTTCCAAACTCACTGAAGAGGTGTGAATTCCTCCCGGGCCATGCCCCTATGCTTATCGGGCTACCTGCATGGTAGTTTGGAGTTTCTCAGAGATTAATTCATTTTGTTTTTTGTTTTTTGTTTTTTTTTTATTTTTTAAAAAAGAGGTTCAAGGGACCTTTCATTTTTTTTATTAGCTATTGTGTTTGAACCTGGAACAGTTTTGATGCATTCCACTTGCCTCAATAGATGACTTTTATGTTTTTTAAAAATGACCGTTTTTAAGGTAAAAATTATTAGACGGGAGGGTTTGTCTCGTTGGACTCCTGGCCTCATTAATCAGTTGTTTCTGACTGTAAGGATGCTGACCTCAGCTATTACACCTAGGATGTATGAAACCCACAAAAAGGTTTTGAATAGTATGATGATGGACAAAAAATAATTAAAATAAAAAATGCTAATCCTGTCTTTTGTTGTATATACTTATACATATTTTGTATTTGTATGGTAAAAACTAAGTATACTACAATCAGGGATAATCCACTGAAGTGTCATGAGCCCAACTCTCTTGATTGTTGCCGCTAGCCAAACTCAACAACTTCCTCTTTGAGTTGTCTGACATCAGACGGTATGAGCAGTCATGATGAGTGGCTTGCCAGGTTTGGGAATGTTCCAGAAGATTCGCCTCCAGTGCTGGATGCTAACAGTTACGTGGCTGTGTCTTGTGTTTCCCTGTAGACTGGCCTCTCCCCTCCCATGCTGTCTTTACCTAAGACCTGGGTTCGAGGAGGAGGGATGGTACAGCTGTCAAAGAAATACCTCAACACCCAGTATAAAGGAGCCCCTGACTCAGAAATAGTCTACACCATCGACACGGCCAAAGGGCTACCCAAATATGGTATATAGTATTATTTTTTTTTCTCTCTCTCTCTCTAACTTTCTCTCTCTCTCTCTCTCTCTCTCTCTTTCTCTCTCTCTCTCTCTCTCTCTCTCTCTCTCTGTCTCTCAGATGTAAGTTCTGTAATGCCTAAATGTGTGTGTGTGTGTGTGCACGCTCATTTGCGTGTGTGTGTCTGTGTGTGTGCGCCTCTGTGTGTGTGTGTGTGTCTGTGCATTTGCGTGTGTGTGTGTGTGTGTGTGTGTGTGTGTGTGTGTTAGGTGAGGTGCTGCTGGTGCCCATGCCAGCCGATGGTCCTGTGGACGGGTGGCACTTTTTCCCAGATGGCACAGACTCTACTCCCACCACCAGCTTCACTCAGCAGGACGTCAACGAGGGCACGGTGTGGTACCGCCACTTTGGCTCCGCTTCACACGACGACACCTTCCAGTTTCAGGTACCCTCTTCTCTTCTCTCCTCTCTTCTCTTCTCTTCATATTCTCCCTTTTTTTCCTCTCTTTCCCTCCCTCCTGCCTTCTCTTCTCTTCTCTCCTCTCTTCTCTTCTCTTCTCTTCTCTTCTCTTCTCTTCTCTTCTCTTCTCTTCTCTTCATATTCTCCCTTTTTTTCCCCTCTCTTTCCTCCCTACTGCCTTCTCTTCTCTTCTCTTCTCTTCTCTTCTCTTCTCTTCTCTTCTCTTCTCTTCTCTTCTCTTCTCTTCTCTCCTCTGCGTACTGAACTGAATTGTATCTGGTAACACTCTGCATGAGTAAGTCGTCTGTCCCAGAAGTGTGACTGCAACTACAGTATCGCATGGTGCACAATAAAGACATGGAAATATGAAAAAATTAAAAATTTAACGAAACAAAGGAATCAGTCGGAAATGTAATTAAATGTAAAATCAATGAGCTTATCCAGATTTTAACTGCCATTTTTATGTAAATGTATTGTGTAGAAGATCTTCATAGCTTAGTCCTTCAGTTCCTTTACAGAAAGATAAAAAATTCAGCATGGGCTAATTTTAGCTTTAGCAAAGTGTAGGTTTGTGTATGTAGGAGGAATTGTAAACATGTGTATCGTATTACATGTTTATCTTATTTTTTTTCCTGACACCTTGGCCTGTTTCGGAAAGGGCATTATTTTGCTTTTCTTTGTCAGGTTTACTGTCAGAGTCTAAATCTGACAGAATGTGTTGTTTCTGAGCGCTGACAGTGAACCGCTCTAGAGTGCACTGGATCTATGTCTGTAATGACATAATCCACGGTTCTCCTGCCAAGAGGAGAAATGGAGGTGTAACGCTTGAATGAGTCCCTCCTTTAGCCAAACACTGACTGTGTACAGGGCCCAGTGAGTAACGGAGCTACGGCAGACTTTCCCCACTCGTGTTAGCGACTTGTCTTAATTGTCTCTGAGGTGGTATGAGGACAGGGAGGGAATTGCTGACGTTTGTAACATATTTTTCTCTCCCCTGTGCGTTGACTGGGTCGGGTTCAATTCCAGCCCTGGCATTGAAATCACCACATATTAATACATTTGCATCCCTTTGCCTTGGAAAACGGCCGATCTCATCCGGCAGGACGGAGAAGTTTTCCTCGGCGTAATAAAGGGGATCCGGCATGACTAATAGATGCCACGCGCAGGAATGTGCCGGGGTCTGCGGAGACAGACTATTCTGATTTTCGGCCCGATGTAAAATTTGCCTGTTTTTATTGTTTGGGCCGAGTGTATAGCGTATCAATTCTGTTTTGTACCGTATCAGCATTCCTCCGGAGGGCCCCGTCCTGACTTACCCCTCTTAAATTGGTCAACTGGAAAACAATCTCTCCAAAGCCCGCTGGACAGCCAGCGACCAAACTCCTCTCCTCTATTCCATGTCCCCTGTAGTACTGTGATATCCTCAGAGACTTGAGTTTCTTTTTCTAAAGTCTCGGTTTCGATTCTTTTAACGTCTTAGGCTGTGAACATTCAAACGTGCGATTTTCACTGAAAATGAACTCATTGGTAACCTGCCTTTGCTATTTGTAAAATGATACAAACTTTTATGTACATCATACTGTGGGGACTATGGGGAGGGTTAGGCCTATCCAGAGAAGAACCAAGGGGGTTGGGGGGGTGGGTACCAGGAGCTGGTCACAGGATTTTTCCATTTTTTCGGTTGGAGTGGTCGATGGTGAGGGTCTTGTTTCTGATGTACTACATTGTTGAGAGGGAGGGGGTGCAGCTGTGGTAGGGGTCTTGTCCGGGGAGGGGGGGTGGTCTCCTGGGGGTCTAGGGCGATATCATTCAGTGTCTTGGTTAAGATGGCTACACTGTCTTTCTGTGGAGGTGGATGTGAGCGCAGAGGCTGTTGTGGTCCAGGGTGGGGGGGATGAGTTGGGGGGGGGGGGGGGGGGGGGGCGTTGTTAGCCAGGAAGACATTCGCCTATGGGCGCAGTCTCTGGACATGCTGGCATTGATCTTCCTAATGGAGTCGGGGTGGAAATCAGATCGCCGCAGCGTGGTGGAGATGATTAATGTGGAGTTGTGGAAGTTGGAGGAGACCTTCTCTATCACTCCCCTGTGTGCTGTGGGTACCCTGTCCCTGCTGGGCTCTGAGGTCATTAGTGCCAGCAGAGACGATAATATGACTGAGGAACCCCAGCTGGTCCTCCAAGAGCAGCTCCAGAGCCCTCTGTATGGTTTCTCTCTGTCTCTTTTTTACTCTATGTCTGGGGTGAAGTTCATTTTTGTGCATGGTTTTTTTTTTTTTTTTTTTGAGGCAATAAGGTGGATAATCTGGGTCCAAAATGATGGACCCTGAGAGGGAGACGCACTCTCAGGGAGGGGGTAGGAGATTT
>NC_044495.1:59105404-59107904 GCF_902362185.1 Chanos chanos | reverse complement strand
AACTATACCAAACACACTAAACTGTACTGAACACACTAAACTAAACTATACCAAACACGCTAAACTGTACTGAACACACTAAACTAAACTATACCAAACACGCTAAACTGTACTGAACACACCAAGCAGCATTTTCCCCTCTACACTTATTTTGACTCATTGCCAATTCGTGGTTTAACTGCCCAGTTTCTACTCAAAAATGATTTGATGACCACATGGCGTGGTTTGTAAGGCGTCGAGCATCAAACTTTCACAATTCCATGTTTACGATTGCTTTAAGGATGACACCTCTCCGGACGAGAAGATCCACATCCAGCTGGTGTCAGTGCCCATGTACGGAATCCTGACCAGAACCAACTCTCAGTCAGACCATGAGGAACTGATTGAGTATTCTTCCTTCACGATGCAAGACGTCAACTTACACAAGATACGGTACTGTCCAAATGACAAACTTAACCTCATATGGTCAGCAAGATTCGCACTTTTTTTAAAAAATGTTTTTTAGCATTAGGAAAAATTCAATGGGCTCATTAAGGAAAATCCATAAAGCAGGAAGGGTCAGATGAGGACTCGTTACTCATCTCCTGGCTAATTTGGCTGTGAGCGTGAGATCGTGTTAAATTAGCCCTTTGGCCTGGCTAATTGCTCGAGAGTTCCCGTCTTTTCGTACTTCTGAGTGTCCTGAGGAGAGTAAAACCCAGAAACCATCAGCTGTTCCCTCATTTCTCTCTCTGATTGGCCTTAATGAGATTAGAAGCACCAAAGAAAACAGCCCTGAGGGTAGAATTTCATCTGGAAATAGCATATCTTGTTTGATAGAGTAATCCGTAGAGTCACTGTACTGAGTGGTAATGCTTGATGCTTAATGCTTATCTTAATCAAAACTTGTTTGAGTAAGATAATCTAGGCGCAAATCTACCTAAATATTTTATTAGCCAGTGTTATTTAGCTGTACTTTTAGACTGCCAAAGTTAGGATTAGGCTAATCTCCATGGGTTTAGTCAACCATTCATTTATCGAGAGCCTGTCAAACCAAATAATAGTCATCTCAAAGTCTGAATGTTGAATGTTTTTTTTCCCCCTTGAATAAGGGAAATATCTGAAATGCTGAATATGAATTGGTCAGGGAGACAACGATCATTTTATTGTTTGAAACAGATACATCACTTCATTTGAAACTGGAGACCAGCCTGTTACCGATATCTTCCATTTCATCGTCTATGATGATGACAACAATCGCCTTGACAACCAGATGTGTACCATCACCATCACATCCAAGCAGAGGCAGCCACCCATAGTCACAGTCCGCAGTGGGATTAAGGTAAGGGCACAGGAAGAGGTCCCATCCTGTCCTTCTCTTGTTTTCACAAGGTTGTCCTAGTTATTGTACAACACTACAAAACAAAAAAAACTCAGAGTTCAATTCTAACTCAAATGCAAAGGGTCTTTTTTTGCCAGAATTAAGACAGCTGTTTCATATTTGTGATGTTTTGATTTATAAAATGAAGTAACACTTGCTGGCAGTCCATTAGACTAAACTTTTTGAAGCTTTTTTTTTTTCATTACTCAAAATAAGCGTCATGCAGTCGTACACTGGAGATCTTGATATCACTTTGATATCAACCCGGGATGTTGTGTTTGTAGGTTCAGGAAGGGGGCAGGGTCCAGCTGTCGGCCAATCACATCATAGCGTCTGATCCGGACACGCCAAAAAAAGACCTCCTGGTTTGGCTGATCAACCCACCTAAATATGGCTTCATTGAAAACACAAAACATGGTGAGCGAATAAAAAACAGCATTTTTGATTTTGTTTTTGTTTTTGCTTTTTTCTTTTTCCTATTGTTTTTTTTTTTTACATGTGCAATGTCCTCTCTGTCTAATACGAGAGTTTTCTCACTTCGTCAAAAAGTTCTCTGGCCGGACGCAATACTTTTTGAGATCCGTGTATAATCGCTTTCCGAGGAGGACTTCTGTGCTGTTTTTGTAGTCATGAATAAAAAAAAAATCACTTCTCTCTTTTTTTTTTTTAATGTGGAAATGAGTATTGCTGTGAAAATCAGAGAGGGCTGGTCGTTGATATTCACTGAGAGACAAGAATGAAAGCGAAATAAAGCCTATTGAAGGGTGAATATTTTTACCACGGTTGAAAGCGAGACCCACTTTTCTTTCCTGTGCAGTGGCATTACAGCGGTTCCTTTTTTTTTTTGGTCTGGGCTCTCTAATTTACACTTTTAGAAGTCATAGTTCAGTTCTCCTCAAATGTGCAACTCTTCTGTCTCAAAACTGCTCTCTTTAAAAAATCTCTATCTCTCTATCTCTCTCTCTCTCTCTCTCTCTCTCTCTCTCTCTATCTCTCTCTTTCTCTCTATCTATCTATTTATCTCTCTCTCTCTATCTATCTGCCTGTCTGTCTGTCTGTCTATCTATCTATCTATCTATCCATCTGTCTGCCTGTCTGTCTGTCTGTCTGTCTGTCTATCCGTCTGTCTGTCTGTCTATG
>NC_044495.1:59050404-59092904 GCF_902362185.1 Chanos chanos | reverse complement strand
TGGCAGGGAGCATCTGTGATGTCAGAGTCCCAGGCACACCGTATCCTGGAAAGCTACATTTCCACAGAATTTCATGTCAGCATTAATCCCTCTGCTCCATTCTACACGAGATATATCAGGCCTTATCGAAAGGGATTCCTTTAAAAGACCTGATTTGGTTAACTAAGCAATGTGTGTGTTGGATTTTGGCCAGAGTTCTACTCTGGGAACCTCATACTTTTCAGGAGAGGGGTTTCTCTTTCATCTGACAGATTAATCTCAAACCACATAGCCATTTACGAGCCTGCAATTTCATAATTCAATACATGATTCATTATTAAATCCACTTAAAATGAGCTGAACCTCCAAACTGAACCTTTATGTGTGTGTGTGTGCGTGTGTGTGTGTGTGTGCGTGCGTGTGTGTCTGTGTGCATGTGTGTGTGTGTGTGTGTGTGTCTGTGCGCGTGTGCATGTGTGTGTGTGTGTCTGTCTGTGTGTGTCTGTGTGCATGTGTGCGTGTGTGTGTGTCTGTGTGCATGTGTGTGTGTGTGTGTGTGTGTGTGTGTGTGTGCGCGTGTGTGTGTGTGTGTGTATGTGTGTGTGTGGGTGCGTGTCTGTGTGCGTGTGTGTGTGTTTGTCTGTGTGCGTGTGCGCGTGTCTGTGTGCGTGTGTGTGTGTTTGTCTGTGTGCGTGTGTGCATATGTGTGTGTGTGTGTGTATGTGTGTGTGTGGGTGCGTATCTGTGTGCGTGTGTGTGTGTTTGTCTGTGCGCGTGTCTGTGTGCGTGTGCACGTGTCTGTGTGCGTGTGTGTGTGTGTGTCTGTCTGCGTGTGCGTGTGTGTGTGTTTGTCTGTGCGCGTGTCTGTGTGCGTGTGTGTGTGTTTGTCTGTGTGCGTGTGCGCGTGTCTGTGTGCGTGTGTGTGTGTTTGTCTGTGTGCGTGTTTGTCTGTGTGCGTGTGCACGTGTCTGTGTGCGTGTGTGTGTGTGTGTCTGTCTGCGTGTGCGTGTGTGTGTGTACTCAGCTATAACGTGAGCGAGAAAGCGGGAACGGTCGCGGTGACGGTGAAGAGGACCGGGAACCTTAACCAGTACGCCATCGTTCTGTGTCGTACGGAGCAGGGCACAGCCACCTCCACCTCCAGCGTGGGGTCGCGACCCGGGCAACAGGACTACGTAGAGTACGCAGGGCAGGTACGGTATGACCTCACTCATCCAGTGTTACCTCATTATGTGTTCATCATATAATCATTATAACATACAGTCCACTGTCAGCACGGTGTATTACTCTACTCTCACAAAGATATAGTTACGTCTTGCAAAGATATTTTTGCTTGGGCATGATTTGACAATGGAAATAAAGGTGGACCTGAGATATGACCCATCTAATCTCCCCATAGGTCCATATGGAGTCCCTACACCCACCTTAAAGTCATTCGATCAGTAAACGTTTGTGTGACATTGTCTGATATGTAAATCTGACAGCGGCCTGAACAGTTATTGATAATGGATAATGAGGGCGTTTGATCCATCTGATCAAATTCATTCTCCCACCCCCAGTAAAATCATTGACCAATCAGTCTGCTGAACTCAAACACAAACTCGTATTTTGTGTAATATTTAAACTAGATGTTAATGAATGAGAAGTAGTTACTTATGAATACTGAGGATTGAGAAATATTTAAAATGTTAAAATTGTGAGAAAGTACTTCCCAGTGAACAGTATGACTTGCAGTTGTAAGGTGAATAATCTGACTTGCCACCAAAAGTCCAAATATCTCCAGCTTATCTTGATAAAACCGTTCTGCTGTGTCACTCTTGACAGGAGACCTTTTCTCTGTCTGTGTCTCCCAGGTCCAGTTCGACGAGAGAGAAGACACCAAAGTTTGCACCATCGTGATTAACGACGACCAGGTGTTTGAGAACATCGAGAGTTTTAACGTGGAGTTGAGCATGCCCGTTTACGCCCTGCTGGGTCACGTGACCAAAGCGAAAGTCTACATCAACGACACGGAGGACGAGCCCACCCTGCAGTTCGATAAGAAGACCTACCACGTCAACGAGAGCACCGGTTTCATATTCGCCCCAATCGAAAGGAAAGGTACGAGTCTTTCTGTCACATGACAACAACAGCCAATAGTATTCCACAGATATACAACAGACGGATGTACTTGATTATTATCTGTTCACTAAAAGCACTTAATAAAAATCTTTCTCACACGCTAAAAAGGGGTGTCAATGTATCAAAGACCTCCAGTAATTAAGAACTAATGTGTAAAAAAACATTTATATCAGCCACTGTCCAATATATTAGTTTTGCATGAACTGGAAGCCTTACTCAGTGTCCAGCTAATCAAGTTGCCTCATTCTGTCCTACGGCAAAAATATATATATCAGCCCATAGGAAACAGTAGCACTGACCATTTGTATGCATTCATGTATTGTTATATTAACACAAGACAGGAATTTCCTTTTATCACTGTTTGAAGGGCATTCAACGAAGCCATTGTCACGTGCTAAAACTGTTCGAGTGTGTGAAAATGAAAAAATGCCCGACATGCAAAAAAAAAAAAAACAAAAAAAAAAACCTTTAACCAGCCACTGGCAACATTTTTAAAAAATTTTTTTGCAAGGTCTGAAAAAAGGGAAGTTAATCTTCAAAGCTTTTTGTAAAGCGGCAGCTTTCATCTCCTCCTCCCCCCAGGCGATACCTCCAGCATGGTGTCGGCCCTGTGTTACACCATGCCCAAATCAGCCCAAGGCAGCAGCCTACACGCCCTGGAGTCCGGTTCCGATTACAAGTCCCGTGGGATGAGCCGGGAGAACAGGGTCATCTTCGGCCCGGGTGTCAGCATGTCCACCTGCGACGTCAAACTGATCGACGACAGCGAGTACGAGCTGTCCGAGGAGTTTGAGCTGGTGCTGTCGGACGCCTCGGACAACGCGCGCATGGGTGACATCACCATCGCCAAGGTGATCATCGACGGGCCCAACGACGCCTCAACGGTGTTCCTTGGCAATGGGTCCTTCACCTTCAGCGAGGATGCAGGTCAGTTAGAGGATTACTGCGTGTGCACTCACCAGCCAATCAGAGACCACAGTATTTGGCTGATAGAAAGGTAGCTGGTACTCCAGCTCTTCAAGACCGGATCTTAGAAAACCAAATTGAGCATTATCGCAAAGAAGTCTTTCTCCTCAATATGATCCTTAATGCTTTCGTAATATTGTGAATAACGTGTTAGAATCTCGTATAAACAGGGGAGACTTAAGGTAGCAGAGAGCAAGAGGTTGTGACATGTGTAACACTGAACGTGTTGACCCTGGGTCATGTCTGTCCTGTAGGTACCATTGAGATCCCTGTCCTTAGGCACGGCAGTGACCTCTCCTCCGTGACCTCTGTGTGGTGTGCCACGCGACCCGCTGACCAGGACTCGGCCACGCCCGGGGTGGATTACATCCCCAGCTCCAAAAAAATCGAGTTCAAACCTGGCAAGACCGAGGAGGTACAGTCTGGTTTGTTTTCCTCGATTCGACGTTGCCGTGGCGATGACGGAGTTTGAAACTGATGCACTGATATTGATAATCAACATATTGTTGGGTTTCAACTTGTTGTTGAGTGAGCGTATGTGTGCTGGTGTTGATTGAACTGACAGATGTTGGAATAATTGGGCTTGTTTTTATTAAGTTACTTCCTCTGTGTTAAAAAAATAAAAATAATAATAATTTTCTCACCAGAGAACGTTTTACCCTTTTTCATTCTATAAAGTTTAATAAACTCGTATATATTAATGCCATTCTCTGGTCTCTGTTCTGCTATATTAATGCCACTCTCTGTGTCTCATTGCAGACGTGCAGTTTGACTATTATGGATGACATTCAGAATCCCACCATCGAGGGAAAAGAGTCGTTTGTGGTGTTTCTGAGTTCTCCCAACGGTGCCGTCCTCACCGAACCCCACGAGGCTTCAGTCTACATCACAGACACCACCCAGGACAGTATGTACTGACCTCCAACCAATCACATGCCTCGCTGCCAGGAACACTCACAACAATATCTGAAGTATTTGCTCTATCTATCCTCTAAAAGAAAGACCAAGTTAATTAGTTAAGTAAGTTGTCAGTGACATTTTATTGACAACTTATTTAACTAAGTGAGTAATTAAGGAATGTCACTACCAATTCAATTTTCTTAATTAGTTCATTAATTAAATGATGTGTTGAAAACATGATAGCAACCAGAAGGGCAGATACAGACACAAATCAGAGAGTCAAACTGAACAGATATTTGCAGGACGTAAAGCCCCTGTGGACTTGAGTGAATATTACTGTTTAATTTTCTGCTGGTAATTGAGTTTGAGTTTTTTTTAACATGAGCCACAGCGATGACCAATGCACCTTTTTTTCGGCAGTTCCCAGCATGCAGTTTGAGAAGGTGGCGTACACGGTGAAGGAGAAAGACCGAGTCCTGCACATTCCCATAATCCGGACGGGAGACCTGACATACAAGTCCTCCGTCAGGTGCTTCACCCGTACCATGTCCGCCATGGTGATGGATGACTTCGAGGAAAGGAGGAACGATGATGATTCCCGCATCACGTTCCTCAAAGGAGAGAAGGTGCTTCCCCCCCCCTCCACACACATCAGAAATCACGCTTTCAGTCCTTGAAATATCAGATACATGCAAACACATTTCAACTGGGCAAAGCATTAGCTGGAGTCAGTTAGCACTGAAGTTATTCCACTTTCCTTTCCTTAAAATCATCAGAGTGTGAATTACAGAAGAAGTTCCTGGGCAGCTTTTCTCTGTAAAACCAGTTCCACAGAGCATCAATACATCACTCTGATAGCGTGCCTGAAAATTCTCATTTACTACTACTACACAGCGGAAGACTGTTATTTCCAATAAGAGTGTAAATGTGGAAGGCCACAGTCAAGCCAAGGTTAGAGTATTTGTGATAAGTAAGTGACAGCAGCAGAAGCCTCTCTGTTCAGTGAAACGGAGCTAAAATCGAATCCTGGGTGTGTGTTTTTTTTTTTTGGTTGGTGTGTAGGTGAAGAATTGCACGGTGCAGGTACACGACGACTCCGTGTTTGAGCCAGAGGAGGAGTTTCAGGTTCACCTGGGCACGCCTCAAGGAGACCACTGGAGCGGAGCCATGATCGGGGTCAAAGACATCGTCACGGTGACCATCACCAATGAGGAGGACGGTAAGCGAGGACACTGCCCTCAGAAGTTCCCCCAGTAAACACCACTGACCAGTTCATGTGCGAACGACAATAAAAAAAAAAAAAAAAAGATTAGATTTCGTACTTCTACTGACTGAATTCTTAGTTTCTTTTAAACGTTATTTGTCCGGATAAGTTGAAAGTTGGAATTTTAACGTTACAAAAATGGTTTGACCAAGCGGTCTCTAAAAAATAAAAGATGTCCTACTGGTTGAGCTGTCTGTTCAAACATTTCGTTCACGGTCAGAGTGTCCTCCATAGTGGAGCAGTGCATGCTGGGAGGTTGTGTTCAGTGTGATGCCAGTGATGTAATACGCCGTTATATTTGTGGCCCCGTTTCACAGCACCTACCATTGAGTTTGAACAAGCCTCCTACCAGGTGCGGGAGCCGCCAGGTCCAGATGGAATTGAGGTTCTGAACATCAAAGTGATCCGTAAAGGAGACCTGGACCGAACCTCTAAGATCCGCTGCAGCACCAGGGACGGTTCGGCCCAGTCTGGAGTGGACTACAACCCCAAGAGCAGAGTCCTCAAGTTCAGCCCTGGTCAGTCAAAATGAGAGAGAGAAAATACATTATCTCTCCAAGTGCATTAAAATGTGTTCGTTGTTTATTTTGCAAGTGATATGCAACTCATTTGATGCACAAGCCTCTATGGATATATCCGTGCTTATAATAGGACTCTAAGACTGTAAGAAGGTTATTTTTATCTTGTTTTCGTTTCTTTCTTTTTCCTTTTTTTGAAAATGTCCTTGTCCCACTCTGCTGTTCAGGGATGGACCACATTCTCTTCAAAGTTGAGATCTTGTCAAACGAGGACCGTGAGTGGCACGAGTCGTTCTCATTGGTCCTTGGACCCGATGACCCTGTGGAGGCTGTGCTCGGTGAGATCACCATGGCAACAGTGACCATCCTGGACCAGGAAGCTGCGGGCAGTCTCATTCTCCCGGCTCCGCCCATCGTAAGAGAACAGAGCAGACGGATCAGAATTAGCTTTTAGCACCTGAAGGCTGGAACGCCCATGCGGTTATAATTAACAGTTAATGACAACTGTGAATTACATCATAAATTCAAGAGTTCCAACTGAACAGACCTCTTCCTGTTCACTTTTATGTTAATTTAATAATGAGAAGAAGAAGAAGAAAAAGAAGAAGTAAAAGAAGAAGAAGCAGAGAATGAGGAAGCTTTACTTGTGTAGCACTTTTTCAACGCGCAGTTTTACAAAGTGCTTGACAGAGAATGTCAGTTTTAAGAAGGAGAAATGAGAAGTAAGATTGGAATACAGAGAAATAAACACATTAAAAAGAAATTAGAGTAAGAACAAATGGTGAAGAACACTATAAAATAAAATAAAATAAAATATTTTTTTTTAAAACAAGCACTTAGAGAAAAACAGTGATTAACAGATATGTTTGAAGGTTCTCTTTTAAAGTGCCTAGCGAATCCAGAGCTCTTAGGTTTTTTGGGAGGGAATTCCACAGCTGTCTGTAACTGTTAATCATAGTCATATTTTATTTAAACACATAAAACCGTATCAGCAATCATGACCAATTACCACTTACCTGTAAATGTCAAACGATAACCTGACAGAGTACATCTGACCCAGACTGACGTTATCTTCACAGGTGGTGTCTCTGTCAGACTATGACTATGTTCAGGAGGTCACCAAAGAGGGCAGTAAAAAGTCCCCGTCTCCAGGGTACCCCCTGGTCTGTGTGACCCCCTGTGACCCTCACTACCCCAAATACTCAGTCATGAGAGAACGCTGTGAGGAGGCAGGCATCAACCAAACCTCCGTCCACTTCAGCTGGGAGGTGGCAGCTCCCACCGACAGCAGCGGGGCCAGGTCTCCGTTCGAAACGGTTACGGACAATACTCCATACACCACAGTTAATCACATGGTATGTCACATGATCGGTTTAACACTAAACACTACATATTGCAATGAACTTTTATTAGTCATGTAAACTGTAACTGAACAATAACTGATATTTTGTCCCTGCAACAGCAGTAATCATACAGTAATTTTCCTTTCTTTAGTTTTCTCATTGTGAGCATCTTGACACTTCTAAAGCTAAAGCTTTGATAATTTAACTCACCTATAGCTTCATCTATTCAAAACAAATACAGGCATCTTGCAGTGGATCTGCAATGGTATTTTGCAGTGGAATCCATGTGTCAGCTACAAAGTAGAATTTCCATATTAGCCAGACAACTTGAGCAAAAGTTCAAAACTTTCCTATAGTGTCATCCATCTGTAATGACTCTCTTGTGTGTGTGTGTGTGTGTGTGTGTGTGTGCACGTGCACATGCGCACGTATGTGTTTGTGCATATAAATGTGTGCTTGTGTGTACTTATGTATGTACTTCTGGATAGGTCCTGGACAGTATATACTTTAGCCGGCGTTTCCACGTTCGCTGTGTGGCTCAGGCCAGGGATAAGGCAGGGCATCTGGGCACACCCCTCAGGAGCAACATTGCTGTGATTGGTACAGAGGGCTCCATATGCCACACCCCTGTTACCACGGGAACAGCCCGGGGGTTCCAAGCTCAGTCTTTCATCGCCACTCTGAAATACCTGGACGTGAAACACAAGGAACATCCCAACCGGTTGGTTCAAACTGGGGCAATGTCACTGTGTTAAAACTCATATACTGTAGCTATGCTCAGTGTGTGGTCTTTCAGGCAATATTTGGTTTCTAGTTCCTCTATGTGCATTATCTAACTATGTCTGTTCTTATGTTGAACCTTATACATTTTCTGAATGACAAAAATCCAGCATGCCAATCAAAGTCATTAAACTAAAACTGATTAAACTGATTAGATAAAACTGAGATATTATTTGATTATGACTGTGCTTACTTAAATGAGAGTTTAAATGTTAACATGTATGAGACTTCTCATCTTATTCAGTGGGTTTAGTAGAGACTGTGTAGCGTTTTGACTGTTCTGACTCTATTGTTTGCTTGTCAGGATTCACATCTCAGTCCAAATCCCTCACCAAGACGGAATGCTCCCCCTAGTGTCCACAATGCCTCTGCACAACCTCCACTTCCTTCTGTCCGAATCCATCTACCGCCAGCAACACATCTGTTCCAACCTGGTCACACTCAAAGACCTGCAGGGAGTCTCCGGTAAGTGGCGCCCCCTGCTGGAGCACCAAGAGGCAGTGACATAGATTTTTTTTAAAAAATGATCGTCCTTCACAAATTGTTCATGAATCAAAAAGACACTAGGTAATGTTTTTGGGGTTTTTTTTTGCCCTTTTTCCATCTCAGAGACCGGCTTTCTGGATGACGTGTCCTATGACAGCATATCCCTTGGCCCTGGATATGACCGGCCCTATCAGTTTGACCCAATTGTGAGGGAACCCAAAACCATCCAGCTCTACAAGCACCTGAACCTGAAAAGCTGCATCTGGACTTTCGATGCTTACTATGATATGACTGAACTCATCGACGTGTGTGGAGGATCAGTCACCGCTGACTTTCAGGTGTGTGTGTGTGTGTGTGTGTGTGTATGTGTGTGTGTGTGTGTGTGTGTGTGTGAGACATGTAAGAATGGAAATGTATTGTAAAATTGTTATGATAACATTAGAGACACAGTCCATTGACAGGACGTTATCGCATAGCTATGCTTATAAACATATCCGCATTGGTTTAACTTGTATGCTTGTATTTGTGTTTGAGTTTAATTTGCATATCATTTGACTACTACCTGAAGCAATAATGAAACACCCCAGTCGCACAAAATCCTTTGAAACTGATTTGCCTACTGTCTCCTCAGCAAGATGCAAATCTCACCCTACCTTAACATTATGTTTGTGTGTTGTGTGACAGGTGAGAGACTCTGCACAGTCTTTCCTGACGGTACAGGTTCCCCTCTATGTTTCTTACATCTACGTCACGGCACCTCGTGGCTGGGCCTCTCTGGAACATCACACAGAGATGGAGTTCTCCTTCTTCTATGACACCGTTCTGTGGAGAACCGGTAAGCACTTCTACAGGGCTAAAGCACATGAATCGGCTCTCATAATCGTGATTGCGTCTTCACTCATAGCACGTCCTCAGTTTTATGTTTTCAATTACTGAAAATTTTTGCACATTGCGAATTCTACGAGGAATTTGCTGTTTTTTTTTTAACTAACTATTTGTGCAAAAGATTAGCCACAGAAACCACATTTTTCTAACAACACGTTTTAAACTTAGAGAAGATACTGATGCTTATTTAGACCTGTGATGTGGTCTAGTGCTGATTTAAACCAAGACCTAAATGTTGTTCATCTCTTGTCTCTGCAGGCATTCAGACAGACAGCGTTTTGTCAGCCAGACTCCAGATCATCAGGATATTTATCAGAGAGGATGGTCGCTTGGTGATCGAGTTTAAAACTCATGCTAAATTCAGAGGTATGTCACCATAGCAACGAACCTTTGTGTCAACAGAGTTACCATCGTGTGCCATTTTCCCGTATGTATTCAACGAACACCGTTCAAGTCTGACTGTAGCATATAATTGATACATTCTCTCTAACTAAAGCTCTGCCGGTGTTTGCTAACACAGTGTGTCATACTGCCAGGCTGAACAGTGCACACTTGTTTCTAAAATGGAAAGAAACATCTTTTAATAGGACCAAAATCAGGCCTTTCCAACCCTCAGGGGAGGACACACAGCTCACCTGATATTTGGCAGTGTATCCATAACTAATCATAGTCATATGTGTCCATTTTAACGACCGCTCCATCCTTGGTTTCTCTAGGTCAGTTTGTCCCCGAACACCACACCTTGCCTGGGCACAAATCCCACCTGATGGCCCCTGATCACCTGGGAGGCATTGACTTCGACCTGCAGCTGGTGTGGAGTGCCCAGTCTTTTGATTCACCCTATCAGCTCTGGAGAGCCACCAGTTCCTATAGCAGGTAATCCTCATGGGCAAGTGTGGGGGTATTCTAGGGAAAAAAAACAAGGAAGAGAACAACAATGTCACAAAGGAACCAACAGAATACTCAGTTTTACTTGGAATGGTGGAACCTTTGGCTTCCAATACAGTGATTGCTTTCTTGAGAATGTTAGAATGTTAACATGGATTATGAGGTCATTCAGGGGCATTCTAATTCCGAGTTCTTTCTTGTGTGTTCCAGGAAAGACTACTCTGGGGAGTACACAGTCTTTCTCATCCCCTGTACAGTACAGCCCACTCAACCATGGATCGACCCTGGAGATAAACCTCTGTCCTGCACTGCACATGCTCCAGAGAAGTATGTCAATCGGAGAACTGCCACGCCAGCCTACTAAAGAACAGTTTACAATTCACTTCACTTCACTTCCCAGAAAAATAGAATTTTTACACTTTGCTTATGTAGGCACCCAAAGTGGTGAAACGTGTGGTTGTTATGAGGTGTGTGGTTGAGTTTAACCACTACTCTGATCATGCATTCCTGAAGATATTTCAGAGGGAAAAATCTTGTTTGTTTTAAGTGTTTACAAGAAAAAAATTGTACTCAATTACTGAGCATCTGCTCTGTGTACAATTTGACTTACCCCAAGGGTTATTAAGTTCACTTACAGAACAGTTTCTTCAAGATTTGACTCTTACTCTTAGATTATCTGTTTATGTAAATGAGCGTGTGCCCTGGAACAGGGAAATAAAAAGGACCTGGAGGAGGGGATGTTAATCTAACACCTGACATGTCAGTGTGGACATAATGCATACAGATCTCTCTCTCTCTCTCTCATTCAATGTCCATCTCCTTCAGATTCCTGGTGCCCATTGCTTTCCAGCAAACCAATCGTCCCGTCCCTGTGGTGTACTCGCTCAACACTGAGTTTCAGCTGTGTAACAATGAGAAAGTCTTTATGATGGATCCGGCCTCTGCAGACGTGGCTATGGCTGAGATGGACTACAAAGGAGCCTTCTCTATGGGTAAGAAAAAACATCAGACGACACAGTCCGCAGCCGACCGGGAACACCAGTCACAGCCAGACTCCAGACATGACAGGATACTGTCTTATTTTTATGGTGTACCTGGGGGCACATTTTTTAAAACATATTCGGATCTGGTGGAACTCATCCAGAAAGATACGTCCTCATTGTTCGCTTTCCCCATTAAAAATAGATTTTTAATACAGTTTTTTTATGATTGAGGTTAAAGTTATCCGTTCTGTCTTTTGTTCCCATAAACTTAATTTTATGAAAACGACTGCTCTAGACAATGTAGGGATGATCAAATAAAACATCTGGCAGAATATCAGAATCATGAACGACCGAGTTATTACAGTTCTTAATATGATCTTTCTGCTTTCCCTCAAGTTCTGCATAAAAGCATTTGATAATTGAATGAGGCCCATGCGGAGTCAGTCATTTCACCCTCTAATATGTAACAGATTTCATATTTTTTGCTCTGCAGGCCAGACGTTGTATGGGAGAGTACTGTGGAACCCAGAGCAGAACCTGAACTCGGCTTACAAACTCCAGCTTGAGAAGGTGTACCTGTGCACAGGCCGAGACGGCTACGTCCCCTTTTTTGACCCAACCGGCACCCTGTACAATGAGGGTCCACAGTACGGCTGCATTCAGCCAAATAAGAATCTCAAACACAGGTTCCTGCTACTGGTACGTCCCCCGCGGAAACTTGGTCAGACCAGTTCAGCTGGTTTGGCTGAAATCTCATTCCGGTTACATTGTTTGTTGCAAGAAATAAGCAAAGAGTGGGAAGAATGTACACATGGAAAGAGATCTGTATCAGAGTGGTGTATCAAAAATGTCATAAGTCTGTTGCTGTATTGAAAATTATTGATAGCAATTATGATCAGTCACAATGAGTTATAACAAGTCTATGATGAGGCTGAGAATAGAATTTTGTTTCAGAAACCCGTGTGATGTTTTAGCCATCATATTTTCACTAGAATGTTGTGATGTGGTAAACCTTATGAACAAAAAAAAAAAGAAAAAGATTTAACGTTGATCTTCTCTTCTGTCCAATAGGATCGGAAGCAGCCAGATGTATGTGACCGCTACTTCCATGATGTTCCTTTTGAGGCCAGCTTTTCCAGTGATATTCCAGAATTGCAGGCCATGGCTGGAATGCCTGGGGTGGATGGCTTCACTATGAAAGTTGATGCTCTTTACAAGGTTAGCCAACTTTTTCCTTACTTTTTCTTAAAGATTTGCCCAAATTTGAGAGAACTTTGAGTCTTTTGTGTAAATTTTACTCTATTAGAAGACAGGAGAGGTCCTCACATTGCTATGTGTGTGAAGAATTTGACCTCAAATATGAGTCCAACTGTTGGACATCTTTGTTCTTTGTTCTCACCATCTTGGTGCCAGTATTTCTCGTGCTAACTGGAGTTCTGTTGGTCTGTGTGTGCTGACTGACAGGTGGAGGCGGGGCATCAGTGGTACCTGCAGGTAATCTATGTGATTGGTCCAGAATCCATCTCCAGTCCAAGGATCCAGCGTTCACTGACCTATCAGCTAAAGCGTAGTCGTCGGGACCTGGTTGACCGTTCAGGGCGTCTCATGCTGGACGAGTCCCTCATCTATGACAATGAGGGTGACCAGGTGAAGAATGGCACCAACATGAAGTCACTGAAGCTAGAGGTGGAGCCCTCAGCAACGTACAACCCTCAAATGGGTAGCTCCATCGGGGGAGGCGTGGCAGCTGTCACGGTGCTCGTACTGATCCTCCTGGCATTCTGCTTCGTGGTCCGAAGATGTCGCCTTATTGGAAAGAAGAGGCCGCTCAAAGCGGCAGAGGAGTATCCGCTGAATACGAAGGTGGAAGTATGTTTGGAGCGGCTGGAGAAGAACCTCAACAGCAAGCACTGTACCGTGAGGAATGTGAACCTCCTTCACAAGAGCCCTGATACCTGCAAGGCTAACGGGGTCAAGGTCAAACAGGTCAACCTGGAGGTCAAACTTCACAACAACTTGAACGATGGCACTGAAGTCTGATCTTAGCGCCCTCTAGAGTACTTTACGAGAAAACAAACAAACAAAAAAAAAATACATGTATTTTCTATCACTGTTTGTAATTGTGAGATGAAATATTATTAATGTATTTTTATACAGCCATGATGAAAAAAGGGAAATGTGCTTACCATCTATGCAGCAGAAATCATTTCATACCTGAGCTACCTCAGCAAAAAAAAAAAAAAAAAAAAAAAAAAAAGAACCATTCAATCATTACTGTATCGTCAAAACAACAAACGTCTTTGGACTACAAATATTCAGCTAGCTTACAGGAATCTTTCTTTGGTAGTTTTTTGCTGTAGCCTCTACATTAGCATCTCTGCACAGCACCCAGTGGTAGCTCAGCCTCCTCACTCCTCCTCTCCGTTTGAATGGATGGTTCTGTTTTATTTCGCTGCAAATCACATCTCAGAGTTCCATCTTAACCACTACCAGAGTATTAAGCACAAATTCCGTGCTGATGGTTTTTTTTTTTTTGGACTAAGAGAATGGGGTTTTCATGCCTTATTTAAGTGCAATTATCTGATGACGTGGTCATCCCCTCATTTGAATTGCTGGTTTTAATCCAGATTATTTTTAATCTGCCTCACCGTGTCTAATTTACTTTTAGTGCGAACACCGTTGTGCCATAATGATTATATTGTCAAGTGCGATTTTGAACCCAAATCCAAATTGATGCCCAAAGCAAAGTATTTTATTATTATATTTTTTTTTTGTTTTTTTTTTATTATTGCCTCGCGCCATTAGCACAAGATTGCAACTGCCATCGCTTGATATCATCTGCTTGATAAAAACATTTCCGAGGGATTGTGCTTTTTGATAAGTGGTTTGTATCGATTCTCTGTGTGGTCACTTTAAAAAAAAAAAAAGTGCCGTTGCCTAGATACTGTGTCTCCCGCACCAGTGTTTTTCTTGTTTGCTTGTTTTTTTTCATTTGTTTTACCAACTGATGGTTCCATAAAATGTATGTCTACTGTCATATCCCAGGTCTCTGCCAAATAGTCACTTGTAACGTTTTTTTTTCTTTTTTTTTTTTTTGTACATAAGTATTTCATCAGTATCCCAACTGCAGCTACAGTATGTTATACGTTTTTTCTCGATTTATGTATTATTATATTAATTTCATATCCTGTATTGTGTACGGCTCATCTATGTTACCTACACCGTACAATCGTGCTGCAGCTTTAGGCTACGAGTGACGTGGTGCTGATTTTAAAAGAGCTGTTGGTGTTGACTACTGTCTAAAAAAATGCAGACATGGAATAGGGTATTTTTACTTAATTTTGCCATCAACTCTTTTTTTTTGGGGGGGGGGCTGCTTTTTCTTTCTTTCTTTCTTTTTCCCCTTCTTTGTTAATTTGTTTCAGAGAATGGTGTGCCTGCTGAGCTGTTGGAAAACTTGGAGGTGACATCACATTTTTTGGTGCTATATCATTTGTGGAAAAAAAAACTCACCGCTCTTAACATGCCTGATGCCTGTACCTGTGCCTTTTTAGTAATAAAACAAAACATTTTAAAAAAATTAGCCCTGTTGTAATGAGTGTATGCACAGGTCATGTGTATGTGTGTGTGTTCATGTGTATGTTAATTATATATCACAATATTGATAGTATAGAGCAAGCCTATTCAGTTGTTGGCCCATGGGCCAAACCCAACCCAACAGCAACCTTGAATGGTCCAGAGACAGTCACAGTCAAATTCAAACTATAAGATAGTTAGTTCTGGTTGAGTAATCAGATTGGACAAGAGGCATCACATGAGTGCTGATATATGCAGTATAACAGTACTAGGATGCTTTGCGATATAAATCACTCCACTTTACGGTATCATAAACATGTTGCTAGTCACACAAAATTGATACCTGACTGTTTGATAGGTATCCATGAGTTGACATCAAGTTAAGAAAATATATCTATGTCAACACTGCAAAGAAAATCTGATGGCACTGTCAGTTTTTTTTTTTTAACCCTTTTTGGACTAAAAATGACTTGTTTTACAATCTCCATACACTAGTTTATATGTGTAAAACTAAAATGGTTTTAAATAAATGTAAATATTTAAATGTAAACAGGCTGCCAAAACTTTCTGGCCCATGAGCAAGGTCTGGTTTGAAATGTGGCCCATTTGAATCTGTAATCGAATAACCCTGCTGTACAGACTAAGTTCCCATCTACATCTACTGGAGGCCTCACTGTCTCATTAGAGTACATGACAATAGGATAGGCTCCCATGAACTGAGTTGTCATTCTGTCTCCATGGTGACCCTAGTCACTAATACGTTTATTAAGAGAAGGGCCATCATATCCACACCCACTCATACGAGTATTAATATGGATACAAATATAACAGTGGAAATTCTATTTAAAATAATTATATTGCACCTGCACCGAACTCTAACAAATCACTTGTGCCAACATAATGAACGTCGTCATAATGGGAGTCACTCACCTTAATGCCACGTCATAAGAGCGTATTAAAATTTGCAATGTCTCGTTTTACAGTGTCTTAAAGGGTAAAGGGAATCTCCTCTTAATAATCCTCAAAGAAATGTTTTTCAGATGACTTTATGACAATAAAGTCGTTTTGATACTGCAGCTACAGCATATAAAAGAAATAGTTCCTTTCTCTTTTATTAATTTATCCGAATAAATTCATAAAAGCTTAACGTTTTCGGTTTTCACCATGTTAACAGATGTAGTATGCATCCACGCTTCTCGGTGATCAAGACCACTTGAAAACGTACAGTCACGTCCGTTAATAGTGTCTTTGCACGATGAAAGGACTACATTATACATTTAGGTGTCATAAACTTCAGAGCAGCATTTATGGTGTATTTCCTATCACTGCTTACAGGAAGTAGACCAGACAAAACCTGCTGCACATTAGCAACCAGTAGAATTCCATAAGGAAGACGTTCAGGTGTAGTACGTTTTACTGTGTGACATCATTTCCTCAAAGGTAAATCTTCTCATTCAGTTTTGCAAAGGCGTGGTGCATCCCGGACACTGTCAAACGCATACAGGTATGAATGTAGGGGAAGAACAAACATTATGTTTACATTGTTTTACTGATAAATACGTTTAACGCAACTGACAATACAAGGGGTCGTTGACGTTACAATTAAGTTTGGAGCGCTGCTGAATGATGTTATTGGAGTTTAATGACAGGAACGCATCGACTATATGTAAATCTCAGAGGAATTATGTCAGTATTGCTGCCTGTCATTTTCCTTGACCTCGTTTGCGATTTAAGAATTGACTCTTTATCTGTTTACAGATTACCAACGGATTAGCTGTATCAATAATTTACCGGTGTCTATTCAGTCGAAAACATTAGTGCGCACTGCACTAGCTATTCGTGTCAGAATTCTTTCGTGTCAACTGTATTCCGCCGAGTAAAAAGCAAACTGGCTGGAAATTAGGGACAACTTTGAGAACTTTAAAAATTAAAATGTATTTTTTGTTTTATTCATCCTCAGAGTAGGAGATTACTGTCCAATAACAATGGCATCGTTATGGGTATGTTTTAATCTTCACCAATCTCTTTTCAATATTGACATTGAATGCTATCTATCTATCTATCTGTCTGCCTGTCTGTCTGTCTGTGTCTGCCAGTCTAATAGTCATTTATACTTCTTAAATGAAATGAATAAATGTATGTGTGTATTCATTTGTAGGATGATTTGGAAAGTCTTGCGGATGCCCCATCTTCATTCACTGCAGTGGTAATTGATCTTTGTTGACATTTTTAAGATTAAGTCTGAAATACGATTTCATATCCATAAACTGACACGACTGCTCCTACTCCTCCACAGGCTGGCGAACGAGGCACAGTTAAAAATAAGACAGACTTTAAACCCGCCGAAGACGTCGTGGCTTTGCGCAAAGCTGTTGAAGGATTAGGTGGGAGCAAGCGCTGCTCTATTAAAATCCAAAACTATGCATAATTATTCGAGTTTAAGCAAATGAAAATAATATAGCTACGCTGAAACATTTGACCACCTCTTTGGGAGTTAAAACATATATTAATCTTTTTTTTTTTAATGAAGATGTAATGTAGATGTCTGAAATGATTTGTAGTGGCTGTTGAGTGCGTATTCAGTGTTCGGTCAGCTAATCCTTTTTTTCCAGGGACCACTGAGAAGACGCTAATTGACGTGCTAGCTCATAGAAGCAGCGAACAACGACAGGTCATTTGTAAAACGTACCTTGAAGCCACCAACAGAGTAAGGCCCTCTTTGTCTGTGTGCGTGTGTAAGTGCGTGTGTGTGTGCGCGCGCGCGACTGTATTTACCCGAGGTTGAAGCGCACATCAATGTGTATGCATACATGTTGGTTTGTCTGACTGACGTGGTTCCCTATGTTTGTGTGTATGCCAGAAACTTGTCGATGACCTGAAAGGTGACACACATGGCAACTTTGAACGCCTGCTGGTTGCCCTGGTTACACCCCCGGCCCTCTTTGATGCTCAGGAGATTGAGAGAGCAATGAAAGTCAGTGCCTCAACTCTTTTTACAGTACAAATAAAACCATGGATAAATGGGCTAATTCCATCATATTTTTATTGGAAATTGTTCTCACCATGGCAGTGTTGGGTGTATCTTATCAGTAAGATGCCTGAAATAGTTTGAGAGCTTCGGTGTATCCTTGTTTTTCAATGTGTCTGTTTATGTTTTTCAACAACGTAAATCTTTGGCACTGATTATGGGTTTCAGGGAGCCGGCACACAGAAGAGCGTATTGATAGAAATCTTCGCCTCACGAACAAACAAACAAATTCAGGCTCTGGCTGAGGCGTATTTGAATGGTAAAGTGGAGCCAAAGACGTTAGTTGTACAGCATTTAAGCGTGCTATTTATATATATATATATATATGTGTGTGTGTGTGTGTGTGTGTGTGTGTGTGTGTGTGTGTAACACATTAATGCCAAAACCACTGCATTTTAGCTTTGGGCTGAAGTATTTCAGCTGCTGAGAGGTGATTATGGAAAAATGTTTGGCTATTTTATGCACATTACGTTTTAGAATGATAGCGTTTGGAGCATTTAATGCAAGCTAATTAGCTAGTGCAGTGAATTAACTTGAGAATTAAGAAACAGCCGAGGCATTGCTTTGCTGTGCTGTATTTGATCAAATGGCTGTTTAAACACAAGGATGTAATAAATGAGAGCTAATTGCCTAGCAATGTTCTCTGCTCTGTAGAAACGGAGAGGAAACTGACCTATGACCTAAAGAGAGAAGTTTCTGGACAGTTTGGTACTGCCATCCTCATGCTCGCTGAGGTAATGAGGAAAGATGTTTTTGTAAAATATTCTTACCAAGTCATGGTTAAATGTTGTTTTCATTTTGTGTGTGTGTGTGTGTGTGTGTGTGTGTTTCACTTTATGTAATAACTCGAACTTGAAACTTGGAAATAGCAAATATAATTTCAAAATTTGATGGCTCTAAGGCCGTTTATCATATGCTTTTCTCAGACTAAAGCATTACCTTGCTATTTCACTGACTGTGTTGTTTAAAAGAAAAAGAAAGAAAGAAAATGTAACATTAAAAATGACAAATTCCATGAGGCTTTGAAACACTTGGATGGATGAAAATGGACAATATATGTCTGTCTCTAGGTGTATTTTTTTTAAGTTGGTCTGAGTCTCTGAGTTTCTGTGATCACTATCTCACTGTCTCTCCAAACTTAGGGCCAGAGAGATGAGTCCTCCGCTGTGGATGCAGAAAAGGCTAAAGAGGATGCTAAGGTAAAGAAGACCAAACGAGTGTTTCCTCTTAGTGCTCATTCAGAGCTACATAGTTCACAGGAAACCTTGAGATTTATGGAATATGGAAAACAGATAGACAGACCTCTACACTGTCATGGGTGATTCTGTTTGTAGACTTCACCATTTACGTCCATTAATTCAGGAGAAAAACCTACCTCTTATGAAACCATCATAACCAGTCTAACTGGATCAAAGAATCAGAACACATGACATCACTTCAGAATTGACAGAACAAGCCGAATAACTCAAGCACCAGTGTTCTTCTAGTCCAACCCTGGTGGTCTGAAGTCCTGCTGGTTGTCATAACAACAACTCAACGCTGATCTCTGATTGGTTGATAAGAGCACACACCTGCAAATGAACCTCTAATTATGAGGTGTGAACAAAAACCAGCAGAACTCCCATCCTCCAGGACAGAATTTGGGGAATCCAGCCCTGCACCATATCATTTTTTTTACGTTAGCCTTCGATGGAACAGGGAGTTTCTACATTGGATTACCCAACGAATCTGTTACAATAATGTAATTTTTTTTTTTTTTTTTTGCTGTGTCATTTCCAGGCTCTTTATGACGCCGGTGAAAAGAAGTGGGGAACCGATGAGTCCAAGTTCATTGAGATACTGTGTAAAAGGAGCATACCTCAGCTAAGACAAAGTAAGACGCGCTGTTCACACATCAGACGCGACAGGCTCGAGTCTGACTGGGTTAAGCCAGTTTTGACTTAAGTTATAAAAGTTTTTTTGTTTTTTTTCCACAGTTATACTCTTACCTTAGAATCAATCCATAAGTGAGGTTCAGGTGTATTTCTGGTTGTGATAGTTTAGTTTTGGGATGTTAACAATTAGCGTCCTTCGCTAGACACGGGAGACATGGGAGTATATAAAACCACAGTTTAGCTTGGTGAAATCTTTGCCTTGTTTCACTCACTGTTTTCAGTTGTAAGGACGGTAACCGGTGACGTCATGAAACTTACAGCCAAAGAAATGGACCATACAGTAGCTCCTCCATAATTGTCTATAATTGTTTAATGGTTAGAACATGATGGTGGAAAAAAAAAATTGAACCCATTCTTTAGGTTTTGTGTGGTCGGAAAAGAATGAGCAAAAGTGTACTCTAATGACTACCGTTCATCTTTTTAATAGTTGGAGATAATTCGTGTAAGTCTTGCGGTGCCCGTTGAGAAATTAGGGACGTTGGGTCTTGAGACCGACGCATTCCAGAATTCTGGTCAAAGTGATTTCAAATGGGCTGTAACAAGGCTTGCGGTTAATGGGTTTCTGTGTTTTACAGTGCTGATTGACTACAAGAACATCAGTGGGAAAACACTGCAGCAGAGCATAGAGGGAGAGATGTCTGGTGCTTTAGAGGACCTTCTGGTGGCTATTGGTACTTAACTGTGTGCGTGTGCGTGTGCGTGTGTGTGTGTGTGTGCGCGTGTGTGTGTGTCTGCATGTGTGTATGTGTGCGTGTGCGTGTGTGTGCGTGTGCAATAAAGAGTGATGGGGTCGTTATTGTTTGACAGTACGGGTAACAAGTAAAGGTAACAAGTAAATCTTGAACTTTTTCTTTTCTTTTCTGAAGTTAAATGCGTGAAGAATGTCCCAGCTTACTTTGCTGAAAGACTCCAGGAGAGTATGAAGGTAAAAAACGAACCTAATTACCCCTGTCCAGAAGCCACTGTACTGAATCACGTGTCATAAGGAAATAAAAAAAATCTAATTTTAAACTTTAAAGATGTTTTTTATTTCTTTTCTTTTTTTTGTCTTCTGTGCTCTTCCAGGGCGCCGGGACAGATGAGGCTACGCTGACCAGAATAATGGTCAGTCGTTCAGAGATCGACTTGATGGATATCAGGGCTGAATTTAAGAAGCTCTATGAGCACTCCTTGCATTCCGCTATTGAAGTGAGTATCCTCTGTCTCCCAACAGGTCCAGTAAGGATGTCATCGTTGACACTAATTGCTGTGATAAGTTCACTAACGATCCTTAGCCTTTTCAAATAAATAATTCACTAATTCTGAGTTACCTACAGCTGCATTTCCAGAATCTGCTGAACTTTGCTAGCTTGATGAGAACTGAAACCTCCCTAAATATATGTAAAAAACGAACTTAACCGGCTAACGTTTTTCAAGGCCACCAATGAAAAAAAAACTACAAATAACATATCCCCTTTTTCAGTGCATGTCCATGCCGGAATAGTGTTTCATTAATATCCTGTTGCCATGCTACTGACAAAAATGACTTATTAAGACGTGCATGGAGCAGAGACTTACCTAACATGCTAATCACTTAGTCCTGACCTTGACGTCAAACTTAACACTAATCTCAGCTGTGGAATTGAGGGCGGAAAAAAAACAAAACGAAACCCACTAACATTTCATTCTGCTGTTCCATAATTCCTCTGATTTTCTGCCTTCCCTCGAAGGGGTTGTGCATTGACATGTGATGAAGAATGTGTTTTGTGGGGAAATAGAGCTGACTGGAAAGAATGGATGATGTGAGTGACCTTTTGACCTTGCTACCCCCCACCCCCCACCCCCCAAACACCATCATCCTGTGTCAAAGCACAACCCAAAGTGATTTGGCTGGAGATGTGAGAATGGGTTACTTTGTATTCTTTTTTTTTGTTTTGTTTTGTTTCTTCAGTCTGACGTTTCTGACAGCTATGGCGACTGTTTGAAGATGATTTGCGGAGGGGAAGACTAATCTGAGACCTCTAAAGGAATCCGTTAGAGTGCGGTCAGGTCACCGCCGCTGGCCCACGATTTCAATATACCGCTCTTCTTTTTAACTAATACTGCACGCTTTTATCACAGCCTTGCCAAATGATTTTGGTCCTTAAACATTTAATTTCATAACGCGCTAATGTGCGCGGTCTGCTCAAATGAAATCAAAACAATGTAATTAATTAATTAGTTCTTTTTTTAATGGTGCGTGCCTATTTGACTTAACAACGCAGAAGAGGTCTTACACAGTTAAAGTTAAGGTTTGTTGACGTTTTCAGAGTAGTCCAAAACTATATTGCGTGATATTTCATAAATAATTGATTTTGCAGTGAGTCATGATCCTTGGGCTCCTCGGTGAGGGGAAATGTCTTTGAGATAACTTTGAAAACGTGCTTCTGGGTCTGATGATCTACATCTCTGTTCTCTAGTCTGAGACAAGCCGTAAATACAGAAAAACTCTACTGAAGATCTGTGGAGGAGACGATGACGTGTGATTAATGGAAACGGCATGTGCTATCCAACTTCTTTTTTTCTTTTTTTTTACCTCCACACACTAAATAATAATCAAAATACTTAAACGTCAAGCATGCTCGCGATATGAGTTCATCTGAAGAGACAGGCCAAAAGTTCTGACACATGAAACTTCTTTATCAACAGTGGAAATACTTTAGTTCTCAGAAAGCATTATCAAGGTCTTACATCAAATGTGTAAGATGTAAAATACTGTCTGAATATCACTTGTTTGTGCATATATGTATGTTCCAAACATGTGCACATGTGTGTATGCTTTACCTCCATATCAGTGACCTTTTTATATTTAACACACACTCCTGTCATCTTCATTTCTGGGTTGTAACTTTTAACGTTCTGTATTGCTCTGCATTGAAATATCCAAAAATGCTTTGTCAGCAATTTATTTTGGAGAAAAACACATTGTTGAAGTAAAGGTGATGAAATACATTGATGTTTAACCTGTCTCTGGGTCTTTACCTCTCAGTGCAGTCATGCTTTCGGCATAGGGTTTGGGGTTGGTCTGAGATTACACTGTGAGAAATCTCTGATATCCCAATAGACTCAGCCATATATGCTGACTTAATAAATGTCAGATGGCACTTAAAATGAAAGAATTTGCATGAAAGATGAATACGAGCGTAAAAAAAAAAATGAAGGCCAGTCGAGAAATTAGGTTTATCGGACAGAGGCGCGTTTGATTACTTTGTGACTTTTTCGGAGGATATCACCAATTAAACTCTCTGTAATGGCAGTTTTTTTGTATCACTTTAGATTTATTTAAAAAAAGCACCCTGTGCCATTCTGTTTCCTGCTCACACGCGTTTAAGTGTCACTAATCGTCCTCGCGTTCGCTCCCTAGTCGAAATGATGCAAATGGACCAGCCAGGGCGGTGTGTCGAGGAGGCTTTTTGTGTAGAACTGCCGCTGATGGGAGTCAGCAGAGACACAGTTGTCAGCCCACATTGAGGTGGAGAATAGCCTGGAGGCATAACACATCCTCATTAAGCCTCTGTAATCATCAGAACTCCATTCAGCCTTCTGCCTCTACCGTCGACCTACATCTCTCTCCTCCTTGACGCAGCAAGTGTCCCATCCGTGTGAGTTTTGAAAGCAAGGGCGGTATTTCTTTTTCGCTTTATCATCGATCCAACGTGCAACTGGGACCTGAAAGTCTTATCTTATGCACCTCAGGAGGTATTAGTTAAGGCATGTTACCCGAGAGCCTGTAATCATTCAATCTGTCGCAAACCGTAAACATGTGAACTATAATTAAAGGTATGAAGTCATGAAAAATGTGATTGGTCAAAGAAAAATGACTATGTATGGCACATACTTCTCACAACCCACAGTACATACCGGTAGCAGGTGGAGTTTTTTTTTTTAATCTATAAACAGATGGTATAGTCTATTTGACACGGGTATCTGCATGTATTGTGTGAGATGCAAAATTTTAATATCTGACTTTTGTTTTCGGTTGACGTGTAAAACAGAATTTTAAAGTTAACAGTTTAGCCAAATGTTGCTTCATGTTGGTCTTGTTAAGCGTGTTGGTCTCGTTCTCTCACACACTGTCAGGTTCCAAGAAGCCCTCCTACAGGGGGCGACAAATCTTCGTAACAAAGGTGGTGGGGACCGTCCACTCGTGGCTTGAATTTAAGGGGAACCGTCTGCCCAGACGCATACCGCTGTTCACGTGACCCTTTCTTATCTTACGTAATCTCTGTCATTGACATGTGAGTCCTCAGATTCAGCGACCCAATTACACAGAAAACGAACAATCCACATCGATGATGTACAAGTTAATGTGCTGGTGCGGCTACCCAAACAAGACGTACAATCGGTGCAACGCTATTTAAACTGAATCGAAGGCAGGGAGTTGAATCCATTTAACCACATTGTCAATTGACTGCTCGTTTGAGTCAAAAAACAATAGCGACTCGAAAACATTCATAACACCACGAATTCCATTTCTCCCACTTGCCATATATCTTCCATTTTAATTAATTAAACCACATGTTTATTGTTTCGGTTAAAAGATGTTTGATCTCATTGTCCTGTCAACTTCCCCATTGTACAAAATTGTACAAATGTACAAAACCAATTGAAAACAGTGTAAATTGGAACTGATCTGGCCGATTGCATAATTCCTAGCAACTGTGGAGTAATTATATGATTCATGATCATACAGTTGTGAGTTGTCGCGGGTTTTATTTATGCTCAGCATACACTGATAGTTATGAAGACTGACTCTCGTAAAATGTGGCTCAGTGGACCAACAGTCATATTCAGTCGGCCCATTCACTTCATTCTTTTCCTCGCGAGCAGCAGACGGTGGGCACTACCCCTTTAGAACATTTTCTCAACCAAACAGGAAAAAAAAGACAGTAGACCCAGACTGTCATTCGTTTTGTCCCATCAGAGGCGAGCTCTGTTCAACCGTGTGTTCCTTACACCAATCATTACAATAGGAAGGGTCGGACAAAAGCTGTGTTAGGTTGTCAGACAGGCCGATTGGGTAATAACAAACCTCCCACTTATTTGCACGAAGGGAGTCACAGGGAGTCAGAAGTTTGTCTTGGTGAGGAAAAGAGGACCCAAGACGACATGATTTGACAGTAACAGCCAACATTACACGCAAAAGTGGAAGCGCGGCGTGTTTGTGAGGACGAAGTTATGTTATTCCTATACACGTTGTCCTCAGAAAGAAACAGCAAACGCTGATAGGCAAGAGGAGCCAGCCAGCTAGCTAGCTAGCTAACTATCAAAGGGGGAAGTACAGACAGAGAAGTCGCGGGGACAGAGGGGGAAGGTGTTTCTTTGGCTCTGTTGGTGGTGTTTGAGAGTTAGCTAGCTGGCCAGCTAGCCTAGCTCTACCACACACACACACCCTTCCTATTTTTTTCCCCGCAAACACCGGGAATTTCCTTTTTGAAGCAGCAGGACTGCATGTGAGAAAGAGACATGCTGCGCTGAAACGCTTACAAACTGTGCGTCAGCTGAAACAGTCTTGTTAACATTGCTGTCAGCTTGGTCATATCTGCAGTCAGAATTACAACAATCTACGGGAACGACACTTGATTATTGCCTGGGCACGCGGCGGCTTTTGGAGAACGTGCATCTGTCAGGGTTTTGGAAGACCCGAATACTCGTCAGCTTTTCTGTTTACATGTTGCTAGCAATAATGGTGTTCAAGTATTTACGGGTCTGAGGGCACCTAAAACTCAGCTCGAGAGTTTGTAGGACAAAGGGTGGAGATGAGTTGGTAGGGAAAAGTGAAGTGTCGGTTGGTATTGTCTGTACGTTAGTTTGTACATCGGTGGAGGATTTCAGATACCGACAAGAAGAATGAAGAAGTTTTCGCGTATGCCGAAGTCCGAAGGCGGTGGACTTTCTGGTTCCGGATCGGGCACTGGAAGCAGCAATTACATCGGTCGCATGTTTACTGTTGGCCGATACCAGATATTAGTGGATGACCTAATCGCAGAAGGTATGGCTTTATTTTACTGTACTTTATAAACAACACATTGAACCGTTTGGCCTCAGGCCACTCAAACCGTTGTCCTCGGACAGACCAATAAGCTCCCTATAGAGACTGCGCAGGGCGGCGTAAACTTATCTTTTTTTGGGGGGTAATGATAATATTATGAAAATTGTAGTACTTGAAACATTCCGAAAGTGATCAGTTCTTCTACAGGTGACAACAGAACTGTCGTAATCTGTAGAGGAGAAATCTGTTCTACACACTAGGGTACTGCACACTGATACTGATAAGAAAAGTATGAGTGAAAGTAATCGATGAGTTTATGTAAACCTCTCGATAGCCGTACAGACTGATGTTCGAGTACCCGGACAACTTTCTGTCTCCGGAGAACGGTGCATAAACACTAATAACGCTTTGAACAATCCAGTTGGCAGTGACACGTTTAAAATGAAAAACTTAAATTAGCTGCCAAAGATCTCTGAGACTGACATATCTATGTGCAAGTGTCCAGTGCGGAGGGTCCGATCCTTGGCCAATCTTGATTGTTGATTGGTAGTTTTGTGAGGACCGCCTATATGTGGACATGGTCAGGAATATTCTACAGTCCTCAGATGACTCTTGTCTTTGAATCGCCCGGAAACTCCGTCTAGAATACGCTGTGACTAAGGGTTTTTCTGTTTGTTTGTTTGTTTGTTTGTTTTTTAAAGCGTTTTGTTGTCAAGCTGACTTGTCTTGCGGTGGTGCAAGTGTGCTTACTTTGATCTTTGACTTGTTATGAAGTATGAGGGAAATGAACTGTCCAGATTTGTCGTAGGAAGTGTCTGTCAGTTCCCACCCAATTACTGTAGTTAAACGGACTTTCCACACCAATGTATTGGATATGACAGGAAATCAATATTGCTTCTTTTATTTTGATAAGTGATTTGATTTCACTCTGAGGTTAAACCGTTTTTTTTGTCTGTGTTGTGTATTTCCTTAAGTGATACATCACAATATGTGGTTTCTAGTTTTTTCTGGAATTTTCTAAATGATCCTCAGGATGTTGAGGTAACTGGGATTTTGGGGGAGATTTCGTTATGGGATTTTTTTCTCTCTCTCTCTCTCTCTCTCTCTCTCTCTCTCTCTCTCCATCTTCCTGTTTTTTTTCTATCTCTTTGTTTTATAGGCCAAGTTTCATTTTCAGTCTTTGCTTTGCGCTGTGTCTTTTTTCAAAAGAATCAGTGAGACTTTAGGTTTTAAAAGTTGCCTTGGAAAAAATGCTGTAACACTTTTGGAAAAAAAAAAAAAAAAATCAGACGTGAAACTACTTAAACTTTCTCACAGTTACTATTTTGTTACATCGAATGGATGAAAATGCACGTGCATACCACAACTTTTTAAAAAAATTTTTTTTTTTACCTCCTCATAATGTCAAATGTAAGTCACCGTTGGCAAGCAAGTATGTGGTAAAATCAGTTACTTCTGGTGGAGAATCAGTAAAAACAGGGAAAAACTCATGGAGTGCGTTTGGTCGACGAGGCTCTGTAGTTTTCAAAAAACTTGCAGAGTTTACAAGCCTCCACCCGGGTTGCTTACTAGCATATCAGCCCGTCGCAGGGGTATCTGTTAACTTTGTGTGGCTGTAACTTTGTCCGGCCGTAAACAGCCCGTTGCTACTGATACCGTCTTTTCCCCTCGACTGTCTCTATAGGTAAAGGCGACAGGATAAGCTTCGACCGGATCTCATTATTTTTGATTCTCAGAACCAAAGCTGAGATAAAAAAAAATTAAATAAAATAATGATATTTAAAAAAAAAAAAAGGAAAAAAAAAAAAAAGCTACATCTCTGCGGTTCGGTCTGCCTCACGTTTGCAGGAGGCGGCTTGATGAGATAAGACAGAGTGCGTACGCCAAAGGCTCGCACGGCCACAGATGAAAAGACATTCTAAACAATGGACGTGCAATGGTGGTTTCCGTGACGACAGCAGATAACATACCAACTGCTGAAAAGTTTGTTTTAGGGTTGGACCTCTGGACTGCAAGCAAGACCGTACCACTAAACCCCCCCCCCCCAGAAACTGAATTTGTGTCTGCTGTTTTGATATCTGGGGGTTTGTTTCAAAGCATTTTGCAAAGTCAAGTTTGAATTCATGGTTGGTATGCTCAGCTTTTGATGAACAGACGATACACCTGTGACAGTCCCACAGTGACGTCACGTTCCCTGGAATCTCGAGTTGCCGTGTTCCTCTAATTCCACCTCCCACCGCTTAAAAAGTTGACCAGGCTTACTGATCAGCTGTGCGCTGCTGTGTTGAACCGTCCTTTGAGGTATGAAATGGTCCGAAACAGTTATCTCGGAGGAAACAAGCCATCACGCTTTGCAGTTGGGAGTCACTTTTAATGGTGAATAGATTGTATATAATTTTTCCTTGCCAACCCTTACTGGGGAGGGGGGGGGGGGCACATTCACATAAACTGTATGCTGTGCTGTGGATGAATGGATGGATTGTGTCTCCTTTGTTGTCTTGTTCTAGCAACCTATAAAAGAATGCTGGTACCACATAGCACACGGGCTGATGATTGGGGCTGTTTTCATTGTGTTTGCTTATTGAGCCTATCTGTTTATGGCCATCGCGGCCTTTTTGTGTTAGCTCAAATGAATTATTTCAACCAACTCATTATCGACCAATCGGGGAGAGGCGGTCGGCCAAGTGTGGGCTGGCATTTGGGACGAGAGGCCACAGATAAGGGGAGCAAGAGACCACCACCACCACCCCCACCTCACCCCCATCAGTGTCTCTCTCTCTCTCTCTCTCTCTGTTTGAAACTCATGTAATGAACCAGTGGAGCCCAAATGTTTCTTTTCTTTTCTTTTCTTTTTGAGTAATACCATCTTCAGTTGCGAGGCTGAGTGAAAATGAGATATGGTTGGTTATCAAGTCTTCGGCGTGTTTTCAGCGTTGCTGTTTGTTTGCCCTTTCTTCCCCCACTCTCTCTCTCTTTCAAAAGCAAAAAGTTAGAGTCGCGCCAGCTTTTTCTCCCTTTGAAGAAATGAGATGGCAGTTCACTGTAGTTGAGGTGTTTAGTTTTCTTTGGCAGAACGGTGAAACTCTTTCCGTTTACTTTTTCCCCCCCGCGCGTTGTTGCGCGAGCAAATCCTGACAAAATTGATTTTAATTGATTCCGCCGCCGATAACAACCTTTTTCAGTTGAGCTGGGGCAGAAACCGCGGGATCTCCAGAATAGTCATGGTTTTCAGTAGTTTTGTCTGACGAAATCATTTTGGCGATGCTGACAGATCAGCGGAGGTGATGGAGGTCGTTCCTGCGTCGACGCGCTAATCGTGGACTACGCCGCGAACCGCGTTCGTCTCTCTCTCGTCTGAATACAGGCCGATGGACTGCCGAGGCTCCCCAGCTCAGAAATCTCTCTGATCTCGTCTCTCTTCAAAACGTGTCCCACCCCCATCCCAGGGGACCGTTTTCGCGACACGCTCATCGCCGCTCTGAGAAGATGCTTAACAGACTCTCATGATACGGCCTCTCTCCACGAACGTTTGTTGTTGTTTGTTTTGTTTTGTTGTGTTTTTTCCTCCTAAAACAGAAACGAAACTTTGGATAAACTGAGCATAATGGCAAAGTAACCCCCCCCCCCCCCCCCCCCAAAAAAAAAAAGCAGCGGCTGACACTGGAAACAACCCCACGGCCCTTTCAAATCAAGCCCACTCATTTTTAAACGCACCTCAAAGTTCGGTTTCACGCCTCTGCTGCTAAAGCTGCACTGAGATAAGGACGTCAAGGACGGCTTGTTTCGTGTACTCACTCCCCCCCCCCCCCTCGTGGGCTGCGTGTACGTTGCACTTTGTGAGGGTGCATCTTACACTTTTGCCTACGCTAGTTTCAGTTTGTCTTCTCTGCCTCTTGTCACTTCTCCTTTTCAGTCAGCTCTCCCTCTCTGTGTTTTTTTTTTTCTTTTCTTTTTTTTTTCCTCCCTAAGTTTGATGACGAGGCGCTTTTCACTATTAGCACATTTCCTTAGAACTGACCCTTTCTTACTTAAAAAAAAAAAAAAAGAAGAAAAAAAAAAGGGATTTGAGAGACGCTAAAAATTCAGACCGCAGCGTCTCCGACAGCGGTCTGCAAACATCTAAAGGCTCGTTTATTTTTCCCCAGCAGTATCTGCTCCAATGTGGCAACTTGGGTGTCCTTTGCAATTTTTTTTTAGTTTGAATGCCCCCCCCCCCCCCCCCCCCCGAAGGCTAACAGTGTTGGCAAAACCTGATTACATTAGGCATGTTTTCTTTTATTCGCATGGTTGGACATATATCAACTCCGCGGCGGGGCGTATATCAACTCCGCGGCGGGGCGTATATCAACTCCGCAGCGGGGCGGAATAGAACGTAATTGCGTCATGATCGGTGGGTTGATTGGTACAGGATGACGTTGCGATCCGGGCAGTACATGGATCTGTCAGTTTGGTTCTGGTTCTGTTGGGTTCTCTACCTGTGTCATATGGCACTCACAGCAGGACAGTGGCACTTGTAAGTACAACGTGTACTGACTGGGATGGTCTGTTCTGTAAAAAAAAGTTTTTTGTTCATTTATTCATAATTTTCTTTTTTTTTTTTTTTTTATTGTTTCTTCATCTATGGCGATTATTAGTATTTGTACCTGTATAAGAAAGAGGGAAAAAAAAACCCCCAAAACATTCAAAAAAAGCTAATGTGTCAGATTGAAAAGTCTGTTTGAAAAGAGGTTGTTGAATAAGCTGTCATTCTCTCTCTGCCTGAAGGGGTGCAGAGAGTAGCCAAGTCTTTTTACCTTTCATCTGTTTGTGGAGGCTTTGCCGCCAATTGCATGTTTGACCTCATGATGTCATAGCGTAACCTCGGTTTTCATGTGATCTCACTCTTTCTCTTTCCTCCTCCCCATTTGTTCTCATCACCAAGCTGCCAGAGCAACTCCACAAACAGAGAGAGAAAAAGAAAGAGAGAGAGAGAGAGAGAGTGTTTGTGATGCTAGCCAGATCTCTTGCTGTGATTGGCCTTAATGATGAGTGGAATAAGGTATGTTTCACCCTATGAGGCTTGAGTTGAGTCTTTGTGTTGAGTTTTTTCGGGGGGGGGGTTTTTTTTTCCCTCTCCTCATTGTTTCTCTGAATTGGTACAGCTGTTGATATCAGCGTTTTGGGCATGTCTGCCTTCGAGAAACGATGTCGAAAAAAAGTGAGTGGAAAGATATTGAGAGTCAGGCCATGAGAATTTGGGTGTTTGCACTTGCCATATAGAATTTGCTTCACCCACACACACACGTACACACACACACACACACACACACACACACTGCTGTGAGAAAATAGGTCATTCAAGTCTGTGCTAGTCAAAGTGAAGTTGGCATATCTTTTCCTGTAGTGACTAAAGAGGAGGTCCTTAAGCATTCTTCTGTCAAAACATACACCGCTCCGACTACCAACCCCGGACGTGACGCGGATCTCGTGTCGTCGAATCTGTTTGTTTTGTCGCGTCTGTCCCTTTTTTTTTTATGTAAAGTGGATCTCTGGAAGCTTCCTTTGTTGTCTCTCTCTGTGCCACCCCCCACCCCCCCACCCTCTTTTCACCTGGTCGTGCTTGATTATCCTGAACAAAGCAGAATGTTCTGATGTCATTAGAAGATAAGACCGCATGTCTTTCAGGTTTCCTCTCCTGCAAGCAGTGCAGTGACCCTTGTAAAAAAAAAAAAACAAAACAAAAAAAAACATAAATAAATAAAAAGGAGCGGGGGGGGGGGGGGGGGGGGGGGGCAGTGTGAGGTTTTAAAATCTCGCTGAGTTCGACTGGCAGGTCTGCCCAGTCCAAACCTCCCTGTCAGTCCACCGTCATTTGCTGGGGGCCGATCGATGCGGTTATGGACATCTCGGCCAGTCTAATAGGTCTTTAAACAGTAACGGGTTTGGCTCAAACATGGCTGATCTATTTTGCTGTCCCGCGGGAGGGGGGGGGGGGACGCTAATGCTCTGGCAGGCTGCCAAGTAGCAGTAGCGAAGAGGCTGTTTGACCAAAATAAGTAACGCGGTCTCAGAGATGAGCTTCAGTGGTAGGTCAGTGTCTCAGTCTTTTTGAATCACCCTGAAGCGTTTCGAAAAGGGTAGGGGTTTGCTTTGGTTCACTAACACCCCCCCCCCCACACACACACACACACACACAAACAGCATCGTGGGTCCAGCCTGGGTCTTTTCATGAGCGAGTTCAGGGAACAGGCCGGATCATTTTGTCCTCTGGGTCCGATGCCTCTCGTCGCAGGGCTGATAAATGCGGCTGTGTCATTTTTTTCACACGACCTTCCGATGTTTAATCTCCAGGACGACGCTAAACAGATGTTCCAGAGGCCCTGGCGCGTTAACCGCTTGCGATACGACATCGCCATTCAAAACGACCTCGAACTTAATGAGGGCGCCCTTAGCGACGTGGAAAATATTTGTCCCGAGGTTTGGGCATGAAATAATTCAGCCCTGGAGTAAACCTTTTTCGCATCGTGTCTGTGTGTACACGGTGATATTCTCTGACCTCTCTCGTATGAATGAATGACTGGGATATGTCAGGCTCTGCGTTTTCGCTGATTCAGGCAGAATTTTGCTTGAGGGTTCGAAGGTCATCCCGCAGACGGGGGCGGACTGGTTAATATTTCTCCTTGGAAAGTCGTCAACGTACCCGAGCGTGTGTGATATTGTTTGTCGCCGGAGGTTGTTTTCTTCTTTCCCTGAATTGTGCCCCGCGTGAACCATTCTCAGAGAGTGACAAAAGGAAGCCTCGGGTTCCATTTCAAGAGTGCAACAGACGAAGAAATCCACGTTTAAATCGACTCCTTAATCAGCAGATGTTAAACAAATAAACATCTATGATGTCTAGGATGTGTTACCGGAATCACAGACTAGACTAAGGATACGTTTCAGTCAGGGTTTTTCCACTTTCCACCGCAAAGCACTGCTAATTTGAATTCATATAATCCGATCTCCTGGATGCCAGTGTCGTCTCAGCTCCTCTAGGTTATAAATAGCTGACCTAATATGACAGAACCCTTTTTCTCCTTTATCTCGAAGCGTACCCTACTCGACTCGAAAGCAAAGCAAGGAATTCGTACGTGCAGAACAGAGCCTGCCCGATTACCATCGTGAGGTTAAACGATGCAAAGTTACGTCGAAAGTTTTGGTGTGTTTCTCTGCGGGTTGCCAGGCAGTTGCTGCTGTAACCACGACGACCAGAAACACAAGCCCTATCTGATGAGATGAAGATGGGTCTTCTTTCCGATGCAGCTTCCCTCAGTTTGTGTACTTATTTAAAAAAAAAAAAAATCAACGCTTGATTAGTTTGTTTTCTCAGTGCCTTCTCTTAGGCCCACGTCATCTCTTCAATGTAAATAAGACGAGACCCTTTTACGTGAAATTAAAGCGATGTGATCTGTGTAGAATTTAAGTGTTGTGATGATCCACAACTGTAAGCTAAATATATCATTTTGAATGGAAGAAAAATATTACAAGTAGTTCGTTCGGTAGTTTGTATTTTAGTTCGAGTTTGACACCAGATGTTCAGGCTGCTGCTTATTAAAGTTCATATGCAACATACTGGCTTGCTCCTATATTTCTAGACAGAAAAAGGTTTGGAAGCCTTTTGACATGTTGTCCATTTGCTTACCGTTGACCGATTTGAATAGAGCACTTCAAGGCCAAAGGACCTTGTAAGACCTGCTTAATGAATTGTTGGTTCAAGCTGTCAGTGTAGTTTAGCTGTGAGGGATTTCTTTTGGGGATGTATGATCGCAAGGAGGAGAAAAATGTAACAAAAAAAAAACACTGCGTCTAAAAATGGCTTAGTCAGAGTCCTTCAGGATGCATCAGAGCTGTGAGAAATACAGAGGGCCGTCTCTCCCAACAAAGAGCCTCTCTGGATGCGCGGCCCAGAAAGTTCCAGAAAAGAAACGACAAGTCGACTCAGGGCGCGCCGTCAGGGGAGATGTCGCCAAGTGCAGAATCTCTCAGCGCCGCAGCAAAAGTAAGCACCGCGGTGCTATGTTTGGCTCGTTAACCTGTTCCACCGAATTCATCTGTGAGCATCGTCGGGGTGTGACTTTCGAAGACCCGAGAGTGAAGAGAAAAAAAAAAAAAAGAAAACAGAAAAGTGAAAAAAAAAAAAAAAGGTGAAGCTGTGTTCTTTTGCATACATTTGCGAGACAGGTCTGAGCCGCGCGGTTTGTTGGTGGAGAGGACATCTCTGTCGTTAATGGTTAAACCTCAGTGAATGAGAGAGACATGGGGGGAACAAAAAAAAAAACAAAAACAAGTGTGACGTTAGGCCGTCCGATAAGATTAGAAGCTCGGGGACCTTTAGAGGAATCTCCCGGTAAAGGTTATTTCAGATTTTCATGTTTGTAACCCTGCACCCAGCCAGTGAATGAAAGCCTAGATAGCATTCGATAGGCTCCAGGCGGGGGACGAAGAAAAGCCCGTAACACATTAACATGTATTGCACAAAATCTCAACGGCTTTCCCACAACGCACAGGGGATCTGAGAGTCGTAATTGCCAATTAACATTTAGCTTGTAGCGCGCTGGCGACCCGTGTTCGGCTCATGCAGTGGACTGTTTTGGAAATAAAAACGACTACCACCGCGATGGTGAGGGTGTAAACACGCCCTCAATAAGATACAAACCTCTGTTTACACACTGCTGTGTTAGCTGAGTTATACTTTCAGGTTTCCATCGATTAGTTAAGCCTGAGGTCGCTCTATGTATTCGCATATGGGGGAATATGATTAATATGTCAGTCTGTGGTCCTACATTTCATACAGTATTGACACAGAACAAATGTCCTGTTCGATTTGGAAAGACGCAGATATGTCAGCAAAGATAGTACCCAGACGCTTTGGCTTGCGATGAAACCGAGCTCCGGCCCAGTCCCATCGTAAGGGTCTCTGATGACGGCCACACTGCGCCGTGCGACCGGAGTCCTATAGAGCGTAATGCTCTCAGAAGCGATTCCCCCTCCCAAGCCACTGCTGGCGGGAGGATTCTGCTCGGGGCTGATATAGACACATGGAATTGCATTCATTTCAGAGGAGAGGAGGGGCACGAAGTGAGGGGGAGGGGGGGGGGGGCACAGGAGGACAAATCAGAGGAGTTTCACAGACCAGAGGAAGTGGATGGATGGTTGCTTTACTGCAGGAAGGTCCCAGTGGAAATTGGCACTTCTTTCTCTCCCTGCTTCACTTTGGCATCGGCCTAGCGATGGAAAAAAAGCAGGCTTGGAACACACACACAGAGAGAGAGAGAGAGAGAGAGAGCTCCAATTTGAAGTGCTTTTGTAGGATAAGTAGTGTGTTAACGTATATGGTTATCCTTATGCGATTACACAGTCAAGCCTTAATGACTTACACGTGTATTTGCAGAAATCTAAGACTGTGTTTAAAGCTGTTAAAACTGACAGGCCACCCTGTCACGCCCCCCCCCCCCCCCCCAAAAAAAAAAAAAAAAAAAAACGCCAACAGAAGCAATTCTCCTCACCCGCTTTGAGATCATTTCACAGATTTCTATCTTCTGTTTCTCAGTGCACGGTAAACTCCGTGAAGGATGAAGCAGTTTGCAGAAGTTGACTCAAAAATTTCCCCATGCATTTTTGAAGTCTTGTGTGTGTGTGCGTGGAGGATTTCTAGTTCCTAGCCGTTTCCCAAAACCCCACAGAGAGAGAGAGGCACGTCGAGGGAGGATGTGCAATAACTCAGGCAGTGTCATCGATGACATCACGGTTCAGTCAGGGAACATCTGCATGGATTCCTGATTACAGTTCACTAATGCATCTCTCATTCCATTATCGTCTACCCCCACTGTTCACAGTTCGAGACTGTTTTTTGAGTCTCTGATTGTCCTCAAAAGCAAACACACACACTCACACACAGAGCTTCTTCAGGATTTTAAAGACACAACATGCAAAGTCAAGTTTCATGTGCTGGTTTTATAGTCTTCCCTTGTTCTGTTGCATTTCATCATTGTGTGGACCATCAGTGGTTTTCCAGAAAAGTTCCCGGAGAACCCACTATTCCACACAGCCCCCCCCCCCCCCTTCATACCAAGTCTGGTTAAGCTCTGTTTGTGTGTCTCTCCACGGACCGGTTCCATCCAGCTGATCCTATGTAATACTGAGCTTAAAGAAAAAGCTGCCTTGGACTGGATTTGAAACCCACTGTATTGTATCGTCCCAGCGTGGCTCGCTCTCATTCCTCTGAAATTGCACAGTTTTATTGTCAACAGTCTCCCTGTGCGAGGATCCCTGACGGATTGGTCAGGCCAACGACTCTGGGCCCTAAGGATTCATCAGAAACACGCCTCTCTTGGATTCACCAGAAACCTCTCTCTCTCTCTCACTCTCTCTCTCTCGCTTCTCACGTCTTAATAAATAAACGACAGAAAGGTCGTCTGAAAAGAATGGCTCTCCAGTTTTGTTTTGTTTTTTTTGTTTTTTTTCCACCCTTCCCACTGTCTGTCTCTGACATCGAAACAGCTCTGTAAGTGGAGTTTTCATACAGTACTGTGGCTGTAACAGGGTGGAAACAGTCAGAATGTCTGAGGCCAAGATTGACTGACTGCTGCATGATCCTGTCCTCAATATTGCCATTGTTTCCAATTACCAGGATGCTGACGTTAACGTCTAGAACGTCTAGATAGAATAATTGTGGAAGTGTGGGGGGGGGGGGACAAAGAGATACTAAGGATCTGCTCCATTTAAAAACATGTGCACTGCTATCCAGAAGAAAAAGAACCACTTTCGTGCCCGACAGTACGGGATGATAATACCGCGATTAAAGCCACTGTATTTGACTGACTGATCAGCGCAATCTTATCTTCGAGTCTTAAGTAAATCGATGGAGCCTTTCAACATTTTGCGGGGGAGTGTGATGTAGTTTAGCACCTTAGACTCATATCTTCTTTTATTCACTGGCCAATAAAAAGTTTATTGTACGACATGAATACAGTCATCTGCCGTCAACACCAACACAAGACTTTACAAAGCTATTACCTTTGGGTTGAGAGGACACCCAGGCTTAGGAAAGCACAGCACAAGTTGTAAAACTTGATTCAGGTAGTGTAAGATGAAAACAAGTGGTGTAGTTTCACTTATAGTTATTGTTTAATCACATTTTTGCACTACCGTTGCGAGGTTATTTTAGTTAGGCAGTATATGACCTTGACCTCGTGCTTTAAGGAACATGGTAACATTCCATTAGGCTCTGTCCAGCTACGAAGGTTACTGAGCAGGTTAAAGCCTCTATCCGACATAAAAGCCAGAACATTGCCAAATGGGCTTTTCTGGCGATGCTGGTGGATTCTCCCTTTCACACTTGCTGCCGTTTGCCAGAACAGTACCGGGTCGAGCTTGTTCATACATGACGAGAAAATTCCAGAAAAGTGGCACATGACATCTGACACACGCAGCTTTTTCATACAGTACTGCTGCATGCCGAACAGTACCGGGCATGGTGTTGATTAATTTTGTCCTTGGCTCAGACGGACAGAAGCTCCCAGGTTTCCGAATCTGTTCATTTTCCAGACTTTTGTTTTTAACACTTTACGAACCTTTGGTGTTTGCTTATTTCTGGGTGGCCATCTTGTCTCTTGTTTAAAATCTCTCAGATCTACTCGCCCTGAGGAATCGTTCGGCAAAGACGTCATCAAAAACGTCACGGTCTTACCCAGGAGCGCTTTTGCTCTGTGGTCACAGCCAAAACAGTGCCAGAATTTATCAAGGTCTGATCCCAGCAAATTGGTAGATCAACCTTCCTGGCATTTCGACTCCCTTTGCGTTCACACCTACCCGTCCTGGTAAATTGCTGAAACATTTATGGGTAAAACTGTACAAAAAAAAAAAAGTGTACAGGGGCATCAGGTGCAAGTGGTCTATGCTGACACCAAACCAGATCAGGGGACGCTGAATTTGTCCCGCAGTTTACACATGGCCTGTTGTAATATCTAATTTTATATGTTTTTTTCTCATCACTGAATTTGTGTTTTGAGTCTGTTAGTACCTTGTTAAGCTGTGGCCTTTGATTTGTTAGCGCCTCTGTAAGCCACTCGGTGCTGAATACAGTGATTTATGTATGTACTTTATTTGAATGTTTTATTAGGATCTCAAAGCTGTGTTTGACTTTGCTGCAGAGATACAGGCCTCGTTTCCCAATGGACGAGAGGACGAGGGGGGAAAAAAAAAATAGACAATGGTCAAGAATTTTTTTTCACAGTGGCAAGTGGTACCGAAAACAAATTAGCCTAGCGCTCAACCCCCCCCCCGCTCCCCCAAAGCCGCTCTCTTTTCACCAAAGGATAATGAGCTCTGTGGTCTTACTGTTTTGTGGAAGCCCCCAGTAAGTTTGAGAGAACAACACCCACCCACCCCCCACCCCCCCCCCTCGGTTCTGTGATTTATAGAGAACTTGATCCCGGAGCATATGGGCCCTGTCCGTAAGCAGGCAGGGGCCGATGGGACCGCGTCGGCCCGCAATGCTTCACGCCACCTGCCTACCAAGGCCTCTTGTCTGAGGGATCAAGGGTTCCTATAGACAGAGCGGTGACAGCTGGCGCCTGTGTGTATGTGCGAACACTTGGTTTTTCCCCTGACGTCCTAAGGCTTAAAGCAGTGGTCATAACCACCCGGAATCCGTCTCCTTTTGCCCTATAGGCAGTCTTCCAGCCATCTCGTATACACGTCTGTATACTAAATATATACCCACTTCAAAGTTCTGAACAGACCCTCATCTCTGTAACAGTAACGCCCAGAAATGTGTCTTTTAGTCGAGACACTCTAGAGACACTCGTTTCCTCATGTGACCGCGTTTCTGAGTTGTTTCAGCTTTGTTTGGTTAACATTTGACTGAAAAGGAACTGTGAATTTTCTCATGTTTCTTTAGTTTTTTTTTTTTTTTTTCTCAGTTGTCCTCGACAAGTTAGAAGAACATTTGATGTGTCTGTGTGAAGGGAGTCTGAGACTTGTGGTCACCTGACCTGGTTGTTCCAGAGTGAACTTTGATACTCGCGCGGCGCAATCTAGGCCATGCCGTCAATTCCTTCTCTTGACTTTTTTTCCGTTTTTTTTTTTTTTTTTACGGGCAGATAATTTAGCCGCTCGAGAAACCCGTTAACCCGTAACGGAGAGGACACTTCCTGCTTCTTTATCTAAACGCTCTGCCCACCAAAACACGCAACATCGTGCGATTTCTCCCTTTTTAGTTTCGCAAGTCGAGATATTCAAAGCGCGGCCTCGGTATGATTTGCAACAGTATCGTTGCGCTTGCCTTCGTCATGACGCGAAAACACACACATCGTCCAAACGTCTGATTGTCTTTGTTTTTCCCACCCTCCCTGGTTTTTAACACAGTGTAGGAGTAAATTTAAAGTTTAAGTTTAACTGGACGGTGTTAAAGTTTTAGATCTATGGGATGAGGCTGAGATTGAAGGGTTGTGTCTGTGGGGTTTAACGATTGTGGCGTCTCTCCTGTCACATCCTCTTTTTCCTCCTCAGAACAAGCCTGCCTTTCTTTATTCCGTTTCTCTTTTTTTTTTTTTTTTTTGGTATGTTTTCGCCAATCAAAAGCCTTCAAAACGTACGTGCCACCCGAACGCAAGAGGAGGCAGCGCTGCAGTAACTTGTTGTAGGAGACGAACACATTTTCTGTCTCACTACTGCAAATGTGCTGAATGACTCACTGCCATCATGCTGCTGTATATGTGTGTGTGTGTGTGTGTGTGTGTGAGAGAGAGAGACAGAGACAGAGCGCTCTCCTTGCTTACTCATAGGTGAACCTTGACACACTGACTCTCCTGCAGTGCAGGACTGTGTGTGTGTGCACGCGCGCGGTGTGTGTGTGTGTGTGTGCACGCGCGTTGTGTGTGTGTGTGTATGTGCGCGTTGTGTGTGTGTGTGTGTGTGCGCGCGCTGTGTGTGCTGAGTTATGAGGCTTTTCATCTGCTCTGACTCTTTTATCTGTTTGTTCAGGGTAAGTTGATTAACTGCTCTGCGTAACGTGCTCAGATGACTATCTGTCCAGGCCTTGGCTAACAGCTGGAGCGTGAGGAGCTGCGCACACACACACACACACACACACAGCGTCAGACCTGCTCCCTCGACACTGCACGGCCAGTTAAAAAACTAAATGTAAAAGACACAAGTAGAAAAAAAGATCTTGAGTTTGTCGATTAACATGAGACTAGAGAACCTGGCCTGGGTCTGTGTTTCTCTGTCTGCAAAAAAAAAAAAAAAAAATGGCTGCTGTCGTCATGGCTTGAAATGAAATAATTTGACTTTAAAGTTTGTTTTGTTTTGTTTTGTTTTTATGCTCGTGTAAAGGCAAAGCCCATGTCCAAAAAAACACATCGGTGTGTTTGATCTGTTTAAGATGGTTGTAATGCTGAAGGGTTTTTGAAAAGCTGAAATAAAATGAATGTATTTTGGCTTCATTATTGTGCTGCTTTTTGGGGTTCCACTGGCAACGAAGAGACATTTTCGCGTTTTAACTGGGCTGCGTCTAGTGAGGGATTTTCCTTGCTTTATATCCTGTGAGCGTGCTGGACTGGTTTCCTCCCACTTTGACCTGTGCGCTAACATACACAGTATCTTCACAATAACCCACATTGTGGGCTGGGTTCTCCGGGATCTTTTCTACAGAGTCCTGCAGTCCTGGCCTGTGCTCTATTCAGACAACCTAAGCAAGGAAGAGTTTGTTAGGCAACAAGCAAAACATTGTGGCAACTCCTTTGTGTTAGGTTGCTCGCTCTCACTCTCTCTCTCTCTCTCTCTCTCGCTCCCTCTCTCTCTCCCCTCTGTGTGTCCTCTCTCTTTCTCTCTGTCCTCTCTCTCTCCTCTCTGCCACCTCCTCTCTCTCTCTCTCTCTCTCCCTCGCTCCCTCTCTCTCTCCCCTCTGTGTGTCCTCTCTCTTTCTCTCTCTCCTCTCTGCCACCTCCTCTCTCTCCCCCCGTCCCCCTCTCTGTCCTGTCTCTTTCTCGCTGTCCCCTCTCTCTCCTCTCTCTCTCTCTCTCTCCTCTCTGCCCCCCCTCTCTGCCCCCTCCCTCTCTTTCTCTCCCTCCCTCCCTCCCTCTCTCTCTCTCTCTCTCTCTATCTCTGTGTTTCTCTTTGTTTGTCCGTCAGTGACTCAGCATTAGTGTTAATGAGAAATGGCTGGCTGCTTGTAGGGTGCCAGGATTCATCCATTCATCCATTCGTTCTTTCATCCTTTCATTCTTTCGTCAGGCGCTTCAGCTCCCACTCTGCACTCTCTCTCTCTCTCTCTCCCTCTCCCTCTCTCTCTCTCTCCTGTGCCTCTCACCTTTGCCCTGGGCCATGCTAACCCTAGTCTCAGCGCATTTTCAGTGTGAACACAACACATTCAAAGTAGGTCAGACTCACATTACAACAGGTTTACACCTTGTCCCATCGAAATCTCTGACCTTGAATGAGTGTTTTTTTTTTGTTTTTTCCTTTTCATTTCTGTTACACACAGTCATGTTTGTGCAATTGGAACAAAGCAGTCTTTTTTTTTCTTCTCACTATCAGTCTATGCAAACAATGTTAGCAGACATGTTTAATACCAAGTAAAAAAAAAAACCAAAAACAAAATGCCCCCCCCTCCCCGTATCAACGGGTATAAACGTGGGTTTAAACGGATGGATCAGATTGAGCTGAAGTTGCTGTTCTCTCTTAATCTCACCTTTTCCTTTCCCTCCCCCTTGTCCTGTGTGATGTCACCAGCCCTAACCTTCCAGTGTCCTGACTTGCACCTCACTTCAATAAACTTTGTGTTTTTTTGTTTGTTTGGTTTTTTTTTTTTCCTCCCTCAGGCTTTAGATTTGAACCTGTCCCACTGCCAAGCAATAAACATAACCTGGCCCTCCATCCGCCAGCCCCTTAGCCCTACCATGCCTTTGCCTCCAAATGAAATTTTATGAAACAAAATGAAAAGTCAGGATGTTGAGCCAAAGTCATTTAGCCTTGTATGGTCTTATTGTCTCTCTGGACCCAAAGAGATGCCATATGATTGAAACAGGAAGCAGATTTCTTTCCTTCAGAACAACAGCTGAATGATACTGCCGTAAAGCCATCTGGGGTTTTTTTTTTGGTTTTTTTTGTCTTTTTTTTTTTTTCGGTTGCAGTAAAAACGAGTGGTTTCGTGTTCTTTTTTTTTTCTTTTTTTTTGGAGTGCTTTTAGAGAAAGGGCAGGGTGACTTCTTGGAATTCCTCTCAAACAGCCTTAAACATCACCCTTTTCAACCTTAGTCACTCTCCCTTCCTCATTTCTACTTATCTAGTTTGGACTGGAGGGTAAAAGCTTGTGTCGTCTAAGACAAAATAGCAGAAGTTTCAGGTGCTTTTTTTTTTTTTTTTTTTGCCTGCTTTCATACTTTAAAAAAACAAAACACTGTGGTTGCTATAGACCAGAACAGGAAAATGCCAAACTCTGGGTTTGTGTTTCTGTCTGACCTTATATTCGTATGCCGCTTCATTTTCCAGTATAAAGATGATGAATTGGAATTAGCTGGTCAAAATTTTCCTGATTTTTTTTTTTTTTTTTTCCCTTTCCGGCACTTTCCAAACTCTACGTTCTAGGCCAGACACTTTGTGAGTTGTTTGCAGCAGTGGAGTGGTCGACAGTAGATGTTTTCGAGTGGACAGGCTGTACCGTAGCTGGATTTGGATGTTTTTGATTGGACAGGCTGTACTGTAACTGGATTTGGATGTTTTTGATTGGACAGGCTGTACTGTAGCTGGATTTGGATGTTTTTGATTGGACAGGCTGTACTGTAGCTGGATTTGGATGTTTTTGATTGGACAGGCTGT